>NC_137211.1:4285041-4332541 GCF_949987685.1 Ammodytes marinus | reverse complement strand
AGAGCAGCACGCAGGGGAGAACCAAGCCCACGCCACACGCTACACGGTGGGGAGAAAGTTATTTAAATTAACACAGGTTGTGTTCTAAACAGCCTACTAACGTCCTCCCTCCTACATACTCAACATGAATATACTACATACTGTCTACTTAACGATCGATTGTGTATGCGAGGTTCGTCGGACCGTTTACACTGAAGTATACAGAAGCAATAAAAAAAACTTCTGTGTCGTTTGAAAAGACGCAATGCATTGTGGGGCTTCATTTACCTGTTGCCACAATTGTATCTTACTCATTTAAATGCAAAATACTGTTTTGCCAGTGAGGAAAGGGAGTGGGTGGGTTTATCTATCTATCTATCTATCTATCTATCTATCTATCTATCTATCTATCTATCTATCTATCTATCTATCTATCTATCTATCTATCTATCTATCTATCTATCTATCTATCTATCTATCTATCTATCTATCTATCTATCTATCTATCTATCTATCTATCTATCTATCTATCTATCTATCTAGGAAAACTGCCTTCATTTGTGGCAACTAATTATCTTTAGTTGAGATAACTTATCATTCACATAAATGACTCACGAACTCAAACACTTTCTGTGTGTTTTGCCAGTGAGGAAAGGGAGTCGTGGATTCGTGCTAAGTACGAGCAGCGAGCGTTTGTGGCGGCGCTGCAGACGTGTGACGACAGCATGCCCGTGTGGCTGTTGTCGGCGGTAACGGAACGCGACCTTCCCAGACTCCTGCTCCTATTGGCTCACAGCACCAAGGAACAGATCAACGCCATGCCAACCGGGTCACCATCGTTACCGCCGCAGCAACGCACGGCCCTACACGCAGCCTGTCAGCTCGGGGATGTGGTCATGACACAGCTGCTAGTATGGGTGGGTTTATCTGTCTGTCTGTCTGTCTGTCTGTCTGTCTGTCTGTCTATCTATCTATCTATCTATCTATCTATCTATCTATCTATCTATCTATCTATCTATCTATCTATCTATCTATCTATCCATGAAAACGTAATGGTCACATGACCAAAAATGTGTTCTATTGCCTAGATACAGGGGGTGTCTCACATTACCCGATATCTTACATTACCCCATTCTCCCCTACTAAGACTTCCAAAAAGTTAAAGTTGTGCCAACTCATTATTTTTCATTCATAATTTTTACACTGTCCCTCTCTCTCCCTCTCTCCCCCTCTTTCTCCCCCTCCCCGTCCCTCTCTCCCCCTCTCTGTCTCTCTCCTCTCTCCTCCCCCCTCTCTCCCTCTCTCTCTCTCTCTCTCCCCCTCTCTCCCTCCCCCTCCCTCTCCCTCTCTCCCCCTCTCTGTCTCCCTCCTCCCCCCTCTCCCCACTCTCCCTCTCCCTCTCTCTCTCTCTCCCTCCCCCTCCCTCTCCCTCTCTCCCCCTCTCTGTCTCTCTCCTCCCCCCTCTCCCCCCTCCCTCCCCTACAGTACGGTATCGACGTCAAAGCGAAAGACAACCAGGGCCAAACCGCCATGAGAATCGCCCGAAAAACAGCGTCCAAAGGCTGCATCGACATCCTCCTCCAACACGGCTGCTCCAATGACACCTCACCCACCACTGCCACGCCCATTCTCTCCCGCCGATCGAGCACCGCTAGTTTGGGACGCACCCCGAGCTCACGAAAAAAGCCCTCGTAGCTACGGTGGCCTTCAAGAAAAAAATAATGCTTTTTGTCTGGAAAAATCTGGATACTGCAGTGCTGACTTTTGGAGGAGGGTTGTACTATAAGAGAAATGCCAGGACTATATATACAAATTTAAAAAAGTGCGGGAAAAAAAATGTTTAAAATTTTTCTTGAAGACTGAATGAACATATCAACCTTAAAAAGCAATATTCATTTGGGTTTGTTGATGGGCAGATTTAACATATATTGCTGAAAAACTGTGTTGTTGTGACCTCATTTTAAAAATGGACGCCAGTAGAAAGTTTGTAGCCGTCGACTCGTCTGTATAACGTTAGGGGCAGACACTCACTTCCTCAAGAAAGAATCGCAATAATTCAACTATACAGCTCTGGATTAAATTTAGAGACCACTCCAAATATTCAGTGTCTCTCGTTTTACTGTTTATAGGCATATGTTTGAGTAGAATGAACATTTTGGTTTTATAATATAAACTACTGACAACATTTCTACAAAATTCCCAATACAAATATTGTCATTAAGAGCATTTCCATTAAGTAATGTAGAGACAAAGATTTTAAGAAAAATCCAGACTGGTCTCTTAATTTTTTTTCTGGAGCTGTATGCCTATTTAGTTAGGCTATATATATACAGTATATATAGTTCGGCTATATATATATATATATACAGTATATATAGTTCGGCTAAATATATATATGACGATTTGAAAAATTGTTCCCGAGTGTCGACTGTCGAGAGATTGCTGCTTGTATTCCGATTTGGTTGTGAACGGACCAAAAAAAAAAATTATGATAAAATATGATTTTTTTTCGAATTAAGATCTACAATAGGCCAATGTCATGTTGTTATTTAGTTATGTGTGCCTGTCGCAGCAGTTTAAAGGTCAATATTGGGCCGATATATATATAAACCATTTTCCAGTGATGAATAATAAGTAGAGATATTATAACTCTGCTTCTTATAGACGTAGAAAAATGAATGGTTTTTCTGGGATTATGTCAGTGTTAACTCTCACACTCACAAAGGTCAAAGGTCAAATGAAATGGCGTTTTAATATAATGTAAATGTACCTATACTACTTAATGTTGAACTGTAACGAAGACACAAACGAACTGAATAAATCAAAGACTCAATTTTTGTAAATGATTTCTACTGGTAGTTTTGAAAATATGTTTTTTTAATTTTAATTATTATTATTTTTTAAGTATTTTACCATTTTAAAAATTCTCCGAAAACCAGTAAAAAACTGATTATTTTACATTCAGTGGATCATGTGGCTTGTTTGTTTATTTGTTTGTTTGACACGTTTTGATTTGGGACGGACAGACAGACGGACACACACAAACATAAAGACATTATGACATTTTTCCTCATACACGTTACTGTTGTGTGTCGGTCGTCTGTCCGATGGAATTCAGTGACGTATGAAGAGTTCCAGTTGCCACGGTTACGCGGTGGCATCGTTTTTTTGTGGGTCGTGTGTTTGAATCCGTCATGAAGGAAATGGTTACCGGATTTAAAATAAACTTTTTTTAAACCAGCATTAGTAGTAGTAGTGGTTTGTTGTCTTTCATTTTTGTCCTAAAGCTGCAGTGTGTAATTTTTTCATATAAATTAATGTTGTATACATTCAAGCCATCGACAAATGAGTTAACACAAAATTGATTAAGCCTATCAGCTCCACATTAACTCTCTCTGTATTTCTCAGTATGACAGCGTTTACAAACTGGTGTCGCCCCCCCTGACACTGGCGCAGGAGCTCAGAAAAATCCCAAGAAGAGCCCGAGAAATGTTTCAGTTGTTGACTCTACTGCTAAGAAAAAACCTGGATGCACAGCAGAAGGTATAAAATCCATGTTCTCTGCATTATCCAACAGGTGCATTTAATGGCCAATTTTCTGATTTATTGATTTACCTTTAAGTAACACATAGCCTATACCTGCATCTCCAAATTATTCTGTTATGGGGGATACAATTGTGTTTGTAAATAATTTTCCAATATTGTAGAACCAAGGGAGGAACCAAATTTAAAACAAGAGGAACTAGCCTATTACAAGGAAAAACAACCTGCGTTCACATACTTTTTCTTTTTACTTTAGGCCTATTGCAGAGGCTACTAAAGCATGCTGGTTCGCATACTGCAGATTGCAATTGGAGGATATACTGTATTAGGGCATCCGGGTATTTTTAGCTCACTTCATTAATATGTATTGGTACAAACTAAATATTTTTCTGGCATACTAAATAGTAGGGAAGTATAGGGAGTGGAATGCAGCCCAAATATCTCCCTATGGATCAAAAAATAATTCTGATTCTTATGAGCTTAAGTGTCTCCTGGTATTTGTAGTTTTCTTGTCATGTCTCGTGCAGACCTACCCTGCGTTCCAATCCCCATACTTCCCTACTATTTAGTATGCCAGAAAAAGATTTAAGATGTCCCAATACATGCAAGTCAATTGTAGTATGCTGAAAATACATAAATGCCCCACTAACTCTAAAAGCATTTTGGAGTATTCGTCTTTATTCTTGACATTTCTTGACATAATAAAAAAAAAAAAACTTATCTGATTTTTTTTTCTCTCTCCTGTGGCTCTAAAACTCTTCTGTACTTTAGTATGTAGTGTAGTAAAAATAAAAAGTATGTGATTTGGAACGCAGGGTAAACCTTTTTCTGGCATACTAAATAGTAGGGAAGTATGGGGATTGGAATGCAGCCCAAATATCTTACTATGGATCAAAAAATTATTCTGATTCTCATGAGCTGTAGTTTCATTGAAGTGTATTCTGGTATTTGTAGTTGTCTTGTAGTGTCTCGTGCAGCTCTATTTTATATTCGGGCTTTGGTCTTGGACCTATTGTGGTGCACACAGCAGGGGGCGCCTCCCTCAAGAGAGTTTTTTTTTTTTTTGTTGACATGCGTCACTAAAATGCGACGGACGATCAAAGAGGCTGTAATTACAACATTTCCTATCCGTTGACGACCAGAGAAAAAACAGCACAAAAGAGGAATTTACTCGTCTGTTACTGACGTCTTTCAATGGGTGAGTCTTTAATATGAAACTAACGGGGCGAACACATCTGCAAGAAGGTTATTCTATATGTTTAAATGTATTAAATGTAATGTATTTAGGCTACCAACAGCTAAATCAACGTATTCATGTTGATTTAGCTGCTGGTAGCCTAAATACAGTTGTTGTTGTTAATGTATTTGGACTGAGCTCCGTCAGCTACAATGTTAATTCAGATAATACAGACACTGAACAAAACACGGAACTGATGTAACTTAGCGTTTTCCCTGGAAGAAAAAACTGCTTGATTTAGTTAGTGAGATGATGGAGGTGACTATATCCTGACTGTCAATGAGGAAAATTTATAAATCACAGCCCTTGTAATTCAATTACTAATTATTATCTTTAAAAAATGTTTTGTCTTAAAAGTATTTTATGAAAAAAGCTCCCTTGTGCCCTCCTCGGTCCTTTTTGTACATTTTTTGTAGACTTTTCTTTTAAATTTGGCGATAATTTTGGCTGTTAAAGCTTTTGGCATGATTTTTTTGCAGGAACTTTGCTTTTGAGTCAAATTTTCGAAATCCAATGTCTTTATCTCATACGTGTGTTTCATACTCTGTCAGTAAATGTACTATACACTCACCACCTTCGAGACAAAAACGTCCACGCTCACTAAAAGTGCTATTAAATCATCATACATCAATATTTTTTTCATCTTTTTTTTGCATACATCTCTTAAACAACTTCTCACCGGCTCAACACTACCAAACATTCAATCATTTTCAGGATTTTAACCCTTTAAATGCCAGTTTAAGCATTTGAATTATTTCAATATTTCTTACCAAAAAACACAAAAAATTAATTATTTTCCATGTAATAAATAGTAGGGGGATGTGGCATTAGTGGTGATTAGAGTATGGGATATGTCAAAGATTAGCAACCAATTTGATTTGATTGCATTAGTATTTTACAATTTTTTTATGTGGTGCCAGATAAAGAACATAAAGCACCCTCTCACCACCTTCGACCCAAAAATGTACACACACAAAATCTGCAATAAAATCCTCATACATCAATATTTTTTTCTGATTTTATTTGCTTGAATCCCTTAATCAACTTCAGCCTGATCAAAATGACCAACTGTTTGATCAAATTTAAGATTTTAACCAATAGAAGTATTTATTATTTATAAAAAAACATATATTTTTTAAATTATTTTCCATATAGTAGGGGGATGAGGCATTAGTGGTGATTAGAGTATGGGATATGCCAAAGATTAGCGACCAATTTGATTTGCTCGAAGGTGGTGAGAGGGTGCTTTATGTCACATCTGGCACCACATAAAAAATACAAATGCAATCAAATCAAACTGGTTGCTAATCTTTGACATATCCCATACTCTAATCACCACTAATGTCACATCCCCCTACTATTTATTACATGGAAAATAATTAACTTGTTGTGTTTTTTGGTAAGAAATACTGAAATAATTCAAATGCTTAAACTGGCATTTAAAGGGTTAAAATCCTGAAAATGATTGAATGTTTGGTAGTTTTGAGCCGGTGAGAAGTTGTTTAAGAGATTTATGCCAAAAAAAAGCAGAAAAAAATATTGATGTATGATGATTTAATAGCACTTTTTGTGAGTATGGACATTTTTGTCTCGAAGGTGGTGAGTGTATATTAAATTTGAAGGGGGCACAAGGGTTAAATGCATATATACATCAGCCGTATTTGAGAGTTATAACATCTTCCTGTGATACTTCTAATGATAACCTACTGTAATGATTGATGACAGCAGCCATAAAAATAAAGAAATATACACGTCTGATACCAAAGGCAAAATGATATATCTGGTTTCATGAAGGCTAAATAAATAAAATAACTGTAATACCTTGGCACTGATATATTTTGTGCCAAGGAAGTATACAGTTGATTCAGGGAGTAATTCATTCAGTTGATTAACAGGTTGAATTCAGGTAGAGAGCCATTAACCCTAAAGTATAATGCATTATGCACTTTGAATGTTTAGAGTTTATCTTTTTATATTGTCCGTTCTTATTAGTCTGTTATTCTGTCTATCATTGTCTGAGTCTGTGTGTAGTTTTGCTTATATGTTTGTTGTTATGTTCCAAAGTGCAAGACAAATTCCCCTTGTGGCCATAAAGGTTTATCTCTCATCTCATAAACGTTGGATTGATTATATCAGTCGTAATTTGGTTATTTATTAATTATTATGAAACTTATTTTATTGCGAGATAAGATATGATTTAAAAAGAGTAAACATAGTAGCAAATCAACCTCCTACAAGGAACTTTTACATGTTTAGGAAACAGTCTCATTTTGGTGAATCAGTTAAAATAATGCTTTTTAAAAAAAATCCAGTGCACCAATAGTCATTGATACTATAATAAGGGGGGTGTAATATCTTGGTTTCAAATTTAGTTTTCTTTACTTGTTTCAAATACACACATTTTCAATTCAATTAAATTCTAATTCTTGGTCTGTCCCACCGGTGTGTCTGTAGCTTGACCTGAGGTATGAGGACAGTTTCTTTTACTTTATGCTTGTCATTGTTTGTAAATATTAGCCTACTTTATGTATGTCCAAATTTTTCTTCTTTACTTGTTTCAAATACACACATTTTTAATTAAATCCTAACATCCATCTCCTCTGTCCCTGCAGTGTGTGTGTAGCCTAACCAGTCGGTATGAGGATCCGGTTAACGGGACGGGGGCACGCTGCCGGCCTCCTGTCAGAGCTGAACCGCTGTCGTCTGTCCCGTAGATACTGTGACGTCTTCCTGCAGGTGGGCAACCGCTCCTTCTGCGCTCACCGGGCCGTGCTAGCCTGCTCCGGGACATACTTCCAAAACCTCTTGTCCCGCACCCCTAACACCTCTACCACAACCACCACTTCTGCCTTCTCCCTGGAGTTCATATCCCCGGCTAACTTCGAAAAGGTGCTAACGTTCGTTTACACAGGCGAGATATCAACGGACTTGATAGATGTCGGGACGCTGTACGAGTTAGCCGAGAGATTGGGAGTGAGTGAGTTAGTGAAAGCTTGCCACGCGACTTTCCCTGATCTACAAACGAACTGTACAGACATAGCATTGGACTCTGGGTCGGCAGTGTCAGTGAGTGGTGTGAATGTAGCGTCTGTGTGTGCGTCGTCTGTGTGTTCCTCTGCGGCCTCCTGTTCCTCTCTGAGCTCGTCTACGGCCCCCACCCCGGCTGCTGCTGCTGCTGCTGCTGCTGGCGCCCCCCCCTCGCCCCTCTGCCAGGCTGGGACGTCCCGGGAGGAGACTGAAGCAGTGAACACAGGGGGGGGGCGGACGCTGGAACTGAAGGCTGAGGAAGTTCAGTGTCACATCGGATATGGACAGATGGCAACGGATCACAACCAGCAGCTACAAGGAGGTCAGTGTTAACCAGTATTCATTGAAATGTATTGGAATTGTTGTATCCATCCCCAACATTATTTGACAGAGCTGTACACAGGAAGGCTAATGGCGTTATAACAGGCCCTTCACACACACACTGCATTCAGCCTTTGAGCTGCTCCCTGTCTGGACCTTTTATATGCTATCTATGGTCTGGACATTCAGGGTTGCTAGAGCCAGCCGCAACACCTTTAAGAAGTGTATTATTCCCTCTGCACATCAGGCATTTAACATTTGCTCCTTAATACTATTTATTTAAAGGAATACTTCACCCATACGGAACCAGCGTTCTATCATTATAAAATAACTATTATAATATAATGAATGAGGTTTTTCTTCCCTCAGTCTTCCCTCGGCCCAGCTGTCCTGTGATGTCACAAGAAGGAAAATGTAGGGTTAGACAGTGAGACCATAAAACACTCTTTCTGCCTTTTCTCAGGCTAAGATGATCCAATTAAATTTTTTTTGCACATTTATACTAAATAGGATCTCCAAGTTCAATACACCTTCATATTCCAACCGGTGAAGTAGGCCTTTAACTTATTTGCTGCTCCCTGTAATTTGCACTACATTCTGTCTTTAATGTGTGTTTTATTGTAGTGTTGTGCTACGTGTAATGTGTGTACTTGTGTTCGCAGGGAGAGGCCAAAGATTTCCCCCAAGGTGGACAATGAAGTCAATCTATCTTAACGATTAACTTTTTTTTTTTTATCAGACCATCACCAGCTCCCAGGAGGCCACAGTCTGTTGACCAGCAGTCATTCCAGTCAGAGTGACGGGCCGCGACTCATCCTGAAGACGGAGCAGGTGGAGGGAGAGGAGACGGGACACAGTGGGGGGACGGGGGGGAGAGGGGGAACAGTCAGTGAGGATGGAACCAGAGACAGAGACAGAGGAGGTGTTAGTGGGAGCGTCGCTTCTTTCCCAGACTCCTCAGCTCAACTCCAGGTTCCTTCCTCTGGAGAGCCTCTAAGCAACCTGCAGGTACAGAAATACAGACAGACAGACAGACAGACAGACAGACAGACAGACAGACAGACAGACAGACGCACACACACACTCACAATAAGATGTGCAATAAATACCATCTACGATAATATCTTAATTGTTGTTTGAACAATATATTGAAGGGGGAAGCAGCCGTTCTGGACCATGCTTGTTGTCAAAATGTTCTTGAAATCAGCACGTCTCCTCACAAACCGCTTCCTTATTTTATTCTCACTAACACACACCCCTCTCTGCAGGTGGGGTCGGTGACGGGCGGAGTGATGTTCACAGAGGGAGAAGACACAGACCATGAGGCCGACAGAGAAGCTCTCCATGGTAACACTCTCCATGGTAACGTAGTGATGGAGGGAGCGGAGGAGGAGTGGAACCAGCTGACTGATGACATCATAGAACTGAGTGATGATGAAACCTACCTGGAGGAGGAAGAGGAGGAGGAGGAGGAAGAGGAGGGAGACCTGGTGTGTGTGGAGAACGGAGAGCCAGGGAACCCAGGCAGACAGGTAAAGGTTTGGGTTTGTCAGCAGCATCAACGCATGTCAGGTTAACGTGAGTCAGAAAGTTTTACTACTAGCTTTACTTTACATCCTTTAAATTGCTTCCTAAAACTTTCTTATTTGTGAAAGCATTTTACAAAACGTAATTGTATTTCTCACTTTTAAGGCCCTTTGATGGCCTCGCCCCCCCCTTATATTTCCGATTTGCTGTCTTGGTAGTCCAGGTAGGCAGATTAATCGGACGGCCGAACTGTGCTCAGAAGGCCGATTTCAAAGACATAAACAAACTATAATAAAAACAACTAAATGATAACTTCCTTTAAATTGCTTCCTAAAACTTTATTTGTGAACGCATTTGGAAATATTTGACTTATTCTGTTATTACACCTATTTAATTTCTGGTCTTTTGTAATGATATTCTATTGTTTCTCTGCTTAGGCTTGTCTGCTCTTTTGCTTACTGGCATTTCTTTTTCTTTTTTTAAGCACTTTGTAACGAAATGTGCTACACAACTAAATAAACCTATTGTAATGCAGAAACACCCTTCTCCTTGTCCCCTCCAGATGCCAGAGCCCCTGCTGTCCTGTAAAGTGTGCTCAGCCCCCCTCCCTGCAGACCCTTCCTCCATCTCTAAACACTCAGAGACCCACCTGACAGAGCTGGGCCTGTGTCGAGTGTGTGGAGTCTCTTTCCAGGACCGTCCCACCGCTGTCTCTCACTCCCTGTCCCACGTAGGGGTTCAGCTCTACGCCTGTGACATGTGTAACACTCAGTTCCTCAGTCTAAACAAACTGCTGCGTCACCACCGCCAGACCGCCTGTAGTTACACCATCCCACAGGGGGCGCTAAGCAACAGTAACCAAGGAGTGAGCCCCGAGCTGCAGTGTGCCGTGTGCAACAAAACCCTCAGCAAGGACTTTCAGGTTAGTCAAAGTTTGATGTGTGTTTTTTGGTGTAATATAATTATGGGTAAGTTTTATACATTAGTTTCTGACTGTAATACATTTTATATAAAATGCACTAAACAGAGTTATATGAGAAAGATTAAATCGTTTTTTTTAGCAAGAAAATAGGTGTTGTAAATGCCCCCTTGTTTACATACCAGTTTACAGAGCATAGGCTATGTTATAACACAGGATTTTTTTAGAAGACAGGTAGTGGATCAGAAGGAGATTTTCGCTGATTTTGACAAAGTGATTTTGGCAACAACCATTCTCCAGAATAGCTGTCTCCACCTTTAAATAATAAGAACCAGGTGAAATTAAAATATGTAGAACTTAACTGTTTCCATTTGTCACTTTATAAAGTCTTAACTGCACTGCCCTGAAAACATACTATTTCATTCTGCATGGTTAGAATGTCAATAAAGTTCTTGAATCTTGAACATTTTAAATATATAAAACTTAAACCAGTTATATCAGTCGCTGTTCTAATGAGCCTTTGATTACATACCCTTAGTTTACATACCAGTTTACAGAGCCTAGACTGTGTATTAACAACAGTTTTTTTTAGTACACAATACACATACAGTACGGACAGGTAGTGGACTTTGACCAAAACATTTTTTTAACAAGAACCATTTTCCAGAGTTGCTGACTCCACCTTTAATTTTGTACTGCATAGTCTTCTATACAGTTAGCATACATAGAATACAATACAGTTCTTGAATCTTGAACAATATAAATATGTCAAACTTTAACCAGCTTTTTCAAAAAAAATTCCCATTCTTTCTCTCCCCAGTCGGTGAGAGACCACGCCCTGTCCCACGTGTGTCCCCAGAGCCTGCGCTGTGGCCTGTGTGACGTCCCGCTCCTCTCCCTGTGCTCGTTGCTATGGCACTGCCTGTCTCACCTCTCTCTGCCCGTCTACAGCTGCCCGCACTGCGCCCGCTGCTTCACCGAGCGGCCGCAGCTAGACAGGCACATGGCAACGCACGCCGCGGAGGCTGTAGCCAGGGAGACCGAGCGCTCGTTGCTACGGGCGATACGAATCGGCGCCGATGGGAATGATGTCATAAGAGGAGGAGGAGCTAATACTACGACAGAGGAGCTGCATTGCTTCTTGTGCCCGCAAACTTTCCGAACTTCCGCCGCGTTCCAGTACCACTTGAGCCTACACACTAGTGATTCCTTAGGAGGCAGTGGGGGGGGAGGGGGTCAATCGTGGCTGGGCAAACGTAAAGCAGACCAATCTATAGAGTCCACCTGTTCCTCCTCTTCTCCGCGGGACAGTGGCGGACTGGTTAAAATGAGCAACTTGGGGTTAGGTTTGGGGCTAGGGGTGGGGTCGGGGGTGGGTGGATTCAGCGTGCCAGATAAGTTCTTTCAAGGGTCCTTACAGAGTCTGACCAATGGCGGTTTGGGGCAGGACGCTGGGGGGGCTAGCCGCGGGAAATGGTACCGGTGTCGATATTGCGGTAAACGTTTCGCCCACTCAGGAGAATTCACCTACCACCTCCGTATACACACGGGGGAGAAGCCGTACCAGTGTAAAGTGTGTCTGCGATTCTTCCGAGGGCGGTCGACTATGATCTGTCATTTGAAAACGCACGCGGGGGCGTTAATGTATCGGTGCACCGTGTGTGGGCTGTACTTCTCCACACTGAAGCTGGTGGCGTCACACATGGAGCTACACAAAGACAATCTGCCAGCCGACTTTCACATAGAGCAAACGTTCATGTACAACGATCACTCCAAAGAACCACTGCCCACCGGGGAGGCCTAAACCAACCCCCCCCCCCCCTCACTACTATCTGTCTGGTTATAGTGGACCACATACTGTTACTGTTTAATAGACTAGGGCAGGAGCTAAAGATTGTCTTCTCTATTGATGATTTTTCTTGATTAATCGATAAATCGTTTAGTGTTTAGTAAGTTAACCTTTTGTTTAGTTTGTAAAAATTCAATGAATCTTGATTTAAATGTGGCTGTCAACATTGCTCTGGGTTTAAAGCTGCAGTGTGTAAAGCGAGTTCTTTTTAGTTAGTGTAGAATCGCTCGAAAATGAAAGTTTAGGTCATTTGTATTACCTTTTTAGAATGAGCCTTTTATATCTACATAGGAAATCTCTCCACATGGAATCTCACCACTAGATGCTGCGTAATACTCGGCTATTACACACTGCACCTTTTAAAGTGACCCACTTACAGTCCTAAACCCAAAGATATACAGCTCGAAACAATATGAAATCCTCACATTTGAGAAGCTAAAACGAAAACATTTCTCTTTGATAAATGACCTGAATGAATATATCGAGGATCAGAAATCTTGCACATCATCACTCTTCTGTAAATCGACTAACAGATTAATCGTGTCCGCGCTATAGTATTCTTAGACTTCTAGAATGTATTTGACATTGACATACACCCTGCGTTCCAATCCCCATACTTCCTTACTATTTAGTATGCCAGAAAAAAGATTTAGGATGTCCCAATACATGCACGCCAATTGTAGTATGCTGAAAATACATAAATGCCCCTCTAACTCCAATAGCATTTTGCAGTATATCTAACTTATCTGATTTTTTGTAGAGTATGTGATTTGGAACACAGGGACAGTTTTATATGTCAGATGCCGTTCAGTGAGTCGACCTGTTTGAAGGTTTGCCCTGCGTTCCAAATCACATACTTTTTCTTTTTACTACACTACATACCAAAGTACAGAAGAGTTTTAGAAATCAGATAAGGAAGATTTATTTTCATTATGTCGAGAAATGTCAAGAATAAAGACAGATACTTCAAAATGCTATTGAAGTTAGTGGGGCATCTAGGTATTTTCAGCATACTGCAATTGACATGCATGTATTGGGACATCCTAAATCTTTTTCTGGCATACTAAATAGTAGGGAAGTATGGGGATTGCAACGCAGGGTGTGTCTCATTGATCTAAGGTGAAAATATTCCTCTCGGTGGCAGTGTGTCCTGTTGTGTGTCTGTGATGGAAGAACAGCTGTTGTATTAACTATTGGGAACAAGTATCTTTATAACTTAAAGGTGCACTGTGTAACTTTGGGTGTGTTAGAGAAGTGAACATTTTCTAAGGTTTATTCTCATAACTGAATAAAACAAACTTTCCTCACAGGAAAATGTAGATCCCTGGAACACTGTTTGAAGTTTCCTGAAAAGTTACTGTTTCACTGTTGTTGTTTACAGCAGCTGGGCCCACAGTTTGGTTTACAAACATATTCTAGTCTTACGTTTGGTTCCAGGTGCCTCAACATAATTTTGATTTATGATGATAGAATTATTACATTTTAAGAATTACATGTAAAGTAATTGTGTTCTGTAAACTAACTGAAGGCTCTGTGAATGTAAACAAATCCCCCCTCCTCTGAAACTACATAGTGCACCTTTAAAATATCCAGTTAGGTTTTTATGTTTAGGGATTGATAAATACACTGTTATTAAAGTAGCACCTCATTGTAGCATAGAGATTATTTTTTCTATATTTGCAGTCACTATTTTTTCACACAGTACGATTTTTTAAATGTCTTCTAAAAGTTTTGTTTTTCACTCCACGGATAAAGTACGAGTAACCACATAATATAATAATATAACATTTTATTTCTTTATCGATGAATTTAAAACACTTTTTTTTTAATGTTTGAAAACGAAATCTTGCAGAATATGCCGTTAAGTCATGCGGTCGAATCATGATATTTCAAGTGCCCGCCACATTTCTGTGTAACAATTTGTGTCTCTTACCTCATATTTATATCGACAGTGCAAACTATTTATTATTTTTTATTACGCCTTTATACATTTCACTATCTGTAAAGTAATCTATGAATGTTGGCCTCTTTTTAAATATATTGTTTTTTTTGGAAAGAATAGATAATAAATTCTGTTATCAACCCTGAATTGTGTTTTTTTAAGTGTCCCTGCTTTCACAAAAAAATCCATCCATCATCAGAATTTGAAATGATGAACTTGCAGAAATGGTGTATTGTGACCCTTCTTGCTTCCAGGGTCTTGTGAGCTTTGCCCTGCGTTAAGGACCGCTCTCTTCCGGCTATTGTGCCATCCGTTAAAAAAAAAACTCTTTTCCTATATTTTTTTCTACTGCTTTTCGTCTTATCATTTGGACTGTTCGAAGTGACAAATTCCAGACGCAGACAGAAAAAAAAAATGTTAAAGTAAATGTTTGAAAGACCAAGTGCAAGGAAGAGGGAGAGAGAGAGAGATAGCGAAATGCAAGGACAGCAGAGCACAGTGCCTCGGTTAAATAAACACAGTAGGTTTCCAGAGCTACATTGTACAAACTAGTGACAGATAAGGATTTTTTTGGTGGCAGATGACGATTCGGACATTAAGGAGTTAAAAATTCCGATAACTCAATTATCGGCTGATTATATATATATTTTTTTAAACATACAAATAGATATAACTCATGTTTTAATCCCTTAATTAAAGTTCAAACAATTGTGACAAAGATATGAATTGAAGGCAGAGCATTTTACTGTTTTAGAATAGAAAATTATTGGTGCAGGAACTTTTCTTTATTGTAATATGCATTGAGGGGAAAAAATATGTAACACATGTCTGAAATTACTTGGGGCATCTTGAAACTCAGGCATTACGCATTGTTCTTACTGCAAGGCATGTCTACATGAATAAAGCTTACATATACAAATCATTTATTTATCATTATTAGGTCTATAAGCAAGCAACATATTCAGTAAAGTCACGGGTAAAACAGTATTGTAAATGCACCTCTTAAACGTTAAGTCACATTTTCTCTACTCTAACATTCTATTAAATCATTCTGAACTAAAGTCGCCATGAAACCAGACATGCCTTTTCTTGCGTAACTTTACTAAAACATCATCTTTTGATGATTAGATTACCATTTCTAAGTAAAACCAAGACCCGTTCTTTGCGTTTTAAGTGTTAACAACATCGGCTTCTATGGGCCAATGATGATTATTCTCTGATTATTGTCTATAATCGGCCGATTAAAGGTGGAGTCAGTGATTCTGAAAAATGTGTGTTGTCAAAATCACTTTGTCAAAATCAGCAAATATCTCCTCACAACACGCTATCCGTCTGTAATGTGTGCGCTGGGGGAAAAAATACACATCTTAGGCTCTGTAAACTGGTATGTAAACAAAGTGTGTAACAAAAAGGGGGTCCACAATCATAACAACATGCCCGTTTACAGAGCATAGGCTGTGCATTAACACCAGAGTTCTTTTTTTCAGTGCACACACACAGAAAGGTAAAGCACATAAGGAGATATTCACTGATTTTTCACAACAAGCGTTCTCCAGAATCACTTAGTCCACCTTTAACCTTTAATCGTGCTCTTAGTACAAGATCAACTCAAGTTCTTCATATTAAATGGATACTAACAGTGTTTGATGGACATTTATTGCATTTCAACAGGTCACCATGTTACAGCAGCATCCAGAAACAGATAAATAAGCGTTAAGGGAGGTGAGCTAGCTATGATTTATCTAGAATTGTAGTGACATCATCAAACAATAGTCAGTTAAATTTTTCACATTTGCGAGATGTTTACGTTGATATGGCTCCTATGTGGCAGTAGACAGACAGCAGTTTGTTTGCACACATTCCTGGAGCTTTGTTTCCCCTCCTGTGTGTGTGTGTGTGGGGCTGTGTGTGTGTGTGTGTGTGTGTGGGGCTGTGTGTGTGTGTGTGTGTGTGTGTGTGTGTGTGTGTGTGTGTGTGTGTGTGTGTGTGTGTGTGTGTGTGTGTAGACAGATTTAAAGAAGTCGCCTGGAGTTCCTGTGGAAGTCGAGGAACTTAAAACATTAAACGTTTCCTGCTTTTCCTCTGGTTCACACTGAGCGCAGACACACATGATCTAGAACAAGAAAACAGGAAGTGGATTATGAGAAGGTAAGGGAGAGTGTTAGGGCCGCGGGAGAGAGAGAGAGAGAGAGAGAGAGAGAGAGAGAGAGAGAGAGAGAGAGAGAGAGAGAGAGAGAGAGAGAGAGAGAATGCACTTCGTCGTTATCCATTTGGAGAAAAAAAACTTGAAATGTTGCAAAAAAGTTGAGACTGTATGTGTAGTTCAAGACTGTGGTAAAGTTGGAATGATATTGACAGATTAAAACTTCCGGAATCAATAACTCACAAGCAAAATGTTATTAAAACAGGAACGATGCATCTTAGCTACAACCCCTATTCTGTTCTGTTCTATTCTATTCTATTCTATTCTATTCTATTCTATTCTATTCTGTTCTAGATCTTGTCAACATCTTTCCAACTTTACCGCAGTCTTTACCTGTCAGGTTTAATATTCAGATTACTACTTTATTCACAAAGTTGCATGTATTTCAACCTTATTCTCGAAATATTTTCTTGAAATGCAAAATGAAAATAAAAAAACGTCCTCAAATTGTGTCTCTCTCCCGTGGGCCTTATACACTTCTAAAGTACAGAAGTTCCATCAGTTACGTATCAAACAGCAAAGTGAGTCCGTGAGCAGAGTGGGCAGATGATGATGTTTGCCTCCAAGATCTTTGCAAATAGACAAGGATTCAGTTCTGTCCGACCTTCACCTAAAAAAAAAAAAAAAAAAACGTCTTGCTCCTGAAGAATTTTTTTCTTCTTCAACATTTTCAATCTCAGTTCCTTTCCTTTATGATCCGATATCCGACTGGCTGGTGCTGGCGTTACTCATCTTGCGTTGCTTCCCCGTATTCCCCCTTCCACCCCCTCCCCCTTCTCCGTTTGGGGCGGTTTGGGGGCCCACCTGGTCCGGGGCTAACTCTCTGGGTATGTAGTTAACCACGGTGTTGATCAGGTTATCGCGGAAACTCTTGCTCAAGAAGTTGTAGAGAATCGGGTTGGCCACGCAGTGAAAAAGGGACAAACTTTGCACCACGCTGAACGAGAAATACAACAACTCTACCGTGTTGCAGCTGAATAGCATCGGGTTAAGGTCGTCTACGATCATTAAAAGCATGATCAGGTGATAGGGGAACCAGCACATTACGAACACAAGCGAGTACACGTGCACTAGCCAAACGTCCCGCCTTCCTTGGACTTCGGGGGCAGTGTGAACGGCGCGCGCGATCAAAACGTTACAAGTTATTATGACGGCGGCCGGGCCCAAAAACTGGAAAATGAACGCGATAAAAAACACGGACACAAACCATTCAGTGAAGTGGTACTCGGGCAGCATGTAGCAACCGGGCTCGTCCCATTCGAGGAGGTCCACGTGAACGTTCTCCATCAACGCCAGGACCAAGGAAAGCACCCAAAGGACTCCGCAGAGCACCCAGCGCCGCCTGCCTACCACCGGGAAAAAGCCCGTGAACGAAGGCCTGGTCAGGGACAAGTAGCGCTCCAAAGTCATGAAACCCAAGAAGAACGAGCTACTGTAGAAATTGACCACGTAGATGAGATTGGTGACTTTGCAGAGGAAGCGTCCCCACACCCACACCTTGTCCATGGTCACTTCCATCATGAAAAACGGCAAAATCACGATGACCATCAGATCCGAGAGGCTGACGTTGATGATGCAGAATAGGACGCCGTTTGCGGAGTGGCGGCGGCGCCAGTTGACCCAAATGACCAGAGCGTTCTCGAGTAAACCCGCCATGAAGATAAAGAGGTAGAGCAGGAAGAGGGCAATGCGCCGGTAGTCCGCGTCCAGCTGGATGGTGCACTCGTACACAAACCATGGCGTCCCGTTGAAGATGTCCAGAGGGGAGGAGTGGTTGTTGCTGTTGGTCTCCGGAGCGCTCATGATGGTCTGGGAGGGAGAGAGGGAGAAAATAAACGGAGTGAAAAAAGTGGTTCAAAAGTTTTAGTGGAGGGTTTAGTTTTAGTGGTGCATGGTTAATCTGATTATGTTTCCAGACATTGCGTAAGGAGAGAGTGAGAGTGAGTGTGTGTGTGTGTGTGTGTGTGTATGTGTGAGTGTGTGTGTGTGTGTGGGGGGTCAGCTGAGTTGAAAATGTTACTCGAATTATTTTGAGAAGTTGAAAGGCTACTAAAACAACAACAACAGGTTACTGGAAGGAAAAAAGTGTGTGCCCTGTAATTGGCTTGGTATATTATTCTTATTGCCTTTTTTTGAAGGATCTCCAAGGAGTGCAATTTACCTTTGTAAGTGTTTCCCCACACCTCAGCACAGTAATGCAGATGTGGGGAAACTAAACTCCAGTATAATACAAGTAAGGCCTTTTGATTGAAAAAATATTGTGATTTCCAAAGTATAGAAATACTCCTGGCTATTTTGCCCCTAAGATGGCTAACGTGTGGTTTCCAACTTAACTTATCATCAATTATTACCCCTAGGACTTTGTGTTGCTTGACCCTTTCAATATCTATCCCCTTTACCTGGATTTTCACGGAGACATCTGCTGCTCTCCTACCAAACATCATAAATTTAGTTTTTTCTACATTTAGTGATAACTTATTTCGGTTTAACCACCCATGTAACTTAGTCAATTCAATGTTTACAATCTCAACCATATTATTCAAATCTTTCCCCGAATAGAAGATGTTTGTGTCGTCAGCAAATAAAATTAACTTTAAGACCTTCGAAACTTTACATATATCATTTATGTAAAGCAGGAATAATTTCGGCCCTAAAATTGACCCCTGAGGGACCCCACAAACAATATCTAAGCATGTCGATGTGATCTCCCCTAATTTCACATATTGTTTCCTGTCCTGTAAATAACTTCTGACCCAGTCCCGTGCTATACCTCTAATGCCATAATTCTCAAGCTTATTGAGAAGGATGTCGTGAGTTATAGTGTCGAAAGCTTTTTTCAGGTCTATAAAAATTCCTATAGAGTACAATTTGTGATCTATAGCATTACTAATAATTTCTACCGATTCAGCCAAGGCCAGCACAGTGGAATGATTCTTTCTAAAGCCAAATTGACTGTCATAAAGAATTTGATGTGTATTTATGAAATCATCTAATCTATTGTTAAATAACTTTTCCAGAATTTTAGAAAATTGTGGTAAAATTGAGACTGGTCTATAATTTGTAAATGAATGTTCATCTCCATTCTTATGTAATGGTATAACCTTAGCTACTTTCATGCTACAAGGAAAAATTCCTGTTTGAAAAGATAAGTTACAAATATGTGTTAAAGGTTGAAGAATACTTTCTTGCACTGATTTTATTATTTTCCATGTGAAGCCCTAGCGAGTCTCTTGAGGTCTTTGTTTGCATTCCGAGTAAAATCTCACTAATCGCGTTGGCCTCGACTGGCTTTAAAAACATGGAGTGTTGAAGAGACTCTTCCTTTTCCCAAGACTCCCCCATACTCCTGTCACGGATACACATAGCCAAATTCGGTCCAACCATAACAAAAAATTGGTTTAGTTTATTCGCCGCAGTATTCATGTTTTCAAACTTAACGTTATTTTGTCATGATGTCATACTGGAGACACCACACCCCATCATTACCAACCTAACATAGCACTACCTTCACCTGTTATAAACCACACCCCCAGATGCCCCTGAATCTAGCTGGCAGTTAAATTCAAACCGGAAGTTAGATTCAGGGCTCATCAGAGCAGACTGGGCTTTCTGCAAGGCGGGGCTTAAAGAGAGTGGTGTTAAAACAGAGCATTTCAGACAGAGGCTGAAAAGAGGGGATTCAGCAGTAGCTCTGTGAGAAATATGAAGGGTTTTCTGGACACTAAAGCATTAAAACAGTTTCTAGTAGAAACCCAAATTATAATTTTGAACCTGAAAATTAGCAAGATATGTGACCTTTAAATCCCATGCTAAAAAGACAGCTTTCCTGTTAATAAGAAAATAAAATGTACTTAATGCATGATGTTCCAAAGTCAATGCAATTATTGTTTTACATAATCGTGGTCTGAATATCTATCAAAATAATCCAGATCATGATTTTTGCCACAATGGAGCAGCCCTACTTGGAAGGTAACGCGAGTGCAGGCTCAGAGTCATTTAAAATATAAGTTATGCCGATTAAACTACATTTAAAAAGACAAGACAAATCATCTTTTTCATTCTGAATATTGTTCTTTCTTGACAAAACCTCACGCCTACATTACCCACAATGCAATGCATCAGACTTTGCACATATCCCTTCTGAAGTCACAAAAATGTTCCAAATGATTTTAACAGATGCAGTTGTGCTCCCAGACTCCCGGATACACATCTAGACTCATAAAAATGTGCAGTTCCTCTTTTATTGACACATTTTTAGGGTGTAATTTCTGCAAAAAATATTGATTGATTGATTGATTGATTATTTTAATGACCACAGCCAGGCTGGTGGAATTTGTTGTCAGTACAGCTTGGTACAAGTTCCAACTTACAAAACATATAACAAATATACATACAGACAGACTCACTACACAATACATAAGGGCCATGCTTAATCCTCAGCGTTCAGACTTCAGAATGTTTATTGCAGTTGGATATAGTATATATTGGTATAGAATTGGACTTTACCTTGTTGTGACGGTGAGTGTGCTATAGATGAAGAGGGCAGGTCCCTCTTGAGGCCTCGTTGTCTTCTAGCGAGTTTAAAAATATTTTATATCTGAAGACACAAAATTGAGTCCTTGCAGCTCTGATGTTTGGGGTAATGTGAGTGTTTCAAATTTCAAGTACAGGCAGCAGTTTCTACCCTCCCACCTCTCTCATTAAGACACACACACACACACACACGCAAACGCATACACGCAAACGCACACACACACACAAACGCATACACGCAAACGCACACACACACACACACACACACACACAACAGGACATCCTCACTGAGTAGTGGGGGTCGGTGTACATGGTCACACACGTGAAGGCAGCAACATTCAATTGTAGTTTGGAAAGCGTTTTCCTTTTTACTACTCATGGTCTTAAAACTTACTAATAATAATGGATTTTATATTTTTATTTGATGTATTTTAATCTGGCCCAAAGTTCTGGACTGACATTGCCTTCGGTGCAGGCAGAAAATGGCTAAAATTAGCTAAAATCATGGGTGATTTTCTCTAAAGTTCAACCAGTATTTCTTCACTCTTGTCTTACTGTAATCAGATCATATACAGTGAGTTATCTTTTCCATGAAGCTCACCCCATGACACTTACACATAACAGTTACTATCTGTTTAAAAATGTGTTTACGTTTTACACCCGTTCATGCTGCACCTGCTTGTAATATTAACCACTCGTGAGTCGTGACTTAGAATTTACCTCTGTACATATGGCAGATACATATTTTGATTTCTCATTATCCTATTCCATGTAGTACAGCATTATATTAAATTTACATTTTTTATTTTATTCTATTTATCTATTACACCTTTTCTCTACACCGCTACTCCTTTGCGTAGAAAGGAGCCAGTTGAGGTGGTTCGGGCATCTGGTAAGAGGCCTCGGGGAACACCCAGGACTAGTTGGATAGATTATATCTCCACACTGGCCTGGGAACACCTCGGAATCCCCCAGTGAGAGCTAGTCATTTTGGCCCGGGAAAGAGAAGTTTGGGGTCCTCTGCTTGAGCTGCTGTCCCCCCAACCCGACTACTGATAAGGGGGTGAAGATGATGATGAATTATCGATAGTTATATTTTACTTGCAGATTGTTGTGATTATTTGTGTCTCAGGTGTTGCTCTCTTCACTTCTTCTTTATTGCATTGTTGAGAGGAACCTGGGACTTAGGAATTTCATTGCAAATAACTGCTGCTGTTATTGTTGCTCATATGACAAATAAACCATCTCAATATTGATCTTGACGCAAACATAGTTCAGTGTCTACAAAGATAGTGCGAGTTTGTTATGAGGCAAGGAAAATCTCAAAAGTATAATAAAGTCTTAAGCGATCCTTTACAGTAAATACCGCACTGTCTGTATGAAAGGTGATTAAGGGAACGAAGAGTGTGTGTGTGTGTGTGTGTGTGTGTGTGTGTGTGTGTGTGCTTGTGTGCGATTGATTATGTAAACAAAATGTGAAATGTTAAGATCATGTACCTATTGTCTTATTTCACTGCCAAATATTTTATATGTTGATCCTTTGTGTGTGTGTGTGTGTTTTCATTTAGTTCGCTCTTGACTTTACTTCCGCAAGAATGTCTAAATATATATTGGCGCGTGTTGCTTTGCACAAGGTGAGACGGTGAACACCATTGTTCTGCTGTCTGAATTGAATTATCGCGTCGGGAAAAATTAATCAAAATAAAACAATTAAAGAATAAAATGATGTCCATCCAACCAGCATCCATTTTGATTTTGATTCCTGCTCTAAGGGGTTACAAAAAAATAAATAAAATAAATCATAGTCAAATTTTTGCCATTAAATGCATGATTGTGTGTGTGTAAATGGATGGTAGTGGTGGATCCTAAACAGTAATAACAGACAGCACATAGCAGAGAACAATGACAGGATGCCCCCCCCCTCCTCTGTCCCAAATGGTGTCGGGAACAGTGAGTGACGGGCAGAAGCCTCACTGAGGAAGGGGGCTCTTTAACCTACTAGACCTAGACACACACACACAGTCACACACACAGTCACACAGTCACACAGTCACACACACACACACACACACACACACACACACACACACACACACACACACACACACACACACACACACACACACACACACACACACACACACACACACACACACACACACACACACACACACACAGTCTCTCTCTCTCACACACACACACGCGCAGTCTCTCTCTCTCTCTCTCTCTCTCACACACACACACACACACACACACACAGTCTCTCTCTCTCTCTCACACACACACACACGCACAGTTTTCATCACTCAATTTAAAAAGTGTGAAAAGTCACCCACACTGTCCCGTGCAGGTGTTGATCTGCTGATGTGGCTCATTTACTGGAGATGGGAGCAGCAGCTTCACTGTGCAGTAGTTTAACTACACTCATATATTTGAATATTGATTCAAGTAGTTAAATTGCTTTTATGCCATTTTTTACATAGTTAAAGGAATACGTCACCCATACGGAACCGGCGTTCTATCATTATACAATCGCTATTATAATATGATGAATTAGGTTTTTCTTTCCTCAGTCTTCCCTTGGCCCAGCTGTCCTGCAATCCTGACCCTTACTGTGATGTCACAAGAAGGAAAATGTAGGGTTAGACAGTGAGACCATAAAACACTCTTTCTGCCTTTTCTCAGGCTAGGATGATCCGATTTAAAAAATGTTTGCACATTTATACTACATAAGATCTCCGAGTTCAATACACCTTTATATTCCCACCGGTGAAGTAGGTCTTTAAACTACTGCAAATACAAACATGTTGGGCCATCAAAGGAAAGGAATTAAGAGACCACTCCAAATGTTCAGTGGCTCTTGTTTTACTATTCATAGGTTTATGTTTGAGTAATATTAACTTTTGGTTTTATACTATAAACTACTGACAACATTTCTACCAAATTCCCCCCAAAAATATTGTCATTTAGAGCATTTATATTAAGTAATGTAGAGATTAAGATTTAAGAAATATCCAGGCTGGTCTCTTAATTTGAAAAAAATAATAATTGCACAACGAACAAGTGCAGTCAACCCGCAGTCATCTCCTCTGAGTGTCTCCCGTTGAGTGAAAGGTCTGGAGTCTAATGTCAGTAACGTTTGTGTTGGCTGGGACACTCACCCTGATTAATGAGGTCTGGTACCGTTCCCCTATACAGGCCTGTCCCGACCGTCAGCACTTTACCGCTAGCTTTAACGACCCCCCTCCTCCTTCAAACGCCATCCTGCCCCGGAGCCTATTGTCCCACAAACGAGCACTTCTTTCTGGGTAAAAAAAAAAAAAAAAAAAAAACGAAGTCGGAATCCGTCAGCAACTTTATGTCTCTTCTGATGAATAAAGGAAGGAAACCGTTCAGCGAAAAACTGCCGCGGCATCTTTTCTGGAAAGAGTGAGAGAGAAAGCCGCAGCCTGACCCCATACCCGTGTGTGTTATCCAAGACTAGTCCTGCGTTCCAAATCACATACTACACTAAAAATACTAAAGTACAGAAGAGTTTTAGGGCCACAGGAGAAAAAATAAATAAATAAAAAATCAGATAAGGAAGATTTATTTTCATTATGCCGAGAAAAGTCAAGAATAAAAGACGAATACTTCAAAATGCTGTCGGAGTTATTGGGGCATCTAGGTATTTTCAGCACACTACAATTGACGTGCATTGTATTGGGACATCCTAAATCTTTTTCTGGCCTACTAAATAGTAAGGAAGTACGGGGATTGGAATGCAGGGTCGATTATTAAAGCCCATGCAATAAACCCAAATTCTTCTAACTATGTACAGTAGGCCTACGTCATGAATTAACCTTTGGGAATCTAGAAAAAGAAAAGCTGAATTTTAACATTAAACCAGTAAACCCAAATCTACCGTTATATAATACTCACCAACTTTTCCCAAACCGGTCTGCTGGCTGATTACTGTCCGTCTCATGCATGTTGCCTTCTTTTCCTGCTGCCATTTTGCTGCTTGCCTGTTAGGTTTATTGCACACTTGTATGCTACTCTT
The DNA here is from genome assembly GCF_949987685.1 of Ammodytes marinus. Taxonomy (NCBI): domain Eukaryota; kingdom Metazoa; phylum Chordata; class Actinopteri; order Uranoscopiformes; family Ammodytidae; genus Ammodytes; species Ammodytes marinus. Next base: position 4,307,419 of record NC_137211.1, on the reverse strand, counting down.
GTTTCTCTGTTTAAAAAAAATTAAAATTAAATAATACAATTTAATTTATTTTCAGCCTCATCTGAAATGTTCTGAAAAGGAATCGAAATACTAAAATAGTACCAAAGTACTTTCCACCATTTACCTATAGGGGTCTAACGATACACGGGGTTCGGTACACTCCAGAGGGGGTCAGAGCGCAGGGTCAGCCTTAGTACAGCGCCCCTGGAGCAGTTTGGGGTTAAGTGTCTTGCTCAAGGACACAATGGTAGAGATTGTGGGCACTGTAGATGTAATAGCAGCCGCCACTAGTTTTACTACTAATACCCTCCTGTCCGGTGCCGGGGATCCAACCAGAGACCTCATGGTTACTGGGAGGAGGAACCAGAGACCTTATGGTTACTGGGAGGAGGAACCAGAGACCTCATGGTTACTGGGAGGAGGAACCAGAGACCTCATGGTTACTGGCAGGAGGAACCAGAGACCTTATGGTTACTGGGAGGAGGAACCAGAGACCTCATGGTTACTGGAAGGAACCAGAGACCTCATGGTTACTGGGAGGAGGAACCAGATACCTCATGGTTACTGGGAAGAGGAACCAGATACCTCATGGTTACTGGGAGGAGGAACCAGAGACCTCATGGTTACTGGGAGGAGGAACCAGAGACCTCATGGTTAATGGTCGGCCACCTTTCGTCTAGGCCATCCTGCTATCCCTACAATTATCACATGGTTACAAAATATGAGAACAGTAACATTTGCATAATAACGAGTCAAACAAATTCCATAAATTCTTTGTAAAATATATTTTTGGTCCAAAAGCTGATTTGCAAAAATACAACATGTGCAACCATGGAGTAGCCGAGGCATCATAAAGGAGTGTAGTGTGTGTGTGTGTGTGTGTGTTTCTGTGTTAAGGCTTCACAAAATGCACTAGCTACGGAGCTGTAGTGTTAGCGTCAAGGTTACACACAGTACCCTGGTTACTAAGCACTAAATCTTAAATGTCAGTACAATACAAAGACAATAATTTCCTAGTTCTATCGGTAGTATGCTTCTTAATCTTATCCTAAATCTTATCCTATCTTAATGATTTTACATAGCGTCACATTTTGCCATTTCAATACACCGCGTTCAAACAGGAGTCTGGTGAAGGAAGGGCTCATATTCAGGAAGTGTTTTGATATTGAGTTATTGACACGATGCTTTTCATGAAAAAAAAAAAAAAATTCACTTTCTCTTCATGAGTCAAACATAGTTACAGGCGAAATAATATGACATGCTTTCTACTTAAAGGTGGAGTCAGTGATTCTGGAGAACGCTTGTTGTCAAAATCACTTTTTATCCAAAAATCAGTGAATATCTCCTCACGATCCGCTACCTGTCCGTACTGTGTGTGCGCTGAAAAAAAAATCCAGTGTTAATACACAGCCTAGGCTTCGTAAATGGGCATATTGCTAGCTAAGGTGGCCACATTTTGTTGACATACAATTTGTTACCATAATAACACCAAGTTTTTTTTTCTTCCAGCGCACACACAGTATGGACAGGTAGCAGATCATGAGGAGATATTCACAGATTTGGACAAAAAGAGATTTTGACAACAAGCGTTCTCCAGAATCACTGACTCCACCTTTGCATTCCACACTAGGCTGTTCTGTACATTTTCTCGGTGGAAAACTGTATTTGATCCATTTGAAATTGTGTTTAATTTTAACTGCTCAATTGTTTTGCAAAGAAAGTGCAAATCTAAACGATAAAGCTTTCGATCCCACACATTTGGCACTTAACATACAAAATGGCGTCAATAGATAAATAACATCAAGTGTAGCGTCCAGAATACCATTATTATTATTATTCATTTTAACACCCATCTCCATTAATTTAGATTATTCTAGGAGTTAAAGGAGCTCCGAGGAACTTTCAGATTGTGTTGATTCTAGCGCCCCCCTTTGGACAAAAGCGGTAGTGTTTTTACTACGCCAGCTGTTGTTCCTGGGTGAGCGTATACCCCATGACAAAGGCATTAAGAAAAAACTATAAAAATTAGCATTCTTTGAACTGATGGTCTTGTTTGCTGTTACATGTAGTTTATGATAATCAGAGGAAAAATTAGACTGTTTCAGAAATATTTAAAAGTTCCTCGTAGCGACTTTAAAGAATAGTTTTGACATGTTTGGTGCTTATCTGCTTTAGTCATAAGAGTGAGAGGAGAAGATTGATAAAGACACAAAGCGAAGAAAATCATACCCCGACATTTTGCTACATTTTGATCGTATTCACTGTAAAAAATTTTAGCAAAAATATCAGCGTACGATTTTCAGAATTTTGTGATTCATGGAATAGGATTTTGGCAACTGCGATTAAGTTTTTGAGAAGGATTAATTGTAGTTTTGTGTTATTGGGAGAAGGGGGAAAAATGAAAAAAAAAATACTTCTAAAGCATTTTTCCTTTGGCTATTTTTTTTACAACTACAAATGACTTGTGCACCAAATTAAACCTCCATAGCCACTAATAATAACAAAACTTGCCCCACCAAAAACTACACAAGGATCCTTTAACAAACACAATATTAGGAATCTCCTCATCTGACTTTTGACCGAAAGCAAATAGTCTAAACATTTCAATCTCTTTAACTTCAGTTCACACATGGGGGACCATTCAAAAGTGATTGAAAAAAAATCCTCCCCCCCCCCCAAAAAAAATTATAATTCTATTTGATCTGGCCCAGAAGTGGTTCAAACACTTTTGAACACTGATCAACAGCAGTTTGTTTCCATGGTTCCTCCGTTATATAAGAGTGCTTAATGTCTAGGTCTTCAAATAAATATACGCATCAGAAGTAAGTACATTATTATTATTATTATTAAATTGCTACATGATAAGTTGTCTCGCCCCAGGTTGTCTTGGTAACGACCTGTGTGTGCATTCTATTCTTGGTTCATAATGATAAAATAGACGTTTAGCTCTTTTCAGTTGGAGCGACGGGTGGCAGTGTTCAGTAGCCGTGGGTTACGCGAAGATGTTTGAGATGAAATCCCGGAATCGTTTGGCGTATTGCTCGGGGTGGACCGTGGAAATCTCAGCACCAGCCTGGAGAGAGAGGGAGAGAGAGAGGGAGGGAGGGAGAGAGAGAGAGAGGGAAGGAGAGAGGGAGGGAGGGAGAGAGAGAGAGCGAGAGAGTAACAGAGGGAGAGAGAGAGAGAGAGAGAGAGCGAGAGAAAAGGCAAGGCAATTTTATTTATATCACCCATTTCATACACAAGGCAGACTCAAAGTGCTTTATACACATGACACATTTCATTCAATGAAATTAAATAACAAATTAAAACAATAAAGTGTGTAATTGTTATGATTAAGCAGGAAGCTAAAGTAAACACTAAATCCTGTATGTCCATGTTTAGTATGTACTCTGGGAACTATTAACAGATTGGTCTAGAACAGTGGTTCTCAACCGGTGGGGCGCGCCCCCCCGGGGGGGCGCGGACACTCTACCGGGGGGGCGCGAGGGGGATGGAAAAAAAATAAATAAATAAAAAAAATCTTTTTTTTTTTTTTTTTTAAATTTCAATTTTTTTCCTGATATGTAGCCTAGTTCAGAGATGATATGTATTTTTTTTCTTTCTTAACTTTTTTTGATAGGTAGTTGCCAAGTTCATCACACAAACACTCCAATCCACTGATATGAGATCAGTTTGCAATTTTCAAGTACTGAATTAATGGTAGGACTGTGGCCACTAGAATTGGTCTCTGGTCATCAAAGGTCTTGAAAACAGCATAAGTGTGCTTGTGACATGCGTGCCACCCATGCATGTGTATGGGCACGTGTCCCAGCAGATTTTTGAAATCTGAATAAAAAAATGTAAGTTTGTAGTTAGCAAGTGTAACATGTTCTTAGGGCAGAATTTCATAAATAAAGGTTTATTTTTTTAGCAAGATATTTGGTCAAAAGCTAGTTGTCATCCGTCCCTCTGTCCAGTTGTTAGGCATCTGGCTGCTAGCAAGTTATGTTGTCTTGCTAATTTTACTATTCATCTGAACTGAAATAAATATTGACTTTTTCCTTTATTATCTTCGCCAGAATGCACCAGAATGCTTAGATTACATGTTAAAAACACAACAAAAATCTTCTGGGGGGGATGCCCCCAGACCCCCCTTCAGGGGTTTAGTTTTCTGACAAACATTACAATGGATACTAACATGATTTGGGCATTTGGGATTATAAATCATCTTTGAATTGGTTGTACAGCATATCACATGCTATTAATTCAGGGGTGCGATGGCCACCCCACTCTAGCTCTGTGGCCCACCTTGGCCACCCCCAGTCAAAATTTCCTGGAATCGCCACTGAGACACACACAACTCCGCGTTCAGGCTGCACAGCACATTAATCGCAGGTAGCATTTTGAGCTAAATCTGGCCACTTTCCAAATCCAAGACTCAATAGTTGAAACATTCTCTGAACTGGGTTGTTAGACAGCAGTGTTTCCCATTGATCATAGACTTTGTTTTGTGACGCTCTATCTATCTATCTATCTATCTATCTATCTATCTATCTATCTATCTATCTATCCGTGTAGGGTGGTGTGTGTGTGTGTGTGTGGGGGGGGGGGGTTGTCAGGGTCGGTGGGGGGGCCCAACTGCAATGACCCAGCTTTGGGGGGGCCCAGCTTGCAGAAGGTTGAGAACCCCTGGTCTAGAAGATATTATGGGTGAAAGTCATTTGTTGATAAAAAGTTGACAACATCATCTGTAGCCACTCACCCCGTGTTTGACGGTCTTTGCAGCGTGAGCCGCTTTCTTCTTGGTGTCGTAGTGAGTGAGAACGTCGATCAGACCCATGAAGTAAACCTCCCTCTGAGGAGAACCTGGAGGGACACAGCAGGCCGGGTTAATATAAATAGAAAAATATATTTATATGAACTGCAGTCAGGGTTACTGGATGTTACTGGGCTTATTGACAGTGTTGGCAGTGACAGGCAGACGGCAACATTATGCAAGATTAAAACTGTCTGGTAAGAACGGATAGGCAAGAAAAATGTTATCCAAGATTGAGGGGGCGCATTTATTCCTCAAGGATCAATTAAATAATCATTCATCATTCATCTATTTTCAGAACAAAACATCTGGCAATATAACCTACCTACTTGAACAACCGGTGTAGGGGTCACTGTTTAACCAATCAAGTTAATTATAATCCATATTTTTTATTATCCATATTTGGGGGAAAAGAGTTGAATCAGTGCATCTGTGTCTCTCAAAACCAATCCGAAACATGTTAAATATCTTGTGCTCTTATATTGTGAACCAAGTATTCACCTGAGCAGCTCCCGACTGCGTATACGTCCACATAGGGGTCGTACTCCCCGGGCCCCAGAGGTTTACAGGCTGACATGTATCCGGCTATGCCCTCTGGAGAGGTCCCGTATGAGCCCACGTTCCCCCCCGCCGCCAGCCCGTTCTCTGCCTCTGCTTCCTCCTCGTTAGACACCTCCTCTCCCTCCTCCTCGTCCCGCTCCGCTCGACCCACGTCATGGATGCCGAGCAGAAGACTGTAGTCCATGATCTTCAGCTTTACCAGGAACTAGGGGGGAAATAAAAATAAAATAATGTATTCTATGCGAACCACGTCAAAGACAAAACAAGGCAAGTTTATTTATTTAGCACAATTCAGACACAAGGCCACTCAAAGTGCTTTACAGGGGCAAGATTAGAATACATAAAACACATTATAAAACACAACAAACAGTTATTCTAATTCTGAAATGTTCACATTTGAGAGGCTGGCATATTTCTTAGAAAATGTACTTAACCAATTAGCAAAATAGTTGCCGATATCTCAACCAACTGCGCTATCTACTGCTCACTTGTAGTATCTACCTTTTCCCTCCCTCACCAGTAGACTGTTACATTTCACATGGTTCTGCTGCCAAAATGGCATCTGAGGAGTCTGTGATGTGCTGATGCTGCTACCGTGTGGATGAAACATGCAACAACAGGGAGGTTTCCTAATTAAAAATATATTTTTTTCAAATGCTATTATTTTTTATTTATTTTTTATTGTATTCGTTTTACCTCCATTTATCTATATATTTATCTGTTTATTTGACTATAATTTTTTTTATTCATAATATATATTTTTTGAAGTTTATTTTATAATATATTTATTATAATAGATGTATTTTTTGAACTTTATTATTATTTTCTTTTACATGTTGAGCTGTGAAATTTACCGATATTTTGATCCCAATAAAAATGTAGATTAATACAAAATATCAACATGGTCCCAGTCCCCCTACCTCCACGTCTCTGTTGAGTTTCTCCATGAACTTCTCCTTCTGCTCCTCGGTGACGTAAACCTTCTGCAGGTTGTTCCTGAAGTCCATGTCTTTGAAGGTCGGGAGCTCTTTGCCCTTTAGAAAGCACAATACATGTTTACATACAGCTCTGGAAAAAAATTAAGAGTCCACTCCAAATGTTCAGTGTCTCTTGTTTTACTCTTTAGAGGCATATGTTTGAGTAGAATGAACATTTTGGTTTTATAATACAAACTACTGACAACATTTCTACAAAATTCACAATAAAAATATTGTCATTTAGAGCATTTTCAATGAGTAATGTAGAGATAAAGATTTAAGAAAAATCCAGACTGGTCTCTTAATTTTTTTCCGGAGCTGTATATTTAGCAGCAGATAGAGGAGACAGCAGCAACATAAACAGTATAAACGGACAGAAGAAGAGATGTTTATTTTACCCTTTCTTTATCGCTTGCTTCACGAGCCACCAGAGAGCCCTGCAACCACAGAATGGTAGAAATATGGTGATGGATACGTTTTCACATAGATCTTCAACTCAATTATATACTAGATTTATATTCTAAAACACACACACACACACACACACACACACACACACCAGGAAATATACACGGAAATTTTAAGAAACGCATTTTTGCCCTTCTGTTTGCAGAACAATTTATCAAATAATTGTAGTGGAATAAATAGTACACATTTCCTTCTGACGTGTAGTGGAGTCAAAGTATAAAGTATCATGAAAAGATAATGCTCAAGTAAAGTAGAATTATTTAAAATGTGTACTTAAGCACAGTTCTTCAGTACTTGTGTGCATGTACTTAAGTTATTGGTAAATGAGAAGGTTCCATCCCAAGTACAATGTTAGACTAAATCGATTTCTGACTTCCACATAGCTTTGTATAAAAACAGTAAGTAAGTCAATTTAGTCATTAGTACACAGGGCACATTGAAATGTTTTTTTTCACATGATTTGTGTGTGACTTCCCCATAGCTTCATTAAAGGCCATCAGAGCGTTTGGTGTTTGGTTCCCTCTCACCTTGAGGTCATATTTCTGGTCCCTCTCACCTTGAGGTCGTACTTGCGGTGTACGATCAGTCTGTGGCTGAACATGTTCCTCATGACAATCAGATACGTCTCCTCGTTGTCCACGGTTACCCGGTACATTCCCAGGAACTGAGGCAGAAGCGTGCTGCCATGACACTTCACTATGTGCTGCGGAGGGAGGGAGAGGGAGAGGGAGAGAGAGAGAGAGAGAGAGAGAGAGAGAGAGAGAGAGAGAGAGAGAGAGAGAGAGAGAGCAATTTATTATAATAATATATACGGTAATTTTTGATTTTTTTTTGCATGGCAGGTGCACAAAGTGGATCAATGACAGGTGGTCTCAATGTTACAGTACAATACAGAAAAAAGTATCATAGGTGACAGATTAACACATGAACAATCTCACGTCACTATGTGCTGCAGAGAGAGAGAGAGAGGGGGAATAAATTATACATACAGCTCTGGAAAAAATTAAGAGACCACTCCAAATGTTCAGTGTCTCTCGTTTGACTATTTATAGGCATATGTTTGAGAAGAATGAACATTTTGGTTTTATAATATAAACTACTGACAACTTTTTCTACCAAATTCCAATTAATTTTTTGTCATTGAGAGCATTTTCAATAAGTAATGTAGAGATGAAGATTGTAGAAAAATACAGACAGGTCTCTAAATTTTATTGTATATATATATATTTTTTTTTATTTGCATTGAAGGTGAACAGAGGGGAATATTGCCACAGGCGGTCTCAATGTGACAACACAATACAGTAAAAAGAGTCTCATAGATGACAGATTAATCCATGAACAATCTCAAAAGGCACACGCACAATGACGTCTGGCCATATTTAAAGGTCACTTGTGGTCACACTGTCTAAAGTAAACCAATTACAGACTCTCAAAGTTAAGCCTAGTTAAGTTACACTACAATATTTTTCCACTTGCTTGATGACATTTCTTGTTTGGTTAGGACATTGCTGACAAAAGCCCCCAAATCAGAGGCAAAACATCGTGTGCTCCCGTGAGTTTTTTTAAAAAATCGCTATATGTGAACAGTTAAAAAATGACTGACGGGTGGTGTAGTGGATAGAGCGCGTACCATATTGGCTTCGGCCTTCGTTGCAGTGGTCGGCTGGTCGCGGGTTCGAATCTGACCCGTGGACCTTTACTGCAGGTCATATCCCCCCTCTCTCTCTCTCTCTCTCTCTCTGTCTCCCCATTTCAACTCTGTACTATCTAATAAAGCTTGAAAATGCCAGAAAATAATAATAAAAAAAAAGATGACCAACAGAAATACAGCATGCTAGATAAAACACAGGGCCTGATTCTAACTGCCCCGAAATGTAATCTGAATCATGACTGAAAGATAAATGTTCTACAGTAAAGCTAACCCGGAATTTAAAGGCCTACTTCACCGGTTGGAATATGAAGGTGTATTGAACTCGGAGATCCTATGAAGTATAAATGTGCAAATGTGACATCACAGAAAAGAGAAATGTAGGGTTAGACAGTGAGACCATAAAACACTCTTTCTGCCTTTTCTCAGGCTAGGATGATCCGATTTCAATTTTTTTTTCACATTTAGGATCTCCGAGTTCAATACACCTTCATATTCCAACCGGTGAAGTAGGCCTTTAAATATATTAAGATATTATGCAGAGGATGACACAGGTTTTTTTCCTTGGTTAATATGAAACAGTCTTTCAGCGTGCCAAACACGTCCTGTCTAAACTAACTGTTGACACAAACACACACAATTAAACGGCAACCTGCAAACTGTCACCATGAATAGAAGGAAACTGTGTAATGCTCCGATAACAAAGAGTTCATTCAGGAGCCGAGTGAATCAAAAAACCAGTCTGAAACAGAGCAGCCATTTTACTCGCCTCCCTCCCAGTTCTACGTAGGCAGAGAGAGTAACCACGGGCGACACATTCCACTAACAGCTCAGACAGACACTAGTTTACTCAGGCAGTGGTGTGTTTAGGGCCTCAAGTCAGACACAGTTTGGAAGTGTCCACGCGATTTGGTTATGGAAGTACTTTTTTTTTTTTATAATTTTTTTTTTTATAATTATTTTTTTCAAATAATACAAACACCAACTAAATTGTATAAGTAATAAAAATAAAAGTTAAAAATAAAAATAAATCAGCAAAATATGCAACAAGTGAATAACTCAAATACTCAAGTGTAAAAAAGGGTTAAGAAGAAGTTGAAAACTGTAGAGAGACACAGTTTGGAAGTGTCCATGCAACTTGGTCATGGAAGATTTTTTTTTTCTTTTTTTTTTATACAATTTATTGAACATGTTAAAATAATATAAAACCAACTGAATCGTATAAGCAATAGAACAATGGGATCCTCAGCAACATATGCAAAAAGTAAATAACTCAAATAATATAGTTTATGTTCAAAAGACATAGGAAGAAGTTGAAAAGCAAGTATTAACAATGTTTCCAGGCCAGGGTGGAAAATGTCAACTAAAACAAATAAATAACAAAAACAGAATAGAGGTGAAAGTGTCACCTGGTTCTAATCTCTCCTACAAACGTTCTCTGATATTTACATGAGCGTAGATGTGTTGATATGAACATTTGAATATCTGTATAAAACCCCACAATCACATAACACAGTGTTTGTTCTGTGCCCTCCGCTCAGCTGTGATGTAACACAGGCTAGTAACCTTCATGATAAGAGGGAGGTTTTTCAAAAGGATCTGTAGCTCCAGGGAGGTCAGCTTTCTTAGAGACAAATTTAGAGTCTTGTTCAAGGGCACGTCGGCAGGACAGATGTTTGCTGTCTTCTTTAAAGGAATACTTCACCCATACGGAACAGGCGTTCTATCATTACAAAATCGCTATTATAATATAATGAATGAGGTATTTCTTCCCTCAGTCTTCCCTTGGCCCAGCTGTCCTGTTTATCCTAACCCTACATTTTCCCATATGTGACATCACACTAGTAAAATGTAGGGTTAGACAGTGAGACCATAACACACTCTTTCTGCCTTTTCTCAGGCTAGAATGAACCGATTTCTACATTTTTTTACACATTTATACCATAGGATCTCAGAGTTCAATACACCTTCATATTTCCACCGCTGAAGTAGGTCTTTGATAGTAGTGTGAAAAACTGAACAAATTGCCAAAGATTCAAGAGACGTAAGATGGTTTATTTGACATATGCACATTAACAGCAGCAGTAGTCAAGGACATTCTTAAGTCCCAGGCTCCTTTCAATAATGTGATATAGACAAAGAAAAAAACAGAAGTAGAGAGAGTATAACATATAAAGTAGAATGCAAAATAAAGGATAATGTACATATATGTATATGTCTATGCAATATGGTGTGGTTAACATTAAAGATATGTGCAGCATAAATGTTTGGACATAAGGTCAAATAATGTTTAAAAATTCAAATGTTGGGGTGCTCCGGTGGCGTAGAGCGCGTACCATATTGGCTCCGGCCTTCGTTGCGGGTTCGAATCCGACCCGTGGACCTTTACTGCAGATCATCCCACCTCTCTCTCTCTGTCTCCCCATTTCAACTCTGTACTGTCTAATAAAGCTTGAAAATGGCAAAAAATAATCTTAAAAAAAAAAAAAAAAAAAAGTTCAAATGTCATGCACGTAGGTCTGATAATGTGGATATGTTGAAACACGTGAAGTATGAGATCAAAGCAGAAACAAATCATAACAGAAGTCCGTTGCTTCTGCTATCTTGAATGTAAACAGAGGTTTATGATACCTGCAGCATTCTCCCACCCAATACCAGACCATCTCCAAACATATGTGAACCGATCGCACAGGGACAATCTGCTGAAGTGTGCATCGCATTACTTGACGTCACTGCTGGATATTTATTTATATTTGAAATGGTTGGTGATTGTTCCAGGACTGTTTGAGTAAACCAACTTGACACAAAGTTTGCATTTTACTCTAGTTTTGAAATTGAAATTTGATAAAAAGTCAGACCACACAGACAGCGCTTTTCTTTTTATCGTTCTATACTAAGCATTTCAAAGTTTAGCCTAGCAACGCGCAAAAGACCCTTTGCTGAACAGCTGTGGCTCTGTGCTGACATATGCACGCGTTACCAAGTGATAAAAAATAAGCCTATTCATTCATTTAAAATGGTTGCCGATTTTTCTAAACTTAAGTGTTGTTCTTAATGTGTAGCGTTCAAACGTTTAGAGGTCACACCCCTTCTTCCTACTCACTGCAGCACTGTGCTGATCCCGGCATGCGATACATCTAAAAATAGTCTCATTTGGGTCGACTTCCCTTTTACCTGAGGCAGTAAAAATGTCCCCAAGAGGAAGTCGTGCTCATTTTAGGAACTGTGTGATCAAACGCTCTGCGGAGATTTCCGCTTCAAAAAGACCAAAACAAAAGGTTAAAGAGAGAATACTGTAAGTAGGACACACACACACACACACACACACACACACACACACACACACACACACACACACACACACACACACACACACACACACACACACACACACACACACACACACACACACACACACACACACACACACACACACACACACACACACACACACACACACACACACACACACACACACACACACACACACACACACACACACACACACACACACACGAGTGAGTCTTGCTCTCAGACACACCTTGAATGAATCACAGAGGAAATGATTGTATGAACAGTCAGACGAAGAGGAAGGTTTTGGTTTGGATTCAATCAGTTCCATTAACAATACTAAACACATAATCTTAACAGTCCAAAAACAAACTGAATTCAAAATATATCCAAGGTCATGACGAGTGAGCTTTAAATGTTAAAGGACAAGTCTGCTGATGCTTTATAATTTTCCTATTGTTAACCTATGGAAAAATAAAAACCAATACACTACACATCACACATCACTTAGCCAACTCTATTATCCAAAGCAACTTAAAACGACAGGCAGTTAGTGTTAAGGGTCTTGCTTAAAGGCCTACTTCACCGGTTGGAATATGAAGGTGTATTGAAATCGGAGATCCTATGAAGTATAAATGTGCAAATTTTTTTTAAATCGGATCATCCTAGCCTGAGAAAAGGCAGAAAGAGTGTTTTATGGTCTCACTGTCTAACCCTACATTTCTCTTTCTGTGACATCATCCGAGTTCAATACACCTTCATATTCCAACCGGTGAAGTAGGCCTTTAAGAACCCTCACTAGACTTTCCCCGACCGAAAAATCAAACCCCACTTTTCCATACTAAAGTCTAAGTGATAGCCACCTGGTTATTTAGCTGCTGATTCAGTGTATTCTCATGTAACATGTAAAGCCTGATAGCATCTTTTTCCTCTGCAACATAGAGAGGCTTTGTTGTAGAAAAACGATCCAAAACAATCTCAATGAGGCGCACTGTTGCACTGGGCGCCATGTTCACTTAATCACCATAAACACAAACCGATGCCAAAGAATACTCACTATACAGGACTGAATGTGGATCCACCCTTTAGCTGAAAATAGTCCACAACAACAATTGCACTATTAACGCCTGTGTGAGTAACGTTTGTTTAATTACGTTTGTTTTATTACAACGAACACAAGGAAGATAGCCGGCTCCATTAGCTTACTTAAAGACCTACTTCACCGGTGGAAATATGAAGGTGTATTGAACTCTGAGATCCTGTGTAGTATAAATGTGCAAAAATGTTAGAAATCGGTTCATCCTAGCCTGAGAAAAGGCAGAAAGAGTGGTTTATGGTCTCACTGTCTAACCCTAAATTTTTCCCATGTGTGACATCACATAGGGTAAATTGTAGGGTTAGGATTAACAGAACAGCTGATGAAGAAGCAATTGAAAAAGTCTACATATTTCTCCTTTGTTCATGTTATCTGATGGACGGCTAAAGCTAAAGCTAACGCTAACTCTAACTAAGCAGCCATCTGTCTGTCTGCAGGAATCAGGCTAATGGCCAGAGAGGAATGAGTGTGCAGTTTCTTCTGCTCTATTTCTGCTCAAACACATTCTCAAAGACTGGATGTTCTTGCTCTACTTAACGGAAGCTTGTGGGATGTTGGATAATAACCTAGAATTATTCTTTGAACCTGCAGAGCCATGACAGCTGTGTGGGTGTTTCAGGTCATACCCAGGAAGTGCTAAATAAATGAGTGATTTAGTATTAATGAGGAAAACTACAGTTTATTTATTAGATTCATTTATTTCCCCTTGGGGATTAAAAAAAATACTTGTGAATTGTCCACTATCTTATATTGTTTTGTGCACACATAGCCCTAGTTTAACTACAAAACAGCTGGGTGTTGTTATAAAACAATTTTAACAAAAGCAAAAATGGCCACATATCACACTGTCCTCAATCCAACTATATTTGTGACACTGATATAAAGATTTTCAGGATGTCAACAGTATGAATGAGCCTTGGGGTAGAAAACAGTAGTAGGGAAGTCATAAAGTATGGAGTAAAATGAACGCATTCTTGGTTTACTGACAATAAGAAAAATATAGATTATCGACAGACTTTTCCTTTAAAAGATGGACAATACAGTGTCCAAAGAACAATTGCTGATATTTGAACTAAACACCTAACTATTTTTCCACTCACACACAACGGACAGGTAACAAATGATGCAAAGATATTCACTGATTTTGACTGACAAAAAAATTTCTGGACTACAATGGACTGAGCCTGCCTTTAACCTGGGGGGGGGGGGGGGGGGGGTCGACCCGCAACTGCAGGGTGTCCCTGGGCAAAGAGACACTGAACCCTAAATGTCTCCTGATAGTTAGCTTGCACCCTGCGTGGTAGCTGCTGCTGCTATCGGTGTATGAATATGTGCTCCCGTTGTAAGTCACTTTGGATAAAAGCGTCTGCTAAATGACATGTAATGAATTACTAACCACCGGCCCTTACCTGGTGATACTCTGACAGGATGCCGTGCATGTCGGCCACGTCCTCGCTGGAGATTTGTTTGATGACCAGCGTCTTGTCGTAGGAGTTGAGCAGCAGACCTTCTCCCTGGTCGTCTACACTCCTCATGGGGGGGCTGCGCGTCAACGACACCTGGGGGACGGGGGACACAAAACAATACAGATCAAAATCATTATTATTATAAGTCAAGTCCATTTACCATTTACCATTTATTATTATATCATTTGTTATCCGTCACTTTTGATTTATATTTGAGTAAAACTGTTAAACTTCCAACGAAACCTGGGGAACACAAAACCGCTATAATATTTTTTTTTCTTCTGCGTGTCAACGAAACATGGGGGACATAAAACAGATCAAGATCATTATTTTTTAATGAATTTTTATTCTTTTCTTGAAAATGTTTAAGCTTTATTAGACAGTACAGAGTTTAAACGAAACCTGGGGGACACAACACAGTAGAGATCAAGGTCATTATTAATATTATAAAAGTGGATACGTGGTACTTTGAGTTTGTGTTCATTCTTGCACCCCCTATGGACAAAAGCGGTACTGTTTTTACTACACCAGCTGTTGTTCCTGGTTGAGCGTACCCATGAGAAAGGCATTAAGAAAAACTATATCAAAATATTATTCTTTTGCACTGATGGTCTCGTTTGCTGTTACATGTAATTTATGGTCATCAGAGGAAAAATTTTAATGTTTCAGAAATATTTTAAAAGTTCCTTGTAGCACCTCTAATGATAAAGAACACCTCTAGATACACTCCCTTTGTTTTGTCAGCAGATAAATTGGCATCAGAAGCATCAGAATGTTTTGCAGTCTGAGCACCACATACCTGATAGTCCAGATCCTCGATGCCAAAGCGCTCCCGTAGGTTTCTGAAGACTTGAGGACAGTATTCTTTGAACTTGAAATGTCCTGGAAGGTTTTCTCTGCAAAAGGAGAAGAGGTACTTACTTTCTATTCTGTTTTATACATACTGTTTTATATTGTACAAAGGGTTAGGGTTAGTACTACTTAGTATTTAGAATGTATCTAATGTAAATATTGTTTAGGTTATGTTTATCTTGTTATACTCTATATTTTTTTCTTTTTCGTTCCTATTGCATCGTGGGCCAGAGATAAAGGCCATTTTGATTCTGATGCAATTCTTGCATATATCAGAACTGACAATAAAAAAACTTTGACATTGACTTTGAGGTGGAGGAAATAAAGTGAGGAAAACCACAAAGAGATGTTTCATAATATTCTACATCTGTCAAACTCTACATTTAAAAAAAATAAAAATAAAATTGGAAAAAAAAAAAAAAATCAAGGCAACTTTCTTCCCTAGATTTCTTTTTTTAGTTTTGAGGCTAAAACTAAAACTCTAAAAGCTGGGGTATGTGATTTCTGATTGGTCAAAGTTAACATGAGCGGTACACTTTGACCAATCAGAGCGAGGCTCTGATTCTCTGTTCTTATTGGCTGTTGGGACTGTCCATTCACTTTGGCACGACGTTGTTGGTGTAGAGCGTGTCAGGGAGGGACCAAAGAGAACAAGTGGAGCGGTTGAGGTATTTGAATTCGAATCTCTATCCCAACTGCTATTTTCTCCCCAAATCTTATACCCCAGCTTTAAGTATGAAGGAAAACTGTCGACATTTGAGCCAACCAATTATATTTTATGATGATTACTTTTCATTCACTTTTCATTAATTTTTTACAATGTACATTCCAACACAGACTTCAGGAATCTGTCGCCCGTTTATATCATTATGAGGGCAAACTGACAATGACTTTATCAGGCACAAGCAGACACTGCCACCGACAGTCTGGTACATTTTTATATGTCTAGACTATTCTATTCAGATATTCACATTTCAGCCATTCCTGCTTCTTCTCTGTGTGCTTTGTTTCTGTCCCTGTGTTCCAAATCACATACTTTTCCTTTTTACTACACTACATACTAAAGTACAGAAGAGTTTTAGGGCCACAGGAGAGAGGAAAAAAAAATCAAACAAGGAAGATTTTTTTTTTCATTATGTCTAGAAATGTCAAGAATAAAGACGAATACTCCAAAATGCTATTGAAGTTAGTGGGGAATTTATGTATTTTCAGCATACTACAATTGACGTGCATGTATTGGGACATCCTAAATAGTAGAGAAGTATGGGGATGTGTCTCACTTGTTGAAGAGATGGTTGTTGACTTTGATCTTGGTGTTGGCTTTGAAGTCGTCGGGCAGCAGCATGACGGGCACAGGAACCTGGTTCAGATCATTTATCTGGGAATAAATAAAACAAGTTTTTTTTTTGTGATTTAAGACAAAATATTTAACATCTCCAAAGTCCTGTTTCATATTTTTCATTCGCTTTTCTAATGTCTATTTTATACTTGTTTGATGTATTTTAATCTTGATGTATTTCTTGCCCCTGTAAAGCACTTTGAATGAATGGCCTTGTGTCTGAATTGTGATATAGAAATAAACTTGCCTTGCCTAGTGCTTGAAGACTGAAAAAATTATTAAACAATTCACATTAAAGGGCAGCGATTCTGGGGAATGTTTGTTGTCAAAATCACTTTTTGTTAAAATCATTGAATATCTCCTCATGATCTGCTACTTGTGTGTGCGCCCAAAAAAATCTGGTGTTAGTATAAAGCCTAGGCTCTGTTAATGGACATGTTGCTAGCTGCGACGGGACCCTTTGTTTACCTACCAGTTTTCAGAAACTAGGCTGTATATACACTTTTTTTTCCCTCCAGCGCACACACACAGTAAGGACATATTCACTGATTTTGTCAACAAGCGTTCTCCAGAATCACTGACTCCACCTTTAAAGTCTGAAATACTGTTGCAACAAATGCTTTATCTCCAAGTCTCTCTCCATTATCAACTAATAATAATGATGGATCGGATTTATATAGCGCTTTTAATCACACTCAAAGCGCTTAACAGGAATCTACTACTTACTCATCTGCAGTAATGTTAAAACAATTAGTAGATTACTTTGATTTGTCGACCAAAAAGCTAAAAATAATGAAAAACTTGATAGTTAAGAATTACATCATATATTCTCTTCTGCTTCTTTTAGCCTCTGCTCTGATCAGATGTTCCATTTGCTCAGTTGAACATGACTGTAAACTGAATCTGTTGTTGGAGTTTGGACTGTAGAAGGGATGGGACGGGTTGAGCAATAAGAAGATGTCACATTACGCTATGTGGTAACTTGTCTGACACTAACGCTAACCCTGCATTCCAATCCCCATACTTCTATACTTTCTAGTATGCCAGAAAAATATTTAGGGTGTCCCAATGCATACATATCAAATGCAGTATGCCTGGAATACCTGGAAGTCATTATACATCCAATTGTATTTTGCAGTATGGAAACATCAAAACGTAAAAGAATACTTCACCAATACGGAACCGGCGTTCTATCATTAGTATAATATAATGAATGAGGTTTTTCTTCCCTCAGTCTTTCCTCAGTCTTCCCTTGGCCCAGCTGTCCTGTTAATCCTAACCCTACATGTGATGTCACACTAGTAAAATGTAGGGTTAGACAGTAAAACACTCTTTCTGCCTTTTCTCAGGCTAGGATGAACCGATTTCTAAAAAAAAAAATCCACATTTACACTACATAGGATCTCAGAGTTCAATACACCTTCATATTCCCACCGGTGAAGTAGGTCTTTAAGTGTGTAGTATAGTAAAAAGAAAAAAGTATGTAATTTGGAACGCACGGGTAAAACTGAAACTACTGTTGGTTGATACTAATGCCATGTAAACACTGGGAGGTGTAACGTTAGACGATGTTACACTTGTTATGCTGCATTCTTTCTCCTATCAGATTTCAGACATTGTAACAATTGTCAGCTTAATACTAATGTAATGTGACTTCATTTGGGTTTAAAATGGCCCCATCATATGAATCAGTAGCTCATTGCTGTGAAATAATATGACAAATAAAATAAGTTGAACTACAATAGAGCAACATACTGTATACTGTGTTGTGATCAGTTATGACCAGTGATATATAGACAATATAGACACAGGTGATATGCACATAGAATCATATGTATAAATATACAGAACATGTGTAATTTATTAACAGATGTAAACATGGCGAAATTGTACCAGTTCCATCCATTTTTGAATAACTATTAACAAAAAACATGACCCCCAACTGTTCAGATTAAGCTATGTAACAGAAATAAGTGTTAATATATGTATGAAAGTCTATGTAGTCACAGATTCGCATGCAGACACACCATTACAATACACTGTTAGCATTTAGCAGTGTTAGCTCCCACCCTCCTCCGGGACTCACCGAGTGATTCACGCCCCACATGAAGACGCTCAGGACCGGGTCACTGGCTCGAAACACCTTCACCTTCTGCTGGACGAAATGTTTCTTTTTCGTCTTGGTCTTGGGCGCCAGGATCACCATGGGACTGGAAGCGGGCCCCGAGTTACCGAGGGCAGCCATGATGATGATGACAGCGGGACAGGGCTCTACTCGTCCCCGTGTAGAGAGAGACAGAGAGCGGGTACAGACGGCGACACTTCCAACCTGGTTCCTCCTTCTTCCTTGATGGCTACAGTTACTAAGCTAACTGAAGCTAACGTTCCAGTCTCGCGCTGTTGCCGTTGGCTGCTCCTCCCTGGCTCCCTAGCGACGACAATCAAAAGGTCACGCAACAAGCTCCGGTTGATTTTAACAGACGTTTTTTCTAACTCAAAAACACCCTTTTTAACGATTAAACTCCCAGAAATGAATCATTACTTCTTTACTTCATCCATGCGTGAGAACCAACATGTTCCCAAATAATCGCTGACAGTCCTCCACCGCCCCCACGAGCCCACCACCCGTGTTGTTATCAACCACGTGGGGAGTTTTTTGATTGACAGGTGGCAGGGATCCAATACAAATCGATACATTTGCGTCAGGTGACCAGCACTCTACCTCTGGGCGGTTACGTTGCAGTTTATATGTGATGCGTTCATGTTAAGGGTAGACGGTCGGAATTATAATGTTTCTAACTTTTTGACCTCAACCCTCAACTAGGCCTACATTACTTTGTGATTAATGCGTGATTAGATTAGATTACAATCAATGCTAAATGCACTGCCCTCAACCATAGGGATTTTTCACAAACGAGAAAAATGAAAAATATTGTCTTATAATAACTGAACTAGATGTAACACATTTGTAAAAATATGAATGAACCACAACCATTTATAAACTCCATACAGTGTCTCGTTACCACTTTAAAGGTACATTTCAAAACAAAACCATCCACAGCCTTTTGTTACTTTACTGAAACCTTTATTGATGATCATACACGAACGGAACAAGGCCGTTATAGTGCGAGTCAAACAAGGCGAGGAATTATCAGAGTCAAGAGACGCTAAAACATTTGAAACCAGATTTAACTCCAATTTGGTTGAGCCGTGAAACTTTATTTATTAATGTGTAAACTTGTGTTTCTGAGTAAACTTTAATATAAGTGATTTTTCTTTTCTAATTCCCTGAACTTTAGACGTGGCACTAAACGTCCGCATCAGTGTCTCTTTAATATCTTTGCACTGCCTAGCATACGTTTTATTTAATATATTTACATTTTCCAGGCTTCAATAACCTGAACTTAAGTCTGTGGCTGCGTTCGGAAAGCCCTACTAACATCCTATTCATACTAAAAGCCATACTAATGTCCTACTCGTACTCATTTGGACGTCAATTTGAGTATGTGATGGTTGTGTATGCGAGTTTGGGTAGGCGAGAAATACCCGGATGAGTACTAACTTCCGGGAAGATTTTGGGTATGGATCATAGATAGTATATAAAAATGGTACGGATCGAAAGGTTACTTTTCCAACTCGACCATCCCCACAATGCATTGCGTCCTTTCAAACGGCATGGGAGTTTTATTTTTCATTCTTTACTGCTTCTGTATACTTCAGTTAAAACGGTCCGACGAACCTCGCATACACAATGGATGGTTAAGTAGACAGTATGGAGTGTATACATGTCGAGTATGTAGGAGGGAGGACGTTAGTAGGCCGTTTCGAACACAACCCATATCCAGCCCTGCAGGAGAAGATAGTCACATGTTCCACGATCCACTAAAGGTACGGAAGAGTATGAGGGTCAAAAAGGAGAGAAGAAAATTCACCCTGCGTTCCAAATCACATACTCTTTCTTTTCACTAAACTACATACTAAAATACAGAAGAGTTTTAGGGCCACAGGAGAGAAAAAAAAAATCAGATAAGGAAGATTTTTTTTTCATTATGTCGAGAAATGTCAAGAATGAAGACAAATACTCCAAAATGCTATTGGAGTTAGTGAGGCATTTATGTATTTTCAGCATACTACAATTGACGTGCATGTATTGGGACATCCTAAATCTTTTTCTGGCATACTAAATAGTAGGGAAGTATGGGAATTGGAACGCAGGGTTATTTTTTTTTTGTATTATGCACTTTGAGAATAAATTTGAAATAAAATGTTGAGATTAAACTTTCAAGTTTCGAGACTGTTGGCAAAGTTGTAAAGATGTTGACATATTTGAACTTCCTGGATCAATAAGTCATAAGCAAAACGTTATCAAAACACAAACGATGCATCTTTGATATCGTCATAAGTCAAGCAGACAATGGAATACAACTTCATTTGTACGGAAACCAATCGTCCAGCCACTTTTTAAAGACATTTTGACGTTTTTTTTCCTACGTGTATAATTTAAAAAAAATCCTTCACTAATTTTCTTTCTCTCCCATTTGAGTGCAAGAAAAGCGCTATATAAATCAAATATATTAATATTATTTTAATTTTTTTCTCTCCCATGACCCTTATCCCCTTCCGTACTGAGGTCATCATCAATCAATAGCTCCAAAACAAACTCATAACAACAGCTGAAAAACAAATGAAAAAAATACATACAATCTCCAGCAGATATGTGATTTAATAGATAGACCCTGTGTTGTTAATCTTTATACATTATGTTATATGTTCTAGAATCGCTGTATTGAATTCTGCAGTATTGAGTGATATGATTCGTGCAACAAAAAAATAAAACAAGGAATGTACATTATAGTTTAGGTAAGGTAAGATAATGGTCAAATACAGATGCAAAGGACATTTGATTGATGAGTTTTGGTAAACCGATTTTAGCTGATACAGTATAATAATGTTGATATCATCATTGGTCATTAAAATTAAACATAAAAGCATAATTCGTAATATAATTTGTGTGGAAACCAGCTCCCACTAGATAACATGACAAACAGTATTGGTCAATGGTTATTCATCTGCACAGATTGTTTAAACTCTGGGGGTCTGTATCACAAAGCACTTCAGTCAGAAATTTATCAAATCCAAATATTAGTTTTTTTCAATACTCTGAACCAAAAATCTTAACTTCCCAAAGCATTCACATCAAAATAACGTTTCCATAATAATTCTTAGCACTATTCTCAAGGTTATTACAGAAGGATTTGTTCATCTAGCTTTGTGACACAGGTCCCAGGTGCGGCTGTTGTGTGCTGTGCAGACACACACAAATGCAACACTGATGATTTGTTTTTTAAACCATGCAGCACACACAGCAGAAAAAACATAATTGTCTTCATTTAATAAAAAAAAAAAATCAATAAAAAATGATAATAGGGAAAGATAGCTTTGCAATAAATACATTTGAGCAGAATTTTCTGTTTAAAAAGGGAGAAAAAATAATTTGAAATGTGAGATCATCCTTCGTATTGGGGCAAACATGCACATTTGTCACAGTATTATGATATATACATACAGCTCTGGAAAAAATTAAGAGACCAGTCTGGATTTTTCTTAAATCTTCATCTCTACATTACTTAATGGAAATTTTCTAAATGACAATATTTTTTGGGGGGAATTTGGTAGAAATGTTGTCAGTAGTTTATAGTATTAAAACCAAAAGTTAATTTTACTCAAACATAAACCTATGAATAGTCAAACGAGAGACACTGAACATTTGGAGTGGTCTCTTCATTTTGTTCCAGAGCTGTACATATTAAACACTATGACAATATGATGATGCAGAGATTTGTGTGAGGTCTGCAAAATCAGCTTTACTCCACTTATGACAT
>NC_137211.1:4262541-4277541 GCF_949987685.1 Ammodytes marinus | reverse complement strand
GCAGGGGGGGACACACACGCCCTACCCACTGAGCTACGTGCGCCCCAGAGAGTCTAGTCAATTAGTTACTCAACCATTTTTTTAGCCCCTTTTTCTGAAAAAAACGTATTAAATGGATTTTGAAAAAAGTTTTTATTGCTTATGATTTATGAGAGCAGTGACGAGCAGAGATCCTCCATTGACATACATTTTGTGTGTGTTTTGATCATAATAGTTTGGGTTATGAAGCAGTTAATGTGTTTACCACGGCGTGCAACAGGCCTCTATACCTGCACAGCGCAGTGCAAACACAATCCAGGACGTCCTGACATTCCACTGGGACGAAGATGAAGTGTAAAAGCAAACGTGGCCCGACACACAATCCACACACACACACACACACACACACACACACACACACACACACACACACGCGCACACACGCGCACACATGCACACACACACACACACACACACACACACACACACACACACACACACACACACACACACACACACACACACACACACACACACACACACACACACAAACACTTTAAAATAACTTCAACAACATCTTAAGGGAAATCATCAAAACAACACAAAGTCCACAGACAACAATGGAAACATGTCTTCAAAAGAAAAACATGTCTTTGTAGACGGGCTCTCCTCAAGCGGATCGCCGTGGCTACTAGCGGTAAATATTTAGGGAGTTGTCATGGGGACGCTCAGGATACTGTTTAAACAATCTACTATCGGAGACACACCGGGAGAAAAGATGGAGACACTGTATCATTACTGCTCCCATGCGGGGCCTTGACACAACAGGCACACACACACACACACACACACACACACACACACACACACACACACACACACACACACACACACACACACTACGCAAACAGTGCAACTAAAAATAGCAGTGTAGTTTTTTTTTTAGACTGTGTGTGTGAGTGAGTGTGAGTGTAGGTGTGCGTGTTTATGTGAATGTGACTTTGTGTAAGCATGCTGTGAGTGAGTGAGTGAGTGAGTGAGTGAGTGAGTGAGTGAGTGAGTGAGTGAGTGAGTGAGTGAGTGAGTGAGTGAGAGTGTGTGTGCGAGAGAGAGAGAGAGAGAGAGAGAGAGAGAGAGAGGGTTTGGGCCTATACAGATGGAGCTTATTCACTGGAACGGATTGAAATTCTTGCACAATAATTTTTCCAGTATTTATTTAAGATTTATTACCTGAATAATTTTGAACTATTTAAGGCGAGACACGGCAGGCGAAAACATGCTTTTCTCAAGCACACGTCAATTTTGAGATTTTTGTCTATTTCGCTTCCATAACATGTTTTCTTTCATATTAGTATAAAGGTCCAACATGTACATTCAGGTGTTTATTTGACTAAACCTTGTCTGTTTGCATCTGTATATTTCTCCTATACAACCAATTTTAATGGACATTATCTCAACATTAGTTTTTTTTTCCCCCAATACTCTGAACCAAAGATCTCAACTTCTGAAGCAGTTACATCGACTAAACTTTCCATAATCATTCTTAGCACTATTCAGAAGGTTAACACAGAAGATTTTGTTCATATGTTGTTTCATGTCTGATTTATGATACATTTTCATCCATAAATAATACATAACAAGATTAGGACTAGAACAATTAAGGTACTAAAAACACAAAAATTATTTGCAGTTTCTCAAATGGGAAGATTTGCTCCTTTTATTTATGTTATGATATTTTTATTGTTATTTGATTTATTCTTGAAGTATTTTGAACATATTGCCAAGAGATCAGGGGACATGTGACGGGCATTTTTTAATTTTTTATAATTTTTTGGCATTTTCAAGCTTTATTTGATAGTACAGAGTTGACATGGGGAGACAGAGAGAGAGAGGGGGGATGACCTGCAGTAAAGGTCCACGGGTCGGATTTGAACCCGTGACCACTGCAACAAAGGCCGGAGCCAATATGGTACACACTCTATCCACTACACCACGGGAGCGCCCCAATTCGTGGCCATTTCTAACTATTTACAGACATGACGTGTATTCCTAGAAAGGGGCACTGGAGCAATTTATTATTATTATTGCACTTCTATAAAGTTGGTTTACACACAAGAGAGGAATCAAAACAACAATGGGCCAATTCTAGTTGCTAGTGTTTGTCAAGCTCGGAAAATAAATATTAATAGTTGATGGAAAATAGTTATAAGTTATAGGCAATAAATGTGTGTGTGTGTGTGTGTGTGTGTGTGTGTGTGTTTTAGTGTGTGTGTGTGTGTGTGTGTGTGTGTGTGTGTGTGTGTGTGTGTGTGTGTGTGTGTGTGTGTGTGTGTACCCAAGCCTTCAGTGATAGAGCATTGATTTTATACCTTCTGCCATACGTCCAGGTTTTTTTCTTAGCAGTAGAATCAACAACTTTCTTGGGATTTTTCTGAGCTCCTGTGCCAGTGTCAGGGGGGGGGGCGACACCAGTTTGTAAACGCTGCCATACTGAGAAATACAGAGAGAGTTGTATGGAGCTGATAGGCTTAATCAACTTTGTGTCAACTTGTTTGGCGATGGCTTGAATGTAACCAACATTCATTTATATGAAAAAGTTACGCACTATAGCTTAAAGGAAAAAGTATTGATTTGTGGGAGTACTTTTCAAACTCAATACAGACTTAACCCCATATACAGTAACTGATTATTATTACTTTTTAAATTGGTATAAACAGTTCTTAGTGAATACCTGAATAAACTACATAGATACAATGGGCGCAGATTGAAAAGCATTATTTTCACTGATGGAAAAATTAGACCGTTTCAGAAACAGTAAAAAGAATTCAGCTTCTCATTGCGAGGATTTGCTGTTTTTATATACTGTATATTTGTTTAAAGGCCCTGGCAACCCAACTCCACTAAATCCTTGTAACTATGTTATTTGGGGGGGTAAACTGAATGCTAATATGTGTATGAAAGGTTTTAGGAATAGCTGTCAACCCGCCGCAAACAAACTGTCATGTCAGTTGGTCGACCATTTGAAAAATCCTGATTCTAATGTTGCCTTAGATCTTTATTTTTGAATATAAATATTTTTTTTTTACAAAGAACACAAACACACAACTGAAAAAATGAACATACACAAACAAAAAAGACAAAATAAAATAAACCACTAACATGGCGTATACTCTACTTAACAGGTTTCTAAGGACATCGTTTAAATTAAAAAGGTATATATATTTATATATATTATTTATTTATACAGGTAAATCCCATTAAGACCGAAGACTCTTTTACAAGGGAGACCTGTTTTCCTTTCCCACGTTACCATTCACACAGACATTTATACACCGATAGCAGCAGGCTAACTATTGACATTCACACGAGGCAAGGTGGGTGTTGTGTCTTGCCCAAGGACACAACAACCATGACACAGGTGGCAGGACGGGGATCGAACCTCCAACCCTTTGATCATCAGCCGACCCGCTCTACCACCTGAGCCACAGTCGCAAAAAAAAAAAAAAAGTCAAAATGGTGTCATGAAGGTCACTTCTTCAGTGCTGCTACATAGTCCAAGGAAAGTCAGCAGTTTTTATATTTTTACTGTCAGTTGCATATTTCTGGAGTTTGGGTTTGTTGACCGAAAAGAAAGCAACACGCTCACGTTGCCAAGTTCTCTGAGTGCAAGTAACGGGCATTTCTAATTGTTTCCTGAAGTTAAACGTAGATTCCTAGAAAGAGGCACTCGAACAATTTATTATTATTGCGCTTACATAAAGTTTGTTCGCTCACAAGGGACACATTAAATAACAATGGGTAAAGTCTAGGCACTACTGTTCAAGGCCCAAAGAAATGATTTAATATATGATGGAAATAATTATAAGTTACAGGCACTAAGTTAGAAAAAGTTCTGCATAATAAACATTTATATAATCCTGTTATGCAACATAGCGCAACCCTATAATGTTTAATGTACGCTGTGTTTTATCGTCTGCTTATTTTATTGTTTATTTGCCATTGTCTGTCAATTCATTCTTACTATGTGTTACTGTATCTTCTGAGTCGACTTATAGTAACATGACCTTTGCCAGCAGTTATCTTAAAGGTGCACTATGCAGTTTTAGTAGAGGGGATTTGTTGACATTTGCTAGTTAATTTACAAAACATACAGTACTTTCTCTACATTTAATTTCTTATTATTGAATTATTCTATAATCATGACTAAAAAAACTAAATTATTTTGAGACACCTGGAACCAAACGTAAGACTAGAATATGTTTGTAAACCAAACTGTGGGCCCTGCTGCTGTTAACAACAACGACAACAGTGAAACAGTAACTTTTCAGGAAGCTTTTCTAACTTCAAACAGTGTTCCAGGGATCTACATTTTCCCTGTGAGGAAAGTTTGTTTATTCAGTTATGATGAGAATATATCTTAGAAAATGTTCCAACTTCTCTCACACACCCAAAGTTACACCAGTGCACCTGTTAACTTATCTTAGGGTTGCAGCACACAAGTTGCTAGTCTTAAACGTGGCCAAAATACATTACGCAGAACGTTGAACTTGGAAAAAGTTAGAATTCTTGTAGGAGCCCAGAGAGAGAGAGAGAGAGAGTTTATAAATAGCCTGGAGCTGTTGAGCACACACACACACACACACACACACACACACACACACACACAGAGCCCAGTATAGGTGTTGAGCGGTGTTTGGCTGTGAGGTGGTGAGAGCGTGGAGCTGAATACTGGTGATGGTGTTCATGTAAAAGCCAAGAACACAGACACTCACACACACACACACACACACACACACACACACACACACACACACACACACACACACACACACACACACACACACACACACACACACACTGTTGAGTGAGGTGATCTTGATGCAACTTATTACTTGTGCATATCTTGTGACATTTGTATATCTTTTTGTCATAGGTAAAAGTAGGATAATTTTAATGAAACAGAATAGAGTGTGACTGCTCATCAGGGTAAAAGCTGACCAGAGGAAGGGGAAGGACCTTATATGGCCATAGGAAGGAGGTTACCGGGGTTCACCCGTGCAGGTGTTCTGGGATCATAGGAAGGAGTAGAGGAAGGGGAGAGGATTATATGGCCATAGGAAGGGGGCTACCTGGTCCCCCCGTGCAGCTGTGCCTTTTTCACTCCTCCCTCTCTTCCAAGTCTCATTGGTCCTCAGATTACTATATAACAGCTCGTTCTGAGCAGGACAAGGCCTTTTTGGGCCGCTTTTTGCAGGTACTACTATATACTCTATAGTTAGTCACGCTCTGTTCCAGCACACTCTATCTGTCCCTTTAACCATGGAGGCAGAAGAAAAACTTAGAAAAACTTTGTGAGTCCAAAATACTCTGAAAGAATTTTGACTTCGAAGAACTTAGAGGCAGAGTCTTTTAAAACACTTCTTTAAAACTCTTGAAACACAGATGACTTGGTAAAAATCTCTAAAACTTTAGGTGGGGATTATTAGAACAGGGGTCTGATAGAATGGTGATTGGAATTAATGGAGATTGGGTTGAGACAAGATCTCCCATTTACTGACTGGTGTCGTTAACAATCTTCCTTAAGTCCTTATCATTTTTACAGATTCAGTGGGATGTTAGATAGGGCTAGAGCGCAAGTTTAAAATCGGAGTGCATGCATAA
The DNA here is from genome assembly GCF_949987685.1 of Ammodytes marinus. NCBI lineage: Eukaryota > Metazoa > Chordata > Actinopteri > Uranoscopiformes > Ammodytidae > Ammodytes > Ammodytes marinus. The sequence continues at coordinate 4,271,901 of NC_137211.1, read as the reverse complement.
CTCTGGTCTTGTGCTTTGACAAATTGTGAAAAATACCAAGTTAACATCTACTAGGGGATAATGAGCAAATACTCCATTTTGATGAGTTTATAGGCATATAACCTCCTTTATTTTCCTTTCTTGTCCATTTTATGTAATATTTCTATACTCTCTTGTATTTTGTAAATAAAATCCCTTAAATGTTGTAAAGCCTCAGTTTGAATTAGTTTATAGCTGGAACAGAAGGACTTTAGGTATAGGTTTTTTCTACAAAGAGATCGTTTCCCCCCCGGGGAGGTAAGTACATTGACTCCACACTACGGCACATTACTGATTTAAAACAAACACAACCTCATAACAAATACCTTTTTTATCAAAGAAAGACAATTGTTTTTAATGGCTTCCCAGGTTTAACGCGTGTAGTTGAATGCTGAAAATAGTATATCTGTTCTATTTTATAGGAGGTGGAATTAATAAACATCGGGTACATAAAAATTACGGTAAATAACTTGTGAAAGATATCCTTTGCCTAAAATAGGGGAGTGATCATCAGGAGCAAATAGAAAGTGTTACATTTCACACCTAAACGAGATTCCTGAAATAGACGAATACGTTTAGAAGAATTGAAACGCTGAACACAGTGGGTTTAAGTAGGACACTTTTATTTATCTAAGAGAATCCCAAGGCAGTCTAGTAGTTAAGATCCCGCGCGCTCACCTCCTGGAGCCCGGGTGAGACGCTCAGCGGAAGCCGTGAGAGTAGGGAAGCTCTTTGATGGTAATAAGGGTTGTAGTTAAAGCATTGGGTTACAGGTTAGTTAATGCAGGTTTAATAGGACATAACTAATAAACTTAGATACTAGCTTTTCATTACAGATCAGACTTTGGAAGTCGAGATCGTAACATGGCGCCCAATGTGGGGCTCGCTGGAACATTGTTAGTTTTGTATGACTGGATAAATAACTGTTTTATCGGTAATAGGAATAACTTTGGGAAGCGGGCTTAAAATACAAGAACCGACTCCCGTGAGGGAAAGATTCTTTATCAACCGGCGAAAACAAGCCGAGGAAGCAATTGCGGTCTGCCAGACTGGGAGGGTCGATGTTTAAAAAGGGGTTTTTAATTTTGATAAAACAAATTGAAACCCACGAACCGGCTTTTTGGACAGAGGTTCTCGTAGTCTGCTTTGCTCATTCTTAGTAAACATACCTTATAACAGGAGGCAAAATACATTCTTTCTTTAAAAACTCGGCCGGGCTTTAGTTTGTCTGAGAAAAATGGGAAGTATGGTCTGTTAGGTATAGAGAACGGGGTGAGTGGAAAACCACACTGTGAGTAAACGATACTCAGGAGCGGACAGGATAGTGATTTAGTGGATGAGACAATTGTGTTCTGCGTACTAAGTTTAGGTGGTACTGGTACTTGTGGTCATTAGATTTTAATGATCGAAGTCAGGCAATGGGATATATTTGTAGCGATAAATATATTACAGTTCCCCTTTTAACTGATTGTATCCATTTTGGTGATCTCAGACAGTGGTGATTTTCTAGGTATCCTGATCAGCTGCCGTGAAAGAAATAGGGACCACGAAAGGACAAACGGCTTGAAACTACCATATTTACATTAAGGGCTGTTAAGCTTTTAATTTATATACGTGTTCATTTTTAATTGTTTTTAGTGGCTAGATTGTAGCTTACTTAACAATTAAGGATGGATGCGGTTTAACTCTGTATAGTCTGAAGAGGCAAACAGAGAGAGAGAGAGAGCCTATACGGCTTCCACAAGAGGAGAGAGAAAACTCTTTAAGAATAGGCATAGATTTCTTAAGTTAAATCTTGTGCTATTACTGAGCTTTAAAAATACTTTTTTCTTACACGAAACAAGAGTAGATTTTAAAGCTTCTAACTATTTTAATGGTAGACATAGTTTTACATGTTAAACTAAGAGGACCTACAGCCTTTGGAAACCATTATGATACAATAAGTTATCGTCTAATAGGGACTTTCACAATATAATTTCATTCAACTGTAGCATTAATGAACAAGCTAAAGTGGAAGAGAGGGTAATTCTTCCTTTTCTCCTTCTCCTCTGTGTGTATCGCCTTACATGCAGTCTACCGGCGCGTCTTTTTCACGTCTTGGCGTGAAACCAGGCTGTGAGTGCAGCACCCAGAAAGTCACAAAGAGGGGGAGAAGAGTTAACAGCTATTTCACCAGGGTTTTCTAAATTGTCAGAAAAATGCAATTCTAGAATAGGACCACAGTGAGAGAGTTTTGATCGCCTTTTGCTTTTAAAACGTATTAGGTGCAAAGATAGATACAAGTCCATTTGCGCATATGACAAGTAGCTTTTGATGAGACATTAGGAGCGCACCGCTGCTCAGAAGGCTCAAAAATCAACTTTCGACAAATATGGGGTAAAATAGTCTTATACGAGTAAGTTATTGAGTCCATCCGCTGATTTAGATGGTGATAAATGTGTGATCGATGGGTTTTTAACATTTAAACAAACTTTTACATTTTGTAAACGGGACAGCCACGGCTCTCACTTTAGATAGTGCGATCCACCATAAAGTTAGCGCTTGAGCAAACGGGGCATTTCCTTTGCGCCTTCACATTAAAAAGCATGATTAATAGCAAACGTAAGTAGGCTTTTATTTTGAAGCAGATAAAAACAGGAACATAGTTTTTCACATGAAGCGCAGATAGGCATGTCTTCTGTTTTAGTGGATTTAAAAATGGTAAAAATAGACAAAGCTTTCCATTTACACTACTAGGCTACTTGCTGCGCTCACACTAAAAACCTCATGAACGTTAGTGGGAGTCTTTCAGGCATTTATTTTCATTAAACATTCGTAGAGAAAGGAAAATGGTTTTTCAGAGCAAAGAGAAGAGACGGCTCTGAAGCTTTAACAGCGAGTCAGTATAGAAACAGTTTGAAATCAGCGCAGTAGAACTACTCGCAAAATATTCACAAACAATCTTTGTCATTTAGTCTACAAAGGTGAAGTAATCTATTTAATATAGGTTTAAGGTTTTATGGTTTGGGTTTTTAATGAGAGAAATAGATGTTCTGAAGATGATTGTTAAAGCAGTCAGACAGGATAGTCAATTGGTAACCAAGAAATAGGAATAGAAAGGCCTAAATATGGCTATATAACTTTGATTTTACATCAGAGTAAGAAAATGCACACCAAAGTAACCATTGAAATGGCCTCGATGAGTTACTCCTTGGTGCACACATTTTGTAGAACTTACTGAACACATATAAGATGTGGTTCATTTTAAAAGAGAACTTTGTTCTCATTCCGAAATGCACATACAACACAAGAGGTAAAAGAGTCAACACTGTGTTTGGTTGATGAGTTAAAGATACGACTGAGAATACTCCTTTAAGAAATTAAATAAAGTGGAGAAACCTTATCTCATTCTTCCTTGATTCAGTGTTGAACCCTTTTTAGCTCAATATACATTACACAATGCCGTGTGGAATATTGTCTGCCCCGGGGAGAGATTTTTATTTTTATCTTATTTAGATGTTTAACACATTTGTACATTTGTTTTGATCTCAGAGTGTGAAGAGCAGAAGTAAGCGTGGGTAGAGAACTTGTGCAGTTTTCCCACAGACCGTGCCTGGGAATTCACACCTTAGAGAAACAGGAGACCATATAGTAGCCATAAAAGTAATGGTCCTAGTTTACGGCGTCGATCCTTCCTTCCACACACTCTGAGATGATCTCTGAAGACACAGCTGGGGCTTGTGCTCTTTGAGTTTAAAACTTAATTTTTATATATTTTGCCTTTACTTTCTTATAGTCTAAGATCGTTCCTTCTTTTTGGTTTTATCTTTTTATATAATCACAGTATTCTCTATCGTAGAAGGTTTTTTCTCTCAGCTATTTTTTTTTGTTTTTCCAGCCGAGCGTGAAAACTGAAATTCCAAATAATATGGCTAAATCTTTAATTTTATGTTTTATTTAGAAAAGATTCGACTGGTAACCTTGTTTTCGCGGCTTTGGTTGGAGTTTAGAAAGCATATGGGCGGTTTAGGATCTCCGGTCCGACGGCCCATTGTGAGGTTGGCTGGAGCACCCGTTAATCTTTATTTTTGCCAGTCCAATCTTTCCCTTTTGTTTAATTCAAGATACGACAGGAAAAAACGTAGGGGGTTATTGTTTAGCACGGGTCAATTTTGAGATTTGTGTCTATTCTGGCTTCCACGGCATGTATTCTTTCATATTAATGTGAAAGAAGGGACCAAAAATAAGCGTTTTAAATGTTTATTTTACTATATATTTTATTTTTATTTTTTATTTTTTCCCTTGCGTCTGAGGTTTGCTACAAGGGTTTGCCAAAAATGAGCATTTTAACGTAACATACAGCAGCGCGACCGCTGTCTGACTCTTAATAACCATGGTACTGTTAGAAAGCTCTGTATCTGAAGTATAATCTTATCGAATCAAAATATGGACATTTGCTTTTGATTAGTAACAAATAGTGAAAGTGTGAGGAGTGATTTGGTGCAGTGAGCGCAACCTGTTTGGCTGGTGCGCGTATTGATTCGCCAGAAGGCATCACGGGACCTGCTCTGGTTGACGCGGGAGAGTTTGAAAATCACAAAATAAAATGGTAAAAAACGCCGAAACTAGTCCAAACTAACACAAAATAAAGACTGATTTATGTGGATACGGACATTAGATGATTGCCTTTTGAAGGGGAGAAGTGTTAAAGACATGTAAATGATTCCAATCGATCACGGCGGAGAGACACAGTCTAATAGAGCATGAGAGGGGGAGAAAGAGGGGAGAGTGCTGCGGCTACAGCCACAGTGGCTCGTAATGAATGTATCATGTTTTAATTAGCGTGTGGATGAAAATGTTTGTTATGCCATAGCATAGTTTATATGTTAAGCAGCGGTGTTGAGGGGTTTGGTCCTAATTCACTAAATTATTGTAGATAAAATCGGTGATTACCAGTAGAATTCACGTTTTTATTTTTATTTTTTATTTTTTTTGACGACAGTTTTCGCTGATCAAGTTTTCCAATACTCCGAGTCTGAATAAAGTGTCTCGGCTTCTAAACCACTGGCATCTACTAAACCTCCCAGTTTAAATTCATTGTCCTATTTTAAGAGGTTTTTACCCAAGCATTTGTTTATATATTGTTAGTTTGATTTATGAGACATTTTCCTCCTGAAAACATGCCAACGGTGCATTTCTAAAACGTAGGCTTTTACATAGTATTTTTTGATTTATTAAATACAAGGAAATTGTGTCCGAGATCTGTGGTGTAAAATCTTTAAAGACTAATATGTGGTAAACATAAAATAAAGTTCTAACTCTGGCTTCATCCAACATCTGGATTCTTTGGTTTAAAAGACAGGGAAAAATCCCTATTCACTTGGGGTGACTTAATTGAAGATTTGTGCCTTTGGGAGAATAAGTTATTATTTTTGTTTTACCTTAGTGGCTAAGACATGATTATAACGTGTTAGCTTTTAGTTTTTATTTTCAGTGCATGTCTGGAATAGACATTCAGAAACCTGCAATCTTTTGCATCTCTCAACTCTTTTGAAATCAAATCTGAGGGCTTGTCTGAGTGTCTTTTGACTAGGTGTTTTTATTCTATTTATTTTTTATTTTTAAAATGGATGAATACATAAACGATAAAAGGATTACACCGGAGATATTAGTTTCACTGTTACTTTTATTTTCATTTTCTTTACTACTGAAGTTGTGAGTGATTTGCTCCTTTCTATTGTTCTCTATTATAGAAGATTTTAGTTGTGCTACCTGATATTATGTGAGTACCCTATGAATATAGCATACGAGCATAACACCAGTTTCTATCTTTATTTTTATTTTATTGATGGATTACTTAAGTTTGATTTGCTACTTTTCTTTTAGTTTTCGATGGTGAGACATTCTCACTCTCCTTATGACAGATGGCTGTAGTGCCTGTTCATTAAGCATTAGGCTCTCTATATTCCAATACGAATCAATAGGATCCTTTCTAAAAGTCCTAAATACAACTTTATCAGCAGCCTTAGTTGGTGAATTGCATTTTCCTCTTACCTTGAGTAGTCTATTATATCACAACCATAGACTCTTAGTCTGCAGAAGAAATTGGGAGACTTCTGGGCCTACTAGACCTCTGACACATAGGCGTGACCTGATAGCTACGTCTCAGGCTGTGACACCTCCAAACCTGACCATCTCCTGTTCCATCTGGGTGAACTACACCATGTCTCCTGGAGGGAGAAGACTCATTCGCTTGCTGAGTGCTGTGTTCCATGGCACTCCTAACAGTCGGTGGGGGCCATCAACTCTATCCTGCTGTGGCGTCATTCTTGTCATGCAGTGGGCCTTTCTGCATCTGCCTGTCTTCCTGCGCTCTCAACTGGGCGCGACAAGTCTTCTATGATGTGGGCCAGGGGCAGGTGTACTATTCTAAGATCAGAAGCTCTGGGGACTGTTGGGAAGATGTCCTTTATGCTAAGCTTGGAGAAGATATCAAAGTGTGTAAGCCTGGTGACAAGGGCTGCCATCTTGCATATTGAGCAGACACTCAAATACTGACTAATCTACATACTCTGTGATTGAAGAAGGGGCTCGAAAGGCCTGAGGATACTCTTTTTAAAGTTAAGATCGTCGTGGGACTTTGTGTTTTTACATTTTTTGGACATTGCAAACTTAAGAACTTTTGATTGTACTGTCTGATGAACTCTTTACTCTGAATGGTGTCAGGATGTCATGGTTTTCTTACAGGTGTACTCTAATGTGTTTTGCTAAATGTTTCTTCATCTGTACGGTTGTGTCATGGTTGTATTAGCCTATGTAAAAGAGGGGAGTCTTTTAGTATTGTGTAGGCCTATACCCTTTGAGGTTGCTAGTTTTATCTTTAGTTTTTTTTTTATTTTAATAGGTTTTTGGTAATCCGTCACTTACTTATTTTAACTTTTTGATCTGGTGTTGTGTTTTTGCTCACTGAATTGGATTTTACCATTATGAATGTTATAATTACTATATTATTACGTTTATGCTTTTCTTTTTTGTGGTTCCTTTTTCTGGGTGCCTGTGATTTATTGTTATTTTCTATAGATCTGTTTGAGAAAAAAAAAAAAAAAAAAAAGATTATGAATTTTTTTTAATGTTTTTTTTGTTTTATTTTTTTATGATGAGGGTATTTGATATCTGGATGATGGTTGATTATTTACAAGTAATAAGTGACATGAGAGGGTGTTGAGTGAGGTGATCTTGATGCAACTTATTACTTGTGCATATCTTGTGACATTTGTATATCTTTTTGTCATAGGTAAAAGTAGGATAATTTTAATGAAACAGAATAGAGTGTGACTGCTCATCAGGGTAAAAGCTGACCAGAGGAAGGGGAAGGACCTTATATGGCCATAGGAAGGAGGTTACCGGGGTTCACCCGTGCAGGTGTTCTGGGATCATAGGAAGGAGTAGAGGAAGGGGAGAGGATTATATGGCCATAGGAAGGGGGCTACCTGGTCCCCCCGTGCAGCTGTGCCTTTTTCACTCCTCCCTCTCTTCCAAGTCTCATTGGTCCTCAGATTACTATATAACAGCTCGTTCTGAGCAGGACAAGGCCTTTTTGGGCCGCTTTTTGCAGGTACTACTATATACTCTATAGTTAGTCACGCTCTGTTCCAGCACACTCTATCTGTCCCTTTAACCATGGAGGCAGAAGAAAAACTTAGAAAAACTTTGTGAGTCCAAAATACTCTGAAAGAATTTTGACTTCGAAGAACTTAGAGGCAGAGTCTTTTAAAACACTTCTTTAAAACTCTTGAAACACAGATGACTTGGTAAAAATCTCTAAAACTTTAGGTGGGGATTATTAGAACAGGGGTCTGATAGAATGGTGATTGGAATTAATGGAGATTGGGTTGAGACAAGATCTCCCATTTACTGACTGGTGTCGTTAACAATCTTCCTTAAGTCCTTATCATTTTTACAGATTCAGTGGGATGTTAGATAGGGCTAGAGCGCAAGTTTAAAATCGGAGTGCATGCATAACTCTGGTCTTGTGCTTTGACAAATTGTGAAAAATACCAAGTTAACATCTACTAGGGGATAATGAGCAAATACTCCATTTTGATGAGTTTATAGGCATATAACCTCCTTTATTTTCCTTTCTTGTCCATTTTATGTAATATTTCTATACTCTCTTGTATTTTGTAAATAAAATCCCTTAAATGTTGTAAAGCCTCAGTTTGAATTAGTTTATAGCTGGAACAGAAGGACTTTAGGTATAGGTTTTTTCTACAAAGAGATCGTTTCCCCCCCGGGGAGGTAAGTACATTGACTCCACACTACGGCACATTACTGATTTAAAACAAACACAACCTCATAACAAATACCTTTTTTATCAAAGAAAGACAATTGTTTTTAATGGCTTCCCAGGTTTAACGCGTGTAGTTGAATGCTGAAAATAGTATATCTGTTCTATTTTATAGGAGGTGGAATTAATAAACATCGGGTACATAAAAATTACGGTAAATAACTTGTGAAAGATATCCTTTGCCTAAAATAGGGGAGTGATCATCAGGAGCAAATAGAAAGTGTTACATTTCACACCTAAACGAGATTCCTGAAATAGACGAATACGTTTAGAAGAATTGAAACGCTGAACACAGTGGGTTTAAGTAGGACACTTTTATTTATCTAAGAGAATCCCAAGGCAGTCTAGTAGTTAAGATCCCGCGCGCTCACCTCCTGGAGCCCGGGTGAGACGCTCAGCGGAAGCCGTGAGAGTAGGGAAGCTCTTTGATGGTAATAAGGGTTGTAGTTAAAGCATTGGGTTACAGGTTAGTTAATGCAGGTTTAATAGGACATAACTAATAAACTTAGATACTAGCTTTTCATTACAGATCAGACTTTGGAAGTCGAGATCGTAACAACACACACACACACACACACACACACACACACACACACACACACACACACACACACACACACACACACACACACACACACACACACACACACACACACACACACACACACACACAATCTCAATGGTCACAATCTCAAAATTGACCAGTGCTTGGATTTCGCCTCCTTCCGTGTCTCGCATTAAATAGTTGAAAATTATTCGGGTAGTAAATCTGAATAAACACTGGACAGGAGGCCAGCTGGGAGACAGGACAAGACGTTTCTCGTAACACGGAAAGTTTGTCTGGAGACTGGAATCCACTGTCCAGGGAACAATGAACTCACCGAATCCTCACATGAGAAACATCCAAGAATTTAAAAATAACTAAATATTACATAAGACAGATACAAAAACAAATTGATTTATAATAAAGAAATGTCATTTTTTTTTTTTTGGCATTTTCAAGCTTTATTAGACAG
>NC_137211.1:4257541-4260041 GCF_949987685.1 Ammodytes marinus | reverse complement strand
ATTCATCTCGAGAAGTTTATCGTTCTAGTTAAATCTCAAATGTATTCGCCTCCGGGCTTCATAATATTATAACCAAAACAAACGATCTCTCTCTCTCTCGCTCCCTCTCTCTTTCTTCCTCTCTCTCTTCCTCTCTCTCTCTCTTCCACTCTACTGTTTTCTTAAAGGCTAATGATAAAATAACAAACACTCACACGAAGGAACAGCGCGTGAGGCATGATAAAAATATGGCAAACAGTTTGCCAAGAATATCCAGGCAGACACTTTGCCCCTTTAGACACTGAGGTCAGATACAACCATTAAAGACCTTCTTCACCGGTGGGAATATGAAGGCGTATTGAACTCTGAGATCCTATGTAGTATAAATGTGCAAAATGTTTAGAAATCGGTTCGTCCTAGCCTGAGAAAAGGCAGAAAGAGTGTGTTACGGTCTCACTGTCTAACCCTACATTTTCCCATGTGTGACGTCACATCACACTAGTAAAAATGTAGGGTTAGGATTAACAGGACAGCTGGGCCAAGGGAAGACTGAGGGAAGAAAAACCTAATTTGTTATATTATAATAGCGATTTTATATAATGATAAAACGATAGAACAAATGTTACAAGTCGGGTCAAGCCTTGGAGCTCTAGGTGATGTTAGCATTTGACAGTTTTACTAACGTCATGTATTTATTTGTGAGGGTTGCCAGGGCCTTTAAATTCAAGTAAAATCCACTGTTAAAAAAAGCTGATTTTGCATTATGGTTCTATATCCATAGAAGTCTATTCTAAGTCCTATATATCATTATGTAAAATACTCCTGATCTCAGTATCAATCAAAAATAATCGCGATCATTGAGTCTGGCTCGTGGTGTAGTGGTTAGACCCCCCTCCCCCCCCCCCCCCCCCTCCCCTACATAGAGGCTCAGTCCTCTTCGGGTTAGAATCCAGCCCGGGTCGTTCTCTGCATGTCATTCCCCCTCTCTGCCCCATTTCATCTCTGTCTCTCCAAAACTGTCTAATAAAGCAAAAAAAATGCCCCAAAAATAATCACAAACATTATTTTTTTTACCATAATCTAGCAGCCCTACTTGGAGAAGCAAATCAAGAAGGGGGGAGCCATGAAGAAAAAGGGCCCGGGCTGCTGTTGTGATTTTTTCGGTATTTGGACCGGCGCCCGCACCTTAACCCAAGCATGTGGGACGGCAAAACCTCAGGCGCACAGCGTGGAAAACCACATACATCATTTTAGTCTCTAACAAATAAGATTAATGGGGAGTTGTGCTGGGGCGTGCACATTACTGTGGTGTGTCCCGTCCCGTGCAGGGCTGCAGCCAAAACCGCCATGGGCCCGACCGCAAGCCCCTCTAAGACCTTTTTTTTTTTTTGGACTGGCACACGGTTTAGCTACTGTGAGTGAGTGTCTTTCGTCTGTCACTCAGCGAGCAGAGAGCCTGGCATGACGCGCTACATCAACTCTTATTATTATTATTATTATTATTATTAATTATTATTATTATTATTATTATTATTATTATTATTATTATTATTATTATTATTATTATTATTATTATTATTATTATTATTAATGTATCAGAAGTTTGAATGGAATCTGTTGGAGGGATACGGAGATTTGAGACTATAAACATCAAACTCCCGAACACGATCGGAATGTGCAGAGTCAACGAGAATATGTTTTGTTTTGATAGCTGATGTCGAAAAGTGTAAAAAAAAAAAAAAAAAAAAAACTTGCCCGTACTCTGAGAATGATTTCACACATGTTCACTGGTGGAAAAACTAGACGATAGTAAAGTGATATTTGGGTCGTGTAGCGTCTGAAGTCCCATGTTTTTGTTTTTATTTTTTTTTGTTTTTTTAACCTTTATTTATACAGCTAAATCCCATTGAGACCTGAGACTCTTTTGCAAGGGAGACCTGTTCCCATTTACACATTACCATTCACACACTCATCCATGCACCGATAGCAGGCTAACTATCAGCATTCACACGAGGCAAGGTGGGTGAAGTGTCTTGCCCAAGGACACAACAACAATGACACAAGTTGCAGGTCGGGGATCGAACCGCCAACCCTTTGATCATTGGCCGACCCGCTCTACCACCTGAGCCACAGTCGCCCCGTGACTTGGATTGACAAAATACTATGTTTATATTGCTCATATTTACGAGTGAATTCTAGCACTTTTCTAGCACTTTTTCAAGGAATCATACAGTAAGTTTAAGATTTAAAGTATATTGACAAACATCTAATAAAGTTATTAGACTATCACACATGGATCTTTCATCAAAATATCAATACAAAACAGAAAATGCACTAAGATCCAAATCTAAGTTTGTCCTGTGAATGTCTGTGGCTGATTTTGAGTCACTGGGTCACTTAAAAGATTGAGACCAGTGTTGTATAGTATAGTAAAGTATGATGGAATTAAATGAAAAGAATTATAACAACAAAAAAAAAAGGATGCTTAGGACCAAAATAACGCAGATAAAAACCCAGCGCG
>NC_137211.1:4240041-4252541 GCF_949987685.1 Ammodytes marinus | reverse complement strand
CGACAAATTCACGTTAAAAACTTTGAAGCCAAAAATACTACAGAAACAAATTAAAATTTCAGAGAGGGAGACAGCGAGAGAGAGAGAGAGAGAGAGAGGATTTAGATTAGTTATGGGAGAGCATAAAGAGAGCTCCATCCTTGCAGGACAGTTTATTTCGGCTTGCCACAAAATTAGGACATAAAACACCAGGTCTCACTCACACACGCACGCACGCACGCACACACACACACACAATATAATATTCATACAGATGTATATATCGTTCATATTGTATATTGTTTTATTTTGACACATTGTGTATTGTCTGAATATTTGTTCGAATTATTTGTTATCTGATGTTTGCTTTGGCAATATTGTTTTTTAAAAAACTGTCATGCCAATAAAGCCAATTTTGAATTTGAATTTGAATTTGAGAGGGAGAGAGAGAGAGAGAGAGAGACAGACAGACAGATAGAGAGAGAGAGAGACGGAAAGAGAGAGAGAGAGAGGGAAAGAAAGAGGGAGAGGGAAATAAAGAGAGAGAGAGAGTGTGTGTGATAGAGGAAGAGAGAAGGAGAGAGAAAGAGAGACGGACAGAGAGAGACAGAGAGAGAGAGAGACAGAAAGACAGAGAGAGAGAGTGAGACTTCACCAGAGGAAGACACAGAGACATGTAGGAATGCGGCTCTTGCTCCAAGCCCTCTGAAAGTGTTCGTTTGATGGGCCAAGTCTGCTCCTCTTCCCCCTCTGGTCTCCACCGCAGAGTGGCATGTGGCTCTCGGTGTTTAGCTGCCTGATTGATGACCCACACTAGACACTCATCTTAATCAGACAGGTTTTTAAAGGAAATACTCCGAAAAATAAGACTTTAGAAATATTAGCAGTGACTGAAAACTAATATCGGGGTGGATTTATAGTAGGGCTTTAATGTAAGCCGCAGACGTGTGTCTGATAAATGGATCAAGCGTTTTTAAAAATGCCTGTTTTCATAGCTCTGTCCGTCAACCGTAATTGTTGTGTCCGTCAGCTCCAATTCAGGAAGATCTACTCGAGTGTGTGTTAGTCATTAAAATTGATATGTAGGATTTTCAAGTCAAAAAAGTTAAATGTTACTTTTCACTGGCATTCCGTCCACAATAACCATTCTGCTTATATTTGACTGTGACCAGACTACAGTTCTTCTTTAAATACTATTTTATGATCTCTGCCCCGTAGCCTGGCTCCGCCCGCCTATCTACTTCCGCTCAATTGTCATTTCCCTTCAGTAGTCAGTCTGGGTCTGCGGTATATTCTTTGGTTTTCTACGGCCAGATTTTTGCCGGTCCAATCAGCGAACAGAGGGAGTGGCTCAGAAGCCGGCGCATGACATACGTCACGACCAAACGTTATGCGATTGGTTGGCAGATCCAGAGTGGCACTGGGCAGATCCAATAGTTTTAAACTTCAACAGACATCCGCCTTCAAGTGAGTTAACGTTTGTCAATTGAGCGATTCCAGACCTTCTGTACAAATGAAATTAAGTACGATGGTCTGGTAGGACCAGGCTAAATGAAGTACGATGGTCTGGTAGGACCAGGCTATCTACCCCCTGCATTCGCGCCACAATAACACAGGCACTCACAAAATGACGAGAAATCGGAAATGTTTTACTAGCGACAAAAATAAAACCAAAAACAATCAAATTAGATAACTATTCGGCTAATTATTTAGACATGGCACTGCAGTTAATAAAGAGACCATAGATAGATTTCCTGTTACATAGTTACGCAGTACAGCTTTAAATAAATATTGTTTATGTTTTGTGAGAAAATTTTAGGAAGCACACTCCCTTCTCTACAAATTAAATCAAGCTTTAACAATAATACTAACTACATTTTCCCATGCGTGACATCACGCATGGGAAAATGTAGGGTTAGGATTTACAGGACAGCTGGGCCAAGGGAAGACTGAGGGAAGAAAAACCTCATTTATTATATTATAATAGCGATTTTATAATGATAGAACGCTGGTTCCTTAAGGGTGAAGTATTCCTTTAACAATAATACAGTATTTCCGATTTAGCGATGGGGGAAAGAGAGTGGGCTGAAAAATTACGGAAACTCAACCACGCACTTTTGGGTCCAGACGGAAATACCTGAACAGTTTCCGACAGTCATTCATGTTTCCTGGAGGATGTGGCTCTATGACTTTGGTATTTGCCATCGTCATCAATCAAAATAATCAGATCAAAAATTCCGATTTGTCCATTTTCTTTTTCGGTTTATGACCTTAAAGGCCTACTTCACCGGTGGAAATATGAAGGTGTATTGAACTCTGAGATCCTGTGTAGTATCAATGTGCAAAAGTTTTCGAAATCGGTTCATCCTAGCCTGAGAAAAAGGCAGAAAGAGTGTGTTATGGTCTCACTGTCTAACCCTAAATTTTTCCAATGTGTGACTTCACGCATGGGAAAAATGTAGGGTTAGGATTAACAGGACTGCTGGGCCAAGGGAAGACTGAGGGGGGAGAAAAACCTCATTCAATATATTATAATAGCGATTTTATAATGATAGAATGCCGGTTCCGTATGGGTGAAGTATTCCTTTTAGAGATGCCCAAGATGACAAGCGTTACGTTTAGCTGAAAACATCCGTTAGTCGGAGTCGGAAATGTGGAAAAAACATTCTGATTGGAAAATACAAACGTGTATTTAAGCAGAGCAGCCAGAAAGGAATTATGTTAGAACCAAATAACAGACCGGTCTTACATTCTGCCTTATCGTAAAAAATGCCTCTACATTGCAATACCAGGGCAATGCTAGTTCTACACTGCCAAGTGCATGGATCATTACATTGTATTATACATATGATACTCTGCTGACTTTGCTGGTTCTAATCACACAACTGTTTCAAGTTTCCATTTCACTTTATCCCACCTACACTCCTTCAACATCTCGTTAGCCTCAGAGCATAATTGCCTAAATCATATTTACTCTGATCTACTTTTACTCTACATCTACTCTACTCTACATCTACTTTTCGTTAGCCTTATAGCATATTTGCCTAGGTCATATTTTAAGGGTTATAGAGCAGGGTAAAGTAGATGTAGAGTAGAGTAGATGTAGAATAGAGTAGATGTAGAGTAAAAGTAGAGTAGAGTAAATATTTAGGCAATTATGCTAACGATATGATGGATTGCATTTTTTGGGGAGAACACGGATGGCCCACTTTCATAACTTTCATGAACTATAAACTTTTTGGTGAGCGCACAATACACGTTGGCCTGCAGAAAACCATCGGATAAAACGCAAGCTGCTCGCAAGAAAAACAAACAATTGCGTTATTTCCAAAAAAGCATGGCGGATAGCATAGCAATATCAGATCCACACTACTGTATACAGCGGTGTCATCAATAGAGCAGCCTGCATTTCCACACGGTGACAGAGTAAACAACTTCTGAGGGAGTGTAGGAGCGGAAAGGTGCGGGCCGAGAGAGGGGGCAAACCTAGAGTGGAAGCAGATAGCCATCAACTAACAGCACCTATCGGACTGACATATCTCAGAGGCACTGTCTAAAAATATAACTTAAGCCATGAATTATATCATGGGTGGAAGTGTGTGTGTGGTGTGTGTGTGTGTGGTTGGGGGGTGATTGTGTATGTGTGTGTGTGTGTGTGTGTGTGTGTGTGTGTGTGTGGGTCTATGTGCGTGCAAGCAGGTGAGTGTGTGTGTGTGTGTGTGCGTGTCTGTGTGCGTGCGTGCAGGTGTGTGTGTGTGTGTGCATGTGTGCGAGCGAGTGTGTGGGAGATACAGATTGTCGGGTTAGGGAAAGTAGTTCCTTTTTGTCAGTGCGTGCCTCACAATAGGGGCTGCAGGTGAGAGGCTGTGTAGGGATCTAATGCCGGTCTGTTTGTATAACCTCATGTCATCAGACTAAACCCTTCTAGTTCCCCTGGCGATAACAGCTACCGTTTGACATTAGCTGATGATCCGACTCCAGTGTGTGTGTGTGTGTGTGTGTGTATGTGTGTGTGTGTGTGTGTGTGTGTGTGTGTGTGTGTGTGTGTGTGTGTGTGTGTGTGTGTGTTTGTGTGTGTAGAGGCTTGTTCCTTTATTATTTTTCATGGATTTTAAGTTATTTCTTGATACAGAAAACTGATGAATGACTTTGTCCTGTTGTTCTGTCGCACACAGAAGAATTCAGTTATTTCCTCCAAGTTATTTCTTCTGTTTTAATTATTTTTCTTATTGGCACGGCAACTGGTCCTTTGTTTTACATTCAACTTATTATAGCTCGTATAAACTCACTCACACACACTCTCACACACACACACACACGCACACGCGCACACGCGCACACGCACACACACACACACACACACACACACACACACACACACACACACACACACACACACACACACACACACACACACACACACACACACACACACACACTGGAGCAGCGGTGAATAGCGGTCAGTAGGTCTGCTGGAGGGAAAGAGCTTTTCCCAGGACATGATCCCGCGTCGCGCCAGGACAGAGGAAACACAGTCATTCCAGGCTCCTGAGTGGTTTTATGTCTTATTTATGTGTACGTGTGTGTGTGTGTGTGTGTGTGTGTGTGTGTGTACGTGTGTGTGTGTGTGTGTGTGTGTGTGTGTGTGTGTGTGTGTGTGTGTGTGTACGTGTGGGAGTGCATACCGTTTGTGTGACTGTATTTACGACTAGAGAGTGAGTCAATAAGCTACAAAAACTTTATTTTCACACAGACACTATTGGCTGTTGAATCACGTTTGGTGGTTCTCCATTACAACTATGGCACCTATCCATCTATCGTCCCATAAGCAACCCTTCCCACACCTCAGTGGTACGCTCTTCTTTCTTTTTAAAGCTATAGTGAGTAACTCCTGTCGCCCCCCATGAGGAATTCTGAGTATTTACAACAACACTGTCGGTCCATCTACATGAGGTAAAGCCTTCGGTGATGGCACATGGATTTTATACCTTCTGCTGTACGTCCAGGTTTTTTTCTAAGCAGTAGAATCAACAACTGAAACATTTCTTGGGCGCTTCTTCTTGGGATTTTTCTGAGCTCCTGTGCCAGTGTCAGGGGGGACAACACCAGTTTGTAAACGCTGCCATACTGAGAAATACAGAGGGAGAGTTTTGTGGAGCTGATAGGCTTAATCAACTTTGTGTCAACTCGTTTGGCGATGGCTTGAAATGTAACCGACATTTATATGAAGAAGTTACGCAGTATAACTTTAAGGATTTTTGAGGTTTGTTATTCAGGACATGAGTGTTTTTCATGCATTTTCCTTTCATCTTTGTTTTTCATATTCTGAATAGCTTCCCTACATTTTTCTACACACACACACACACACACACACTGACACACACAGAGACCTCCCCCCCCCCCCCCCCCCCCCACACACACACACACATCTACAAACCCCAACTCTTCCAGGCCATAACTTAGCCTAGATCTCTCTTTGTCCTTCAGCATAGCAACCGGTGTGTGTACCGGATGACAAACAGCCGAGCTACTCAGGGCATTATATATATACGCGATGTACGTTTCTCGCTTATCTTCAGAGGAATGAGCGAGAGGTCACGACAGGTCTCAGGAATTGCAGGTTATGTGGTCGAAAAAACAGATCTGAGATTACAAACACACACAAACACAAACACACTTACCTAACACACAAAGCATTCAAGCATCGTAACATAAAATTCCTCCAACTTCCTTTTTGGACAGGAAACTGGCAACGGAGGGGTTGGAGGGGGGGGGGGGGGGATTAAAAAAATGTACTGGGAAGTTTTTTTTTCTAAAACGAGCTGATTTGATTTTCACGTGTTGATACTCAAATGTACCTTTATTTGGCATCTCTGCATTTTCACACCAAACACTTGAATCCAATTGAGAATCTGTGGAGGGAGCTAAAGATCAGGGTGATGGCAAGTGACACCCTCCAAACTGAAAGAGTTGGAGCTCATTGCTAAAAGATGAATGGGCAAAAATACCAGTGGAGAGACATGCAAAAAGCTGGCCAGCAATTATTGGAAGCGTTTGATTGGCTGTAATAGCCAATAAGGGCTTTTTCTATTCGATTATTGAGAAGGGTATGAATCATTTTGGACACGCCACTTTTTGTTCAAATGTAAATAAAAGGTGAAAACATATTTTTGTTCACAATGATGACTCTTGTGTCATTTCCAATTAAGAAAAAACTTGCTGGTTTCATAAAAGTAAGTTTAAGTTGAAAATGTGCCAGGGGTATGAATAATTTGGGGCATGACTATATATGGGCGTGCGTCTGACATCTGTGGATCAATTCGGTGGGTATCGTTCATCAGTTTAAATGCCTTCAGCTCTGTAAACTGGTATGTAAACAAAGTGGCTGCATAGCTATAGCAACATGCTCATTTACAGAGCCTAGGCTGTGTATTACTTAACACTAGATATTATGTGCGTTTCCATGGGACAACTAGATTGGATTAAGAAGACATATACCGAACTTGCCACTCGAACGGACCGCGTCACTTCTCGGAGTATACATGGCCTTTCAGAGAATCGGATAAATGGCCAGAGCATGGCTGACTCCGCTACGCTATAGTGGCGCTGTAGCCCTTTCAACAAGTGGTTATAGAGCCACGTCCGGTTCCCTTCCGGCAACAACCCTACTATTTATTACGTCGTCTCCTTCCACTTCCTTGTGAAATCTCAGGCAGGGATTCCAAGCAAGCGCAGAACGAGAACTCCGATCCCTGTATAATACATGCAGGTAGAATGCCGACTATCAACGAGTTATCTAGGTGTTCTTGTCCGACTTCGCTTGTCCGTTAATGTGCCGATTTGTGTGCGAAGTAGATCGGATGAAGGTGTTTACATGCATTTTAAAAGTCCTGTTGAAGTCTTATTTGTTTATTTACCCGATAATGAGTCTGACTTCCTTTAAGAGGTGACTCACGGCTATTACTTAATGTTAACATGGGAACGGAGTGATTTGGCATCGAGGGGGAAAAGGAAATTAAGTACAAAGTTGAGCCTGCAGTCAGCAACCACAACAAACAGAGAGAGAGAGAGAGAGGCAGACAGGCAGAATCTGTGGCACATTAAAGAGTGTATTTTGGTGTATATTTCGGGCCCTGCTTTGCTTTCTTACCACGGGACACTACGGGAACACGACCAGCATTGAAAACTTGAGACTGCTGTTGTTGAGTAAACAGTCATTACCCAAGCCCTTCAATTTGCTGCTTTATCACCTCTCCTGGACTTACGCTTAATGTCTCTATAACAGGAGCCAGCTGGAGAGAGGGAAGCAGTGGCACAATAAGTGTGTGTGTGTGTGTGTGTGTGTGTGTGTGTGTGTGTGTGTGTGTGTGTGTGTGTGTGTGTGTGTGTGTGTGTGTGTGTGTGTGTGTGTGTGTGTGTGTGTGTGTGTGTGTGTGTGTGTGTGTGTGTGTGTGTGTGTAGGGGGGGACTCTGAGGAGGTAGTGGGGACGGGAGTTATCACCCCTCAAACAGCGGAGCGCCATGTTTAACTAAGAGCATGTGTGTGTGTGTCTTTGTGTGTGCAGTGTGTGCAGTGTGTGTGTGTGTGTGTGTGTGTGTGTGTGCACAAGAACGCCTTTTTTAGCTCCATCAGAGGATGCTTTATACACTAGTCTGACTGTCACAATTATTTTCTACCAAAACTGCTATGAAAAATGACCCAAAATTCTACACACTGCAGGTTTGAATATTGAATGTTATAAAAGGAACACACTTCTTAAACAGCTCCTAACCGACACTCTCTCTGGGTTTGTTGAAAACGGGAAAAAATAAATATTTAGTTTCAACATTTTCAGGATTTACAGCCCGAGATCTTTTCTGTCAGAAACTGAACAGCGTGTATTCTAGAATCTTCGGCTCTCACATGTCACGGGCCACGGCAACGGTTGCCAAAGGACACGCCCCACCCAGGGACCTGAATCCTGGAATCCTACAAAATACATCTAAAATCTAACAACATATTTTTAATTCTCTAATGTAATATTGCACGAATAGCCACAGCATTTTATATTATATCTTGTGAAACATTTTGACGTTAAGGATGAAATATGGGCCGTTCTGTCTTTTAGCCCGGGGGCGAATTTGGCAGGCAACGATTTTATGAAGATTGTAAAAGTGCCGACATTAGTTGATTTGTTGTCTTATTGTTTGGAGTTCAGATGGAAGACATCAACAGATTAGAAAAAATACTTCAATATTTCCCAATGACATGGCTGGAATAGAATCCTTAAATCAGAATTGGTCGTTTAAAAAAAAAAAATTTTAATGGTAATTTTTATTCTGATGCCCGAAAAACTTAAAACTTTTTTAACTTTTTGGACTTTTAATGTGTGTGTGTGTGTGTGTGTGTGTGTGTGTGTGTGTGTGTGTGTGTGTGTGTGTGTGTGTGTGTGTGTGTGTGTTCTATATGTCTAATATTTGTCTGTTCTGCGCTATGGTGGACTGAAGGAAGGGCAATTTGTTTTTTATATACTATGCAAGTACACAAAGAATTACAATGAAAAAAAACCTTGCATCTGAATCTGTAAGTAAAATGGACTCCACTTATATAGCACTTTTCCCTGGTTTTTCACAGACCCAAAGCACTTTACATTGTTTTGTACACATTCACACATTCATACACTGATAGCCACGCAGGGTGCTAGCTAACTACCGGGAGCAGTTTAGGGTTCAGTGTCTCTTTGCCCAGGGACACTTGGACATGTGGCGGGGAGACGGGGGATCGAACCACCAACCCTGCAACCCAGTAGATGACCGCCCTACACACTTCACCACAGCTGCCCACTATAAGGGTATCTATCTCTCTTGCTCACCCACCCCTTCCTGTATGCACATATCGCCCACGGCTACATATATACAGTGCTGCTTGAAAATACGTGAACCCCTTGAGCATTTTGGAATTTTATTCAGTTTAACCATTATTAATTCATTTTTATCAATACCAGTATTTTTTATATGAAATGTTTGTTTATCAATTCAACATTTTTCTTTTCCATAAAGCACACTGAATTGTTTAATGTATAAAGCATGTATAAAGCACCATTGCTAAATGTACCATGTGTATGTTCAATTGTACAGGTTGCTATTCACTTAACTTTAAGCATTTTTTTTTCAAATTTTTTGTATATTTCATGGTCTAAATTCAAATGTAAGTATACTAATGCAAAAATACTTGTTTCAGATGTTAGATATATTTATTAATGTCAATTAGTGAGAGAGATTTTGTTTCCAAAATGCACTTTTTTATACATTTATGACTCTTAAAAAAAATGCAGGATATTTTGAGGAGAACTTTTAACCCAATGACCACAGCGGCATTGTCTATGCAAAAATGCAAAAAAAAAAAAAAAAAAAAGTAGTGCCCAGACGTGGGAACGAAAATCACTTTCTAGCCTAGTTCACCTCATGGCCTAACAGCTTGACCTGTACATTCCTGTGTCCATGTTTTATATAAATTGCCTCAGAGACCTTGAGAAATGTTGAAAAATGTTGGAGAAGTTTCATCTTTTATTTTTGTTATTAAAGAGGAGCTGTGTTTTGACCCTGGGAGACACACAGTGCTGGCAGCGCTCCACAGGACTTGGCTATCCACTCGCTAATATTTCACATTCATAACATTTTCAAGGCGAAAAAGTGTAAAAAGGCTACAGCGAAAAAAAGAAAAAAAAATCACGAAGCTAGAATGGCGAAAAAATAGTTCCTGAGTGAGACAGAGAGAGAGAGGGAGAGAGAGAGAGGGATAGAGAGAGAGGGAGAGGGAGAGAGAGGGATAGAGAGGGAGAGAGAGAGGGAGAGGGAGAGAGAGAGGGATAGAGAGAGGGAGAGAGAGAGAGAGAATGGTGAAAAAATAGTTCCTAAGTGAGAGGGATAATAATAATATTAGGTAAAAATTTTAAGAAAACAGATATTTAGTGTCAAGCGTACAACTATAAGATCCTTAAAGGAATACTTCACCAATACGGAACCGGCGTTCTATCAATCTAAAATCGTTATTATAATATAATGAATGAGGTTTTTCTTCCCTCAGTCTTTCCTCAGTCTTCCCTCGGCCCAGCTGTTCTGTTAATCCTAACCCTAAATTTTACCATGTGTGTTGTCACACTGGTAAAATGTAGGGTTAGACAGTGAGACCATAAAACACTCTTTCTGCCTTTTCTCAGGCTAGGATGAACCGATTTCTAAAATGTTTGCACATGTAGGGGAGAACGGGGTAATTTGTCACATGGGTTGGATGTCACATTCGTTATATCTCGCCACCAGAGCGCGCTAGCTCTGAAATGTTGATATAAAAAAGGTCCAGAATTGGGATCAGAGGTCACATACATAGACTTCCTTGGAGTTAGACTGCTGCATTTCAGGTGAGAGGATGTTTTGTGTTTTTCATGTCAAATTCCAAATATTTTGCTTCTCAGTATTTTTCTTCTAGGCTTTTACACAATGGGTTTATAACAAAACACTTGTTACCCTCAGAAAGTGTGAAGGGTAAACTATAGTTTAGATTGTGGTTAGCAAGCTAATTAGTTGTCAGATGGTTGTTGGCCTTGATGCTAGCAAGAAATTCAAGTTGGGGTTGGTCGTCAAATTTTTTGGGGGGTTGGTTGTCACATGTTATCTCAAGGCTGCAGCCAGAAAAGGAACCCAATAACGAAAGAAATTGTCAAGCTGTATCCTCACTGACACCCCAGAGAAGGAAATAATAGAGCAGGAAAAGGCAGCTAGCAAGCAAAAGAAAAAAGGGCAACAAAATCAAAACAACCCAGTGCATCCCAAACTAGACCAGCTGCCAAGGCTACAGAACGTTATGTAGGCCTATTTGTCAACTTGACAATGCAATTAAACATTCAAATTTGGTTCTGCCTCCTTGCCTTCTTTTTAAGATTTTTCCCATTAAGATAACATTGTGACAAACAACCCCATAGTGTGTGACAACCGACCCCTTGATGGGGTTGGTTGTCACAATGTGTCAGAGTGTCTTTGATGGTAAATTACTTCTTCATTACAATCAGTTGGAAAAAAAGAGAGACACACATTTCTAGCCAATACCTTAAGCTTCAATTTAATGTAGGAATGGCTATTGACAGATGTTTTGGTGATGAGCAATTCTCACTAGAGTAAAAAGTGTGCCTACTTACCCCGTTCTCCCCTATACTACATAGGATCTCAGAGTTCAATACACCTTCATATTTCCACAGGTGAAGTAGGTCTTTAAGTATTGCTGCTTGTACACTGTCTATTGGTCAAAAGTTTTAGAACACCTACATTTTTCTTAATTTAAAAAAAAAATATTTAGCAATTTATGCAGTTTAATGTCTAAATGTACTCTGAAATTAAAAATAATCTAATCTATCCATCTAATGCTAGCTACAGTGGGCCCCCTTTCTTTACATACCCGTTTACAGAGCCTAGGCTGTGTATTATCACCAGATTTTTGTTTTTTCAGCGCACATACAGTACGGACAGGTAGCGGGATTATGAGGAGATATTCACTGATTTTGACAAAAAAGAAATAGTATGTACATTCTCCCTGCGTTCCAGTTCACATACTCTTTCTTTTTCCTACACTACATACTAAAGTACAGAAGAGTTTTAGGGCCACAGGAGAGAAAAAAAATCAGATAAGGAAGATTTTTTTCACATTATGTCGAGAAATGTCAAGAATAAAGACGAATACTGCAAAATGCTATTGGAGTTAGTGGGGGCATTTGTGTATTTTCAGCAAACTACAATTGACTTGCATGTATTGGGGACGTCCTAAATCTTTTTCTGGCATACTAAATAGTAGGGAAGTATGGGGGATTGGAACGCAGGGCAAGTCTCACTCTCTGCCCTTAAAACCATCTACAGGTTTTGTCTGTTTTGTTCTTGAAAGCAGTTCAAGTGTGTTAGTCACCTAAGGAGCTGCACTGCTAAATGAAATGGGAACAGCATGTGCATTCTTTGGAAAAAGAAATAAGGGCTGAAAATGAGAGGTGTTTAAAAAAAATTCTCTAATTGTATTTTTCCTCTTGGAGTCGTTTCATCTTCCAAACGAAAAGGCCGTTAGAAAAAAAAAAAAAATTCTCAAGCTTCTGGATAATGGGAAAAAAGATAAAGCTTATATGACGGTGCCAGTGTTTACTACTAGTACATTAATACAGTCTATTTCGCGAAGCATTTGTCGTCTCAAAAGTGCTTTTTTTTTTTTGGGGGGCATTAGGACAAGTTTACAATGGCCTAAGGAACACTTTTGCGCTTGCTAATCATCACCTTCCTTAATCCCAAATTCTGTTTTTTTTGTGTCAAAGTTTTTCCGTCATTAGCATGTTGTTAGGACCACGACTTGTTGAAATTGTGAGTGTGTTATAAAAACAGACAAGACAGGGATGTGTGTGTGTGTGTGTGTGTGTGTGAGAGTGAGTGAGTGAGTGAGTGAGTGAATGAGTGAGTGAGTGAGTGAGTGAGTGAGTGAGTGAGTGAGTGAGTGAGTGAGTGAGTGAGTGAGT
>NC_137211.1:4232541-4235041 GCF_949987685.1 Ammodytes marinus | reverse complement strand
ATGTTGTTGTTGTTTTATCTTGTTTAATTGTATTTTCTTTTAACATTGATGTCAGGGGACTACAGATGAAAAATAGTCTTTTGGCTTATCCTGGCATTTTAAACCCATGTATGATCATGTGTTTTATTAATTTGCACTGTCCCCTTCTTAAATAAACAGAATTGAATTGAATTGAATTGAATTGAATTGAATTGAATTGAATTGAACTACATTGAACTACAGTCATCCTGTGCTTCTATAAGGTTTTGTACTTGACGTGGGATCCTTACTGTGTTGTTAAAACATGTAATAGACTTAAAAGAGCTTGTAATCAAATATTGTTCACCATAATAGTAACTTAAAGGTGGAGTCAGGGATTCTGGAGATGGTTTGTTGTCAAAATCAGTGATTATCTCCTCACTTTATGCTACCTGTCCGTACTGTGTGTGTGCTTAAGAAATACCCAGTGCTAATACACAGCCTAGGATATGTAAACTGGGTATGTAAGGGGGGACCACCGTAGCTATAGCAACGTGCCCGTTTACAGAGCCTAGGCTGTGTTTTATTTACACTGGACTTTTTTTCAGCGCACAACAGAACAAGAGTTCTCCAGAATCGCTGACTCAACCTTTAAATCGTAGTGGTGGAAACACAGAAAATCTCTTCACAATCCTGCTTCCAAACCTCTATTCATTTATTTATTTATAGGACTGATATTAGGGCTGATATAGGACTTTATATATAAATATAAATCCCCTCTCAAGTTACCACACTTTGGAGGGGGTCAGAGCGCAGGGTCAGTCATAGTACAGCGCCCCTGGAGCAGTTTTGGGGTTAAGTGTCTTGCTCAAGGACACAATGGTAGAGATGGTGGGCACCGTAGACGTAATACCAGCCTCTGCTAGTTTTACAACTAACACCCTCCTGTCCGGTGCCGGGGATCGAACCAGAGACCTCATGGTTACTGGAAGGAGGAACCAGAGACCTCATGGTTACTGGGAGGAGGAAACAGAGACCTCATGGTTACTGAGAGCAACCAGAGACCTCATGGTTACTGGGAGGAGGAACCAGAGACCTCATGGTTACTGGGAGGAGGAACCAGAGACCTCATGGTTACTGAGAGCAACCAGAGACCTCATGGTTACTGGGAGGAACCAGAGACCTCATGGTTACTGAGAGCAACCAGAGACCTCATGGTTACTGGGAGGAGGAACCAGAGACCTCATGGTTACTGGGAGGAGGAACCAGAGACCTCATGGTTACTGGGAGGAGGAACCAGAGACCTCATGGTTACTGGGAGGAGGAACCAGAGACCTCATGGTTACTGGGAGGAGGAACCAGAGACCTCATGGTTACTGGGAGGAGGAACCAGAGACCTCATGGTTACTGGGAGGAGGAACCAGAGACCTCATGGCTACTGGGAGGAGGAACCAGAGACCTCATGGTTACTGGGAGGAGGAACCAGAGACCTCATGGTTACTGGGAGGAGGAACCAGAGACCTCATGGTTACTGGGAGGAGGAACCAGAGACCTCATGGTTACTGGTCGGCCACCTTTCCTCTAGGCCATCCTACCACCCCTGATTAATTGTTCGCATGGATAGTACAGTAGCCTACACTGTCTTTGTTGCACACTGCCCTTGTATGTGTGTAGTGTGTACTACTCTTGTGTCCTTAATTTCAAGCAACATCATGCAGTAGTCATGTCTGGACAGCTGCCGTGTTTGTGGGAGGAAAGGAAAAAGTTTAGATGCAATGAGCACTCAGTCAAACAGTGATGAAAGGAGGAGAGCGGGAGAGAGAGGGAGAGAGAGAGAGCGGGGGGAGAGGGGGGGAGAGGGATAGAGAGAGAGACACAGAGAGAGAGAGAGTAAGAGACAGAGGGAGAGAGGGAGAGAGAGAGAGACAGACAGGGAGAGAGAGAGGGAGAGAGAGAGGGGGCAGAGAGAATGAGAGAGAGAGACAGAGAGAGAGGGTGGGAGAGGGAGAGACAGAGGGAGAGAGAGAGAGAGAGAGAGAGAGATGTAGCCTTGAGCAAAGCATGCCTGATTGAGATAGCTGACAATCTCTCTTTCTGTCTCACTCCTATGATTCTCAGAGTGGCGATGGTGTGTGTGTGTGTGTGTGTATACGTGTGTGTGTGTGTGTGTGTGTGTGTATGTGTGTGTGTGAGGCGGTGTTTTGTTGCGTGGCTGCCGGGGAAACAGCTGTCACGCCCATGTTCTGGTGCTGCCAGCTTCCTGTCACACCTAATGGGAGAACTTAAAGAAAAGGTGAAATTAAGATCTGTGTGTGTGTGTGTGTGTGTGTGTGTGTGTGTGTGTGTGTGTGTGTGTGTGTGTGTGTGTGTGTGTGTGTGTGTGTGTGTGTGTGTGTGTGTGTGTGTGTGTGTGTGCATTCTCCTTTATTATGTAGTTGACCTGACACTGATCTCATTACAGGGGTCATGTTGAGGGTTAGTGAGCCAGTGAAATATCTGCAGAACGCTTGCTGTCAAAATCCCCTTTTGTCAAAATCAGTGA
>NC_137211.1:4220041-4227541 GCF_949987685.1 Ammodytes marinus | reverse complement strand
GTTAAACTACTCACAACACAGAGAGATGAAGCTTTATTTGAAGTGGTGATGCTGTTAAAGAGACTTAATGAGTTTGAGATAATCGGACGTTTGGCAAAAGGCACCACGCGTTGATGTTTACATTTTAATAAACAACAACCCCTACTTTCATCACATTTCAAACTGCCGGCAGTGAAAAGTCTTTATAGGCAAAATACTGAGTCAGTCAAGGGCACGGCCGTTAAATTAAATTAAAAAATGCACTCCCTTTTTTTACTTGAGTTTTGTTTTTCAGTCAAGTAGAACACACACACACACACTGCTACACACACACACATACACACACACACGCATGCATGCACGCACACACACACACACACACACACACACACACACACACACTGCTACAAGCAAGCACACCCACACACTGCTACACACAAGCACACACACACACACACACACACACACACACACACACACACACACACACACACACACACACACACACACACACTCAGAGTATTTCATTACAGCCTTTCAGATGAGTGATTAAAAAAGTTGAAAAGTTCCAAAGAGCCAAATGAAATGAAAGGGACCACAGTGAAAACAGGACCCTCCCTGAAAAGGATCTGAGTTTTTATACAAAACTTTATTATCAGAGCGCGTTCAAGGACGACCGAGACCAACCAATATTGGATGACAAGATAAATGAGAGAGAGTGTGTTATAAAAACAGACAAGACAGCAGGGATGTGTGTGTGTGTGTGTGTGTGTGTGTGTGAGTGAGTGAGTGAGTGAGTGAGTGAGTGAGTGAGTGAGTGAGTGAGTGAGTGACTGACTGACTGACTGACTGACTGAGTGACTGACTGACTGAGTGTCTGTATGTGTGCGTGCATGTGTGTGTGTGTGTGTGTGTGTGTGTGTGTGTGTGTGTGTGTGTGTGTGTGTGTGTGTGTGTGTGTAATATTTGGCAGAGGTATGTATTTTGATAGTGGGCAGAAACTTGGGATCAGATACCCACCTATCTAAACTTCTCCACAGAAGTAGAGACAAGTCCCTGCTGCCATCCCCATTGTACTGTGTGTGTGTGTGTGTGTGTGTGTGTGTGTGTGTGTGTGTGTGTGTGTGTGTGTGTGTGTGTGTGTGTGTGTGTGTGTGCGTGCGTGTGTGCGTGTGTGCGTGTTTGTGTGTGTGTGTGTGCATTCTGTGGCTGCTGCAACTTCTCGACTCTGTCTCATCAAAGGCATACCAGTCAAAGAACGCATTTATCTTAACGCAGCAATCTTTACTTTTCTTTTCCGTCACACACACACACACACACACACACACACACACACACACACACACACACACACACACACACACACACACACCTTCCTCCCTCCCTCCCTCCTCTAAACAATCAGTAAGGACAGCTATCATCCAGAACAGTTATTATTATCCACATTTATCAAAGAGCAACAAGTAAAAACTATTGGGGAAGTAACTATTCTGCTTCGGAGCCAGAGAGGTTTAAATCTTCTGTGGCAACCGAAGGATAGATCGGCAAGTCATCGGAAACCACCACTGGACTGGAAATATCTGTGTGAGAACGCAGGGAAAATATTTCCATCCAGCCCCTTAAAATATACTGTAGCTCACAGTGTGTGTGTGTGTGTGTGTGTGTGTGTGTGTGTGTGTGTGTGTGTGTGTGTGTGTGTGTGTGTGTGTGTGTGTGTGTGTGTGTGTGTGTGTGTGTGTGTGTGTGTGTGTGTGTGTGTGTGTGTGTGTGTGTGTGTGTGTGTGTGTGTGTGTGTGTGTGTGTGTGTGAATTCATTGAATAGCCTGGTTTCCACTGGGCGGTGCGGTTCAGTACGGTATGCATTCCTTGCATTTCCACTGCCAAAAGTTGGAATGGGTTCCAAAATAAGCGAACTGTGCCGCACCTATTTTTGTCACCCTTTCGTTGGGGTACCAAGCTGTCACAAAAGGGTCCAAAAAGGGGTGGAGCTACACACTGCAGGTGGTCGATCCCCCCGAGATATTTTTCAGTTACGTTGCTGCCGTAGCAAATGACCCATAGACTGTGTATATACTCTGACCGGCATAAACCCGGCCTACTAAGTAAGGGTGCTGTCAGCAGTGGAAACACAAGCTAGATCTAGGGCAACTGTTCTGTACCAAACCGTGCTGAACTGAACCGAACTGTGCTACTTAGTGGAAAGGAGTCCAGAATAGAGGAAAGGAGAGATCTGTATTTCAAAGACTGAATTAAAGCCGACACTTGGAAAAATTGAGGCGAAAATTTCAAAAGGAACTTGAGACAGTTTCATTGGTTAGAAACCGCACAGTGAAATGAATTAGAAGTGAAAACCATCATGAGATTAAGTGGGACCACCCCGAGGCCGACATGTGTAACACTAATCCAGCTCCTAAAACACTGTCTGGGCCCCAGAACAAAAACCTATTCTTTCCTCTTCCGATCTGTTCATTTCCTATTCCATTTTATTTTATTTATAATTTTTTTGGCATTTTTTAGGCTTTTATTTACAGTGTGGAGAGAGACAGAGTTGAAATGGGGCAGAGAGGGGGAATGACATGCAGAGAACGACCGCGGGCTGGATTCTAACCTGGTTCTGCTGTGAAGAGGACTGAGACTCTATGGGGGAGAAGGGGGATCTAACCACTACACCCTCAGTCCCACTTTCCTTTTCGTACAAACCAAAATGTTCCGTGTTATTCCAGAAGGCAGCTACCGTTACCCACACTGTCCCACGCCCTGTCCCAGCGTCCTAAGTGTCTATCTACACTAAGTCCATGTTCTTGTCAAAACTTGACTGTCTTATCAGTGTGAGTATCATCACCTGCTTAAAGCCCCTGTAAACCCAAATCCACTCAATCCTCCCCGCTATGATGTAATATGGGGGAGTTGAGTTGCATGACAGTAAAGCATCTGAAAAAAGTCTGAGGCGTTTTTATCAATCCAAATTAAAATATATTGTCATTTCAGTTTGATAAACTTTACAGAAATTTGGTTTAGAATTGAGTAAGTATTTTGAACCAATCACGGCAGTTCGTTCTCTGGCTGAACATTCTATAAAAACAATAACTGTTGTGGTGGAGACCGTTTGATTTGGCCACGCCCCCACACAGTCCTGTCACCTGCTCTTCTAGACAGTGAAACAAATGGTTTTTTGTTTAACTAAGTTTTATAATTTTGTATGAAGATTTATTTGCCATCAGAATTTTGCAAAAGCATATCGAGACACCCAACTGCAACTTTGACCATCAAACCAAAGTATATTGGTTTTACACTACCAGTGCAGTGCCCGTAGGAAGCAGGTCTGCTGTGTGTGTGTCCCGCTCGTCACTCATTTCAAGCTTTGGTCGCAGCAGCCAATCAAATCAGAGGGAGGCGGGGTTTAGCCGGAGACTACTTCATGCCCGTCGTTACTGTGGCCTTCAGTGTGCGCATGTATTCGCCGCCAGCATGATATAAATATGATAACTTCTACATATTTGGTCCAAAACTTCATAATCAAATCAAGGATGCACACACACCTTCGTACCGTGTGCAAGCCATGTCCGGAAGCTCAGGCCGATCTGACTAACAGTGAGAGAGATATGCGAGTCACAGACAGACACACAGACAGACAGACAGACAGACAGACAGACAGACAGACAGACAGACACACAGACACACAGACAGACAGACAGACAGACAGACAGACAGACGTTTCTTGCTTTACAGATAGAAGATAGATAGATTTTAGACTTTAGGATTTACAGTGGCTTTAAACCCATTATAATGGTGAATCCAGAAGAGATCCGATGAAGGCAAATGGATCCTTGGTTATTATGAGAAAATACTTGAGAGGGAAAAACCTGTTTTTTTTTAAACTAAAAAACTAAAAACAGCCTTGCACCGTGGCAGCGGCGCTCCCCAGCTGTGAATCCCTCAGACCACATTAGAGGGAGAGGGAGAAGGATTTGGTGCGCGTCCCATTACTCCACTTATTGAATTTTATTTTTACAACCTGGTGTCGGGCCAGGGCATACTACACACACACTGCTACACACACACTGCTACATACACACACACACACACACACACACACAGCTAGGCACTTGGCGGCACCAGCACACTTCATGCCATCGCTGTTTCTCTGGCCAGAAAGACAGAGTGAAAGAGAGAGACTGCTGGTAGAATCATCCTATTCACCCACAGCCCTCGAGATTTTATGACTTCAGAAACAATGATTGTCTGTCTACTGTATTCACTTGATTTATTTTAGTCCAGTTTTTTTTCTCCAACATGTTAAAGCTATAGTGCGTAGCTTTTTCATACAAAATTAATGTTGGCTGTTTTGTGTGTGTGTGTGTGTGTGTGTGTGTGTGTGTGTGTGTGTGTGTGTGTGTGTGTGTGTGAGAGAGAGAGAGATGATTCTGTACCACTTGGGATAAACATGTTTATCACACAACCACATACGGGACCCACACACAGACCTGCCTGTAGGCTTGTGGTTACTTTATCAGTTTGGAGGAGTGTGTGTGTGTGTGTGTGTGTGTGTGTGTGTGTGTGTGTGCTCACACCTTAACAGAACAATGGTGGTGCAGTTCACTTGTGTAAAGTTGTGTGTGTGTGTGTGTGTGTGTGTGTGTGTGTGTGTGTGTGTGTGTGTGTGTGTGTGTGTGTGTGTGTGTGTGTGTGTGTGAGAGAGAGAGAGATTTATGGCTGTTTTCTCAGACACTGCAGACTAAACTAAACTATGATTCAAGTAGTTGAATGGAATTCATTGTTGGCAAACGTCTGTGTCATCAGCAGTATCACTACGCTGTATTATTACACACACACACACACACACACACACACACACACACACACACACACACACACACACACACACACACACACACACACACACACACACACACACACACACACACACACACACACACACACACACACACACACACACACACACACACACACACACACACACACACACACACACACACACACACACACACACACACACACACACACACACACACACACACACACACACACACACACACACACACACACACACACACTTTTGTTTCGTAGCTTACCTGAACCCCAACCCCCTCAGCCTACCACCTACAGAGCCAAGGATCAGTCACTCTTAATCACTGAGTAACACTTGACTGTGGCCCGGTGCAAAGAGACACTTTCCCTGCGTTCCAAATCACATACTTTTTCTTTTTAACTATACTACATACTACAACTGCTCTTAGTAAGTATCTACTTTTTTCATGCAGTATGCTACAATCGGGACACGCTTTTGCATTAAAAAAAAAGTATCCAATAAACTTTACCCTCTTGCTTACATGTCCGTCAATCAATGTGATGTAACTTCCACTGCTAAGGAGAAACTGGTCAGGACAGCCCCCAAATACAAACTTGCTGGTTTGCACAGTGCAAAATGCGACCGGGTGTAGTTGGACGTTCGGGTACTGCTTTTGACATCGTGAATTGAAAATAAAAATCACTACATCTGGAGCACAATGGACACTTACGTTTTTCATATAAAGAAAGAGATCAGGCAATTGTTAGCCTCGTAGCATAATTGCCTAAATCATATTTACTCTACATCTACTTTTCGTTAGCCTTATAGCATATTTGCCTAAGTCATTTTTTTAGGGTTATAGAGCAGGGTAAAGTAGATGTAGAGTTTAGTAGATGTAGAATAGAGTAGATGTAGAGTAAAAGTAGAGTAGAGTAAATATTTAGGCAATTATGCTATGAGGCTAATTCAATGCAAGAGACTGACGCTTGATTTCACATCATTCAAAACATATAAACAAAGTATAGTCAGGCCTTCTTTAATTGACCTGATTATGTCACCTCAACGATTTAAACTACAAGGAGGGATGAATATGTCAACACTGGAGAAATCAGAATCAGACATTTTCCCATGTTCCCCGCTGTGCAAAACGTAACTTTGTACTCAGGCTTTAAGAGCTATTGGCAAATAAACACACACATTTGAAATGTCTCCGTGGGCGCAAAAACACTTTTTCAAATAATATCTTACGTCTCAATCCTAGAGGAAAGACTGCGGGGTATAATGACACAGAGGCCTATGATGACTTCATATCATGACTGCAATTACATGGACTAATCATGGACTAATCACACACACACACACACACACACACACACACACACACACACACACACACACACACACACACACACACACAGACACACGCACACACGACTGCAATTAAATTGACGAAACTGTGGCAAGCTTTTCTACCCACATCCGGCAGCCAGAAAGCCCATGTAGGTGTATTGCATCATAGACTCAAATCTGTAGATCCAAACCAGAGTTATACTAGATCAAAACAGTGGGTTACCGTGCTTGTGTGTCTAAAGCTTTGCACACAGGTAGATTTAGCCAAACTGTTGCATAATCCTGGACTGTAATGTAGTACAGAGGGAACGAGGCAAAGTCAACATCTAGCCCCATTTCATCTCTGTCTCTCCAGACTATCAATAAAGCTTGAACAATGCCCCAAAAAAAAAAAAAAAAAAAAAAATTTAACCTGTTTTTATTCAAAGCGTATAGAAGAAAATCCCTAAACTGATGCCATTAAGCAATCTGTAAGAAACACATTGCAACTTCCGGGACCTAAAACCAGTCACGGCAAGATCACACAGTTCAGATTAAAAACACATACACACACACACACACACACACACACACACACAGCCACTGACTGAGACAAAATAGTTTAAGTTCAAGTGATTGTGTCTAGAGTGAAGAGAGTTTCCTGAGAGCATTAAGTAGAGATGTCAACAGAGAGGGATTTGCTTAAAGAACAGGCATGTTGACGGACGTTGTAAAGATACTAAACAAACAGGACAAACTTGACCGTAAAGATAATCTGTCTGTTTAAAAGATATGAGAGAGAAAAAAAGTACATTGTGATGTGTTTGTTTTCGAATACAACTGAGAAAGAGAGGTTTGGACGGACGGACAGACAGACAGACAGACAGACAGACAGACAGACAGACAGACAGACAGACAGACAGACAGACAGATAGACAGATAGACAGATAGACAGATAGACAGATAGACAGATAGACAGATAGACAGATAGACAGATAGACAGATAGACAGACAGACAGACAGATAGATAGATAGATAGATAGATAGATAGATAGATAGACAGATAGACAGATAGACAGATAGACAGATAGACAGATAGACAGATAGACAGATAGACAGATAGATAGATAGATAGATAGATACAGACAGACTTTTCCCCCTTCCCCCTTCTTACCGTGCCGCTGACCCTGACGTCAAACAGCCGTCCCCAGTCGTCCTCGTGGCTGTCCACCATCATCATACTGTCGTCTTCCTCCAGGAGCCAGGCGGCCTGCAGGTCCAGCTTCACCTCTTCCCCCAGCGAGTGCATCCCTACAGCGGGGAAGAGACCCTCCGCTGACAGCGGGACCTCCACAGAACCAACCTGCATAGGAGAGAGGAAA
>NC_137211.1:4211407-4219841 GCF_949987685.1 Ammodytes marinus | reverse complement strand
ACACACACACAGATAAAGAGAGACAAACACACACACAGTTAGAAAGTTTCCACAGCTTCAGATTGTTTGGTCTGAATCAGCAAACATGTTAATCTACTCATGATGATCTTATAATATAATTTAAGTATTAAACACCTCCAGGAAACAATTAATGCAATATTCCTGCACCCTAACCATTTGCATTCTTGTCCTTGAAGGCCACCGTAGCTTCTGTAAATTCTCTGGCACACGGGTAGACATGGAATTGCAATTACAAAGACACATTGCAATCCAGAACTTCCAACAGTATACATGATGCCAAACTACTCCTGCCCCTTTAATGGTGGGCTTATAGTGTATTTGATAGCAAAAATTGCAATACAACATTTTCAGTTCAGGTGGCTAGAGGTTTAATTTAACACACACACACACACACACACACACACACACACACACACACACACACACACACACACACACACACACACACACACAGGAGAATATTTGTGTGGAGCAAGTATATCTGGCACTGATATAGTTATATTCCAGGAACAGTGTTGTGATTATGATGATAGCGTTTCCCGATATATTTTAGGCCACAATGATTGTAGCATAAAAACACACACACACACACACACAATGTTGGATAAAAATATCCTCGACAATCACCTCCTCTGCCCCCTCTAAGCCCAATCAAAGCACAACAGGACATGCACAAACACACACACACACACACACACACACACACACACACACACACACACACACACACACACACACACACACACACACACACACACACACACACACACACACACACACACACACACACACACACACACACACACACACACACACACACACACACACACACACACACACACACACACACACACACACACACACACACACACACAGAATTAGGTGAAAGGTAACACACAGCCCCGTCCGCTGTGAGCCTGCATCTGTTCCGGAACTTTCAGACTCATTTCCTAAAACCTTCTAAATGTTCTTCCACTGTTTTGTTTTTTTGCACATTTTGCCCCATTTCTACCTCACCTGTCTCCCTCATTCCCTACCCCCCTCTTTTCAGTCCGGACCCCCAAATGTGTGTGTGTGTGTGTGTGTGTGTGTGTGTGTGTGTGTGTGTGTGTGTGTGTGTGTGTGTGTGTGTGTGTGTGTGTGTGTGTGTGTGTGTGAAAAAGAAACTAGAAACAACATCTCTAAATGCATGCAGTGGGGTGCAAATCATACAGACAATTCTTAACAACATCTTCTGATATTAAGTAAGTAAAAGGTGCCTTCATATAGGGGTCGCTCCGGTGGCGTAGTGGATAAAGCATGTACCATATTTGCTCCGGCCTTCGTTGCAGTGGTCGCGGGTTCAAATCCGACTCTTGGACCTTTTTACTGCAGGTCATCCCCTCCTCTCTCTCTCTCTCTGTCTCCCCCAAAAATATGCTATCATCCTGGAAAAAACAACCATTATATCCATCCCTTCAATATCGCTGATGAACGATCTGAACGCCAATCAAAACAAGCCTTAATTGGAACTAAAATTCTTCAGTATATTAAAAAGCAGAGCTGATTCCTTTTCCATTCTGGCACCTCTAGAATAACACTCTACACACCGCCTTGCTTTGTTAAAAGAAGTCCATTATTGGCCTTGGCGGGTCAGCACTTCCTCCCTACGCTGTTTAAATACCGTATCTGTCTGTCTGATATAAATTTAAAAAAAGTTACAAAAACATGTGAGGAGACTTCACTTTGATTAGGGGAGGAGCAGGAATGTAGCGCGCTGATGAGACACTTCAGTTATGTGTCCATAATATACGATATATTTTTTTTTTGGAATACATTTTATTAAAAAAAAAAAAAAAAAAATCGCAACAGATGTTCGGCTGGGCTAGAAGACAAAATGACGCCGGTTGGAGAAAGCGCACACACACATAAACACACACACACACACACACACACACACACACACACACACACACACACACACACACACACACACACACACACACACACACACACACACACACACACACACACACACACACACACACACACACACACGTTGTAGTGACGCATATTGTCGACAGTATTGTGACCTTTATCGGCACTAAAAAGGCTGCGAATAAAGAGATATCAAGGAAACTAGACAGTGTGCGTCATGGAGTGGAGGATAATACGGCATAACAAAAAATATCCACTTGTTTTTAAATGTCAAAGGAAGATCTCGATTCAGGATCAAAAATGTGCTTCTGATTTTAAATAAAAGCGATTGTTATCTCGAAAGGTTTTCTCTTGTGAGGGGATGAGAGAGAGAGAGAGCGAGGGAAAGAGAGGGAGAGGGAGGGAAAGAGAGGGAGAGAGGGAGACAGAGAGAGAGGGGGAGAGGGAGAGAGAGAGAGAGAGGGAGAGGGAGAGAGAGAGAGGGAGGGAGGGAGGGAAAAAGGGAGACAGAGAGAGAGAGAGAGAGAGAGGGAGGGAGGGAAAGAGGGAGAGAGAGAGAGAGAGAGAGAGGGAGGGAGAGGGAGAGGGAGAGAGGGAGACAGAGAGAGAGAGAGAGACAGAGAGAGAGAGGGAGGGAAAGAGAGAGAGAGAGAGAGAGAGAGAGAGAGAGGGAGACAGAGAGACAGACAGACAGAGGAGAGAGACAGAAAGAGACAGCGAGTGACAGAGAGAGAGAGACAGAGAGAGAGAGACAGACAGACAGAGAGACAGAGAAAGAAAGAGAGACAGACAGAGACAGAGACAGCGAGCGACACAGAGAGAGAGAGACAGAGAGAGAGGGAGCGATCAGGAGGTCAGATTAGAGTTTGTTGGGATAACATTTAAAAAGGAAATGTCACATCTGGCTCAAATGTGGGACACCTCTCAGACGGGAGGAATAACGTCAAAGAGCATCGTTGGAACCTGAAGAGAGTCAGTGGAAGAATCCGGTCACATTCAGGTGAGCTCACTAAACAGCCACGGGACCGTCCTGTCTGGTTCACAGGGGAACACACAGGGCCTAAAGTTTACTTCTAAAGGGCAAAACATTAAGACAAGGAAGTATGTCTGCCCTCACCTGGCTTCTCTCAATCACAATGCTGAGTCATAATGCCTGCTCCGACGTGCACTATCACTTATTGTCAAAATCAGTGAATATCTCCTCAAGATCCGCTACTTATTTGTACTGTGTGCGCACTGAAAAAATAAATCCAGTGTTAATACTCAACCTAGGCTCTGTAAACGAGCATGTTGCTAGCTACAATCGGCCCCCCATTATTAACATACCCTTCGTTTAAATACCAGTTTACAGAGCCTAGGCTGTGTGTTACCACCATTTGATTTTTTTTTTTCAGCGCCGACAAAGTCCAGACAGGTAGCGGATCGTGATATTCGGAGATATTCACCGAATCATTCTGACAAAAAAGTGATTTGGACAACAAGCGTTCTACAGAATCACTGACTCTACCTTGAAGGAACCACTTCTGCTTTATCTTATTACACCCACAAAATAATAAAATTTGAGCTTATCGATGCTGCTATCGAGTCACGTAGCTCCTACAACTTTAGCCTCGTGATACCAGCCTAATCTCACAAGCTTCACATTCATTTCTTTCCCGCAGATTCAGTCTGGCCTTTCTCCAATCTCGATGGGGAAGGAGAGACCGGTCAAAAAAATACCCTGGCCAATCAGGGCCCTGCGTTTTGACTTAACGTTCGTACCTACAGTGAAAGGCAGCTTCTGATTGGTTCATGTAGTCCACCAGACTCAAATCGTTTAGTCTCGATAAAAGGTATAAATATCAATAAAAAATGAACGATCCCCTAACCCCCATCCCTACTCGTAAATAACACGTTGCAGCTCCTCTGCACTAAAATTTATGACTGAACTCTGCTAACTTTCCTCTTACTAAATCAAGGAGATAATGTTTTCCTAACACTCTTTCTATGTATAAGAACTGCTAAAACATCTAATACATAGGGGTACTCCAGAAATGCTATTACAAAAAAGATGTCAAAGAGAGAGACACACACATAGATAGAGACATATACACACACACACACACACATGGAAAGAGACATATACACACACACACACACATGGAAAGAGAGAGAGAGAGACAGAAAGAGAGAGACACACACACACACACAAAGAGAGAGAGAGAGACAGACAGACAGACAGACAGACACACACACACACACATCGAGAGCCAGCAGACACACAGTTTCTCCTGCTGTCTGTCTGTCCGTCCGTCCGCCTGCCTGTCTACTGTAAAACACTTATATGTTTAAGACTAATCTTCCTGCTCAAAATGAATCCCACCTAAACCCCTCCACCCTCCACCCCACACCCCATCCCTCATTCCAGACCCCGGCTAGGACATTCTTGAGGTGGTGGTTTAGGTTTTTGCTCAGTTGAGTTGCACTGGGACGGTAGGGGGGCAGCACTGGAGTTTAATATCAAGTTGAGAAAATTGTCGGCCATTGGGAGATTCTGGGATTCCAGAGGATAAGATTGCCCGGCTGGATGGTAAAGCAATCTGGGGGCGCACACAGGGCAAGACGGTATGTGGTAAAGAACATTCATATTGGGAATAATACCCGTAATACCCTGCAGTGCAAACCCCCCACAGACACACACACACGCACATGCACACGCACACGCACACGCACACGCACACGCGCACACACACACACACACACACACACACACACACACACACACACACACACACACACACACACACACACACACACACACACACACACACACACACACACACACACACACACACACACACACACACACACACACACACACACAAATATTTCAAAAATAATGATTGTGCAAAGAAATAACAAGTTGACTGATATTCTAATGATTATCATGTATCCAGAAAGAAGTAGACAAACAAAAAAGTTAGAAATAACTACTATTTAGTATGCCAGAAAAAGATTTAGGATGTCCCAATACATGCACGTCAATTGTAGTATGCTGAAAGTACATACATGCCCCACTAACTCCAAGAGCATTTTGCAGTATTCATCTTGAAATTTCTCAACATAATGAAAAAAAATCTTCCTTATTTGATTTTTTTTTCTCTCCTGTGGCCCTAAAACTCTTCTGTACTTTAGTATGTAGTGTAGTAAAAAGAAAGAGTATGTGATTTGGAACGCAGGGTCAGTCACAATAACAATGGACTTCCAGCATCACTATCAACGAGCCTTACCTCAAAATAGCAGTTTCCCTTTGATAGCGGATGGCCAGCCACATAGCAACCGACCTCCTCAGAGTTCCCTTGGTAACTAAAGAGAAGGAATAACAGGTTAACAGTAAGGTGACTTGTAATAGGTCAGAATGATGCTGTTTGCACAATAACGGAACACATCATCTCGAACAGCGACCTCATGTTTTGATCCGGATGCCACCTGTGTAATGTTCACATGCGGCAACATGTGCTACTTGTCGTCACTGAAATGTCATGCCAATAAAGTTGAATTGAATTGAATTGACAAAAACATGATAATAATAAGACGATAAAGGGATTCGGAACTGCTCTTTAAATGATGATTATAGGAAGATACAGCTCCGGAAAAAATAAAGAGACCAGTCTGGATTTTACTTAAATCTTCATCTCTACATTACTTATTGGAAATACTCTTAATGACAAAAAATGTATTGGAATTTTGTAGAAATGTTGTCAGTAGTTTATATTATAAAACCAAAATGTTCATTCTACTCTAACATATGCCTCTAAAGAGTAAAACAAGAGACACTGAACATTTGGAGTGGTCTCTTCATTTTTTCCAGAGCTGTATATCAAATGAAATGCACATGATTTTTGGTTGTTACTGTTTTATAGGATTTGATGTCGACAAGCTTTACATAGGAAGTAAAGGGATGTTTTGTTAAGGTGAGACACTGCAGGTAACATTTTTTAATTTATAATAATCAAACAGATTTTGGATACAGCATTTTTTTTTTTAAATACCTTATAAATTAAAAAGATACTGTGTACAGGTCTTAATGCGAAATGCAATTCAAATGCACCTCCTTAAATATTGCCATTTGAAAAGTAGAAAATAACTTGAATCTTTTATAAACAAATATTTTAAATATTGCCAGGGGAAAATTACTTCACACGTGGCAGTATGTTTTTAAAGGGAGAGTACACGAACACACACACATTGAGGAAAGCATTAAAGACCTGCTTCACCGGTGGGAATATGAAGGTGTATTGAACTCTGAGATCCTATGTAGTATAAATGTGAATAGAAATTGGTTCATCCTAGCCTGAGAAAAGGCAGAAAGAGTGTTTTATGGTCTCACTGTCTAACCCTACATTTTACTCGTGTGACATCAAACATGGTAAAATGTAGTGTTATGATTAAAAGGACAGCTGGGCCGAGGGAAGACTGAGGAAAGACTGAGGGAAGAAAAACCTAATTCATTATATTATAATAGCGATTTTATAATGATAGAACGCTGGTTCCGTATGGGTGAAGTATTCCTTTAAAGGTGCAGTGTGTATTATGACATCATCTAATGGTACAATTCTAAATCGCAACGGTTCGTCTCTACGCATAAAGAAAAAACAAAACAATGTAATGACCGACATGGGCAAGATGACGTCGCACAATATATATTCTATAGCACAATTCAGACACAAGGCCATTCAAAGTGCTTTACAGGGGCAAGATTAAAATAGATAGATAGATAGATAGATAGATAGATAGATAGATAGATAGATAGATAGATAGATAGATAGATAGATAGATAGATAGATAGATAGATAGATAGATAGATAGATAGATAGATAGATAGATAGATAGATAGATAGATAGATAGATAGATAGACAGACAGACAGACAGATATACAGACAGACAGACAGACAGACAGACAGACAGACAGACAGACAGACAGACAGACAGACAGACAGACAGACAGACAGACAGACAGACAGACAGCCCCTACCTGAGTGTGTTCCCTTCCTTCTGCAGCCGTACGTATCTCTCCTGCGCCGGCCGTCCGTCTCCGATGTCTCTGATGCGACGCCGCAGGTTCAGGAGACATCTGTGGTGCAGCACGTTGATGTCATCCATCTGAGACAAGAGAGAACAGAGGGACAGAGGAGACACAAAATGGCGTGTGTAAATGTTTCACTGCATAGTATTTTATCATTGTCATTGGAGACACAAAATGGCGCCTTAGTTTACTTACTCATACTCAGTTGTGCATCATAGAAGCTTAAAGACCTACTTCACCAGTGGGAATATGAAGGTGTATTGAACTCTGAGATCCTATGTAGCATAAATGTGCTAAAACTTTAGAAATCGGTACATCTTAGCCTGAGAAAAGGCAGAACGAGTGTTTTATGGTCTCACTGTCTAACAATACATTTTCCCATGCGTGACATAACACATGGTAAAATGTAGGGTATAGGATTAACAGGACAGCTGGGCCAAGGGAAGACTGATGTAAGACTGAGGGAAGAAAAACCTCATTAATTATTATTTTATAATAGCGATTTTATAATGATAGAACGCCGGTTCCGTATGAGTGAAGTATTCCTTTAATCACAGTTCAGAAGAAGCTGAATTATAGTTACATTACTATGTATTTAATAACTACCGATTCTCATGCATGAGTCTGGGGTTCTTCTATAGAATAGTTTTTTGAAAGTTTCATTAAGTGCATAATATATTGTGTGATAAGAAGTGGCCACGATGGACGCTCCGGTGGTGTAGTGGATAGAGCGTGTACCATATCGGCTCCGGCCTTCGTTGCAGTGGTCGCGGGTTCGAATCTGACCCGTGGACCTTTACTGCAGGTCATCCCCCCTCTCTCTCTGTCTCCCCATTTCAACTCTGTACTATCCAATAAAGCTTGAAAATGCCAAAAAGATAATCTTTAAAAAAAAAAAAAAGAAGTGGCCACGATGATCATGACCCTTACTCATTTCAAGTTAGGTTGAAAAAAACTTGCTCAAATGTTTAATGAATGATTGAATCAATGAATATTTTATTTCCATATCTTTTCATTTACATGACCCATTCCACAATATTCAGACACATTGACTAACAGTAAAAACCAAAACTTTCCCGCGTGTCATCATCACATCCTCATCCGACAACACAATACATCCACGTTAACGAAAAATTAACAGATACATCATCTAAGCATTAACAGACCCTGCGTTCCAATCCCCATACTTCCCTAGTATTTAGTATGCCAGAAAAAGATTTAGGACGT
This sequence comes from Ammodytes marinus, assembly GCF_949987685.1. Classification (NCBI taxonomy): domain Eukaryota; kingdom Metazoa; phylum Chordata; class Actinopteri; order Uranoscopiformes; family Ammodytidae; genus Ammodytes; species Ammodytes marinus. Next base: position 4,211,610 of record NC_137211.1, on the reverse strand, counting down.
CCCAATACATGCAGGTCAATTGTAGTATGCTTAATATACATGAATGCCCCACTAACTCCAATAGCATTGGAGTATTCGTCTTTATTCTTGACATTTCTCAACATAATGAAAAAAAAATCTTCCTTATGTGATTTTTTTTTCTCTCCTGTGGCCCTAAAACTCTTCTGTACTTTAGTATGCAGTGTAGTAAAAAGAAAAAGTAT
>NC_137211.1:4203907-4206407 GCF_949987685.1 Ammodytes marinus | reverse complement strand
TTTATTGTAGCAGTGCAGTGTCAAGGCTGATTATGGAGGCACATATGCATTAGTATTTGTTACCATGGCAAATATCATGATACAGAAAAGGTTTGTGACAGTGGAAAGAAAGTGCAAAATATCAGAAACATGACAACTCCTGGTTTGTGCATGTGTTATGCTGTAACAGTAACAGCTAGGAGAGATGTATGTGGCAGTATGTATAACAGGAAAGGGTGGGGAGATTTTGATAATTTCTGAAAGGAACATAATCCACCCCCCACTTGCACTGTCACCTCCCTCTCTCTGTCTCTCTGTCTCTCTCTCTCTCTCTGTCTCTTGCTCTCTCTCTCTCACTCTCTCTCGTTCTGAGTCCCAGCCCCTCAAGGTGTCATAACTGCTCTCTCTCTCTCTCTCTCTCCCTCTCTCTCTCACCCTCTCTCTCTCTCCCTCTCTCTCTCTTCCCCTCTCTCTCTCTCTTCCCCTCTCTCTCTCTCTCTTCCCCTCTCTCTCTCTCACTCACTCTCCCTCTATCACCGCCTTTCAGATCTTTAAAAGCTGGTGCTGTGGTGTGTCTCTCTCGATCTCCATTCGTCTGCTCTCTGGCACTGCGGGGAGGAAACTCAACCGGCAAAAAGCACCACCAAGGAAACGCTGCTGAATCTACTGTATAGAACCCGCAGAAGAAGAAGAAGAAGAAGACTGAGAGACATATACATCCAGAAATAGCATCAGCCACATTCAAGTGAGAGTGACAGAGAACCCGAGAGCTGGACAGGGAGAAAATGCCTCTCCTTTCTAACTTAACAACCGTTGTTTTGTTGCTGATTGCCCAGTGCGGTTCTTGGAGCGGGGCGAACCGTTTGGGCCCCTTCAAAGTCTGCCCCTCTTGCAGGGACCCTATGGGGGCAGGCCGGCCCCCCAGGGACCACAGCGCAGCGGGCAGCACCTCTGTGTTGGCACAGGGAGAGCCGTGTGGCGTGTACACTCTCAGCTGTGCCAAGGGGCTCCGCTGTGCGCCGCCGCCACGCGAGCACAGCCCGCTGCAGGCGCTGCTACAGGGACGGGGCATCTGCAACAAGCACAGCAAGACCAACCCCACGGACAAGCCCCACCCCACAGGTAAGACACTGCATGTACACACACACAGAGACACACAGAGACATAGATAGACAGACAGACACACACAGAGACACACAGAGACATAGATAGACAGACACATAGATAGAGACAGACACACACAGATAGAGACACAGACACACACACAGAGATAGACACAGAGACAGACAGACACACATAGACACACACAAATAAACAGACACATAGATAGACACAGACAGACAGACAGACAGACAGACACAGACACACACAGAGAGATAGACAGAGACACGTGCATGAAATCACGTATGCACACGTAAATGCGTGCACCTACGGATGCACAGAGACGCATGCCGGTAGACACTGCAGGTAGCCTAGACATGCACTGGCAAAGGAACCACAAGTAAAATGTATCCACAGTCTCTCTCCTGTGTTGCTGTGAATGGCATGTGATGCTGTGTCACACACCAACACAAAGAGAAAAGGCCAATCAGTGTGTGACATTTAAGCCTGGATGCATTCTGTGCTTCATAGATGAATTTTGCAAAGCGCTAGCATCGTATACAGCTGAGCATTGCCTCTGGAGCTACAGGGGGGAAAATGTCATCTGTCATCACAGGACTGTTAGTAAAGGGCTGGATGATAAATCACAAAAAATAAGGAGCTTTTGTTTAGTCATGGGGTGTTGCAACTGTGTTTAAGTGACGATCGCATATCCCTGCGTTATATGTTATATATAGTATATTCTATTTGTTTCAATGACAATGATCTGTCCTATCAGTTCAGCCTCTCTGGAGAGAATTGAGAATGAATGTGAGCGTCAGTGTCCCCCACATCCCAAACCAGCTGCTTTTTATTGCGTTGATCCCCCTCTACTGTTCAAACGGAGATACTGCGATTGACTATCTGGAAAAAAGGACATATTCTGTACTGTAGGCTACTGATGGAAAATGAGGTCCTTATGACATCTATTGCAGCATGTCCGTCCTGGGAGAGGGATCCCTTACTCTGTCGACTCTCCCTGAGATTTCTTCAATTTTTTTTATTCCCGGTAAAGGTTTTTTTTACTGGGAGTTTTTTCTCAGCCGAGCTAAGGGTGTAAGGGCAGGGTGTCATATTGTATCATATTGTATCATATTGTATGAAACGTAACGCCCACTGAGACAAATGTATTTGTGATTTTGGGCTATACAAATAAAACTGATTTGATTTTGATTTGATTTGAGGTCTCTCTTTGAATGAGCAATAACATATAGATCAAATAGGAAAATTCTGCTTAGTAATGTATTGTGCAAAAAGATGCAAAGATAGACACTTAAGTCTGATATTATGTATGTGAAAATATTGTAAAGAATGTGACATGAATGTGGTTTGATATTGAAGGCTATACGATGGTGTTAATGTTCTCATTTCCTCGCAGGTC
>NC_137211.1:4176407-4196407 GCF_949987685.1 Ammodytes marinus | reverse complement strand
TGAGTACTAACTTCCGGGAAGATTTTGTGTATGGATCGACAGGTTACTTTTCCTACTCAACCGCCCCCACAATGCATTGCGTTTTTTCAAACTGCATGGAATTATTATTATTATTTTTTTATTATATTTTCTGTATACTTCAGTGTAAACTGTCCGACAAACCATACACAATCAATCGTTTAGTAGACAGTATGTAGTATATACACGTTGAGTATGTAGGAGGGAGGACGTTAGTAGGGCTTTTCGAACACAGTCACTGTCTTTACCACATACTAGCTCATAGACCAACCCAATTTAAACTAACTTCATATGATTCTTATGTACTTTGAAACATCAGACGAGGATAAACTATACTGTTCCTGCAGTGATTTTACGATTTCCAAGAGAAAGACAAAGACCGATATTTCATAATGTTAGATGTTGTAGGCCTATTACTGTAAAATCCACCCAGGAGGGAGAGACACACAGAGGAGGCCTGGGCAGTTTTTATGGTCCCCGAAAAATCATCCACAAAACAACAATTGTTTAGTCAGAATCTAGAAATAAGACCCAGTCTCACATATGCAGGCCGCCTTGTTCCAATCTAATTCTTCCATCTTGCATTCGAATAAAAATATAAAAATAGCCTAAATGAAAAAGGGGAGTCATCTGGAACCACGTTTATACATTTACGAGAAGCTAAATAGTTTTATTTATTTATTTATTTAGTATTTTTTTGCTGCCAAGTTGGTGACAATAGTGGTGGTGTGTTATAGCCTTTATACTAAATCAGTTGTATAGCCAGACTTTTGCACAGTCATTGCTGGAGTCTTGAGGGTGCTGTAGTGAGTGAGTGAGTAAGTGAGGGAGTGAGGGAGTGAGTGAGTGAGTGAGTGAGTGAGTGAGTGAGTGAGTGAGTGAGTGAGTGAGTGAGTGAGTGAGTGAGTGAGTGAGTGAGTGAGTGAGTGAGTGAGTGAGTGAGTGAGTGAGTGAGTGAGTGAGTGAGTGAGTGAGTGAGTGAGTGACTGACTGACTGACTGACTGACTGACTGTTTTCTTGTGTATTACTGATTCAAAAGGCTTTAGTTCGAGGCTATTAGCAGACAGCATACCTCCCTTTGCAGTGAATTTGAGACTACACATTAGACCCATGCTGTTATAGTGCCATTACCACACACATAAAGGCTCATTTTCTCTCCTGCTTCGCGACACAGGGACTCAATACATGCCTGTTTCCAAGGTAACAGCATATAGGCATATCCCCTTTGTCCATGCGTAATATTAATGCAATTCACATACAATGACCTCCAAGAATAGCAAACGCGAGCAGCCAGCCTAGATAGAGAAGAGTGGTGGTGGTGCAATGCTATACAAAGGATCGTGCAAAAGTTCATTTATTTCAGTAATGAAAATAATACATTACATAGTCTCATTACATGCAAAGTGAGATATCTCAAGCCTTTATTTGTTATCATTTTGATTATTATGGCTAACAGCTTATGAAAACTCCAAATTCAAAATCTCAGAAAATTTGAATATTGCATGAAATCAATAAAAAAGGGATTTTAAATACAGAAATGTCGGCCATCTATAAAGTATAATCATCTATATGTACTCAGTACTTGGTTTGCGCCCCTTTTGAATGAATTCTTGCCTCAATTCCAATTCATTTTCTATGATATTCTAATAATATGAGTTTCACCTGTAGGTCTAAGTGCAACAACGCCACACTGCACTGCCAGCAGCTCTGTTCATGTGTAGGTATGGTAGGTACCTCAACGCATCATGTTGTGATTTTATATTGGGATCTTACTGCCACCCAGAGGTTAAACATAATGATCGCTGTTGCATGTGTATTAATGTCATACATCTGCAAACATCTGGGTCAGTAACACACACGAACACATTTAGTCATACAAAATTATATTAAGCTTTTTTTTTTAAGATATTTTTTTGGCATTTTTATGCTTTTATTGACAGTGTAGAGACGGAGTTGAAATGGGGCAGAGAGGGGAGTGACATGCAGAGAACGACCGCGGGCTGGAATCGAACCCGGGTCCGCTGCTGGCCGAGGCCCATGGGGGGGGGGGGGGGGGGGGGGCGCCCTACCAACTGAGCTAAGGGCGCCCCCAAAATTATATTACGCTTTTAGTATCCTACAGAACTTTAGTTAATGTGTATTGTAGCCTGGACATGATATACTGTATAACTTTCCATCAATATTGAAGACAATGTAGAAAATGCAGCATGTGGACGTTTGAGTCGCTCCGGGAAATTAAGTTATCATTTTTAATATCTCAAAATCCACTTAACTGCTGGATAATACGTGAATAAAGACGTTTGAAGTATGCCCGATGATTGCGCAGAAAGCTCAACTTTATGTGACTTTGGCGCTCCACTATCAGATGGATTGTGATAAACATTTCCCCTGCGTTCCAATCCCCATACTTCCTACTATTTAGTATAGTATAAAAAAGATTTAGGATGTCCCGATTCTTGTGGCCAGATTTAGGATGGATAGAAAGACCCGGATGTTCTACTACATCCGGCCAAGATTTTTAGTGTTGAAAACAGCATCCTATTTGGGCGATTCTGACCCACAATCCAGTGTGAACCTGAAGTGACGTAACATCGACGGAGCCTCCATATGAAAACAAACGGGGATGCGACTGATATAAAAGCAAGAGGCAAGATCAAGGCGCAATGTTATGATGAAATAAGAGAGTAAAAGTATGTCCCAATTGTAGCATACTGCATCCTAACTAGATTATTTTTTATTTACAGATGTAGTATGTAGAATAGAAAAAAGAAAGAGTATGCGATTTGGAACGCAGGGAAACTTGGTTGAGAAATTCTTGTTCTCAGGATTAACTGCGATAACATAGGTGATCTCTTAACTTTTCCTCTAGCGCCATCATCAGGAGAAAAGTTTCATTTACTTTTCATTTCGCCTTTACATTTTGGTGTAAACCATACTCCAGCCCTAAGCCCATTTAGACCAGTCACAAAACTAAACAGGACAACATTTTTTTGTATATATCAATTTATTTAAACAGTAGCAATTTAAGATATTTGGTCCCCTGGTTTAAAAACAGCAACATTATTCAGATCCAGTTATAACTCTTAGAATTGGAAAAACAAAAAGCAACATAGAAATGTGTTTGAAGTTTAAGGTATACATACAAAACGGCTTCAAAAACTAAAATCCATTTTTTTCTGAAATGCAGTAACAGATCAAAGTGCTGGGATTATTTATTTTTCTAAAAACAGAGTGGCCATTCAGCCGGTCTTTTTATAGTTTTCAAATTCTATATTTAAAATAGCGAAAATCATCTGTAATAATCCCAAATCTCGGTGCAATATGATGAGCACAACATTGGTTTTCATAATTCAGATTAAGAGGCGTTCAATGAAAAATGGATTTTTCAAAATTCATCATTGTAGACAAAATATAAAAACTGATTCTGTAGAATGTCATATAACCTTAGGACATTTGTACATTTCTAAAAGTATTCCTTACACGGGGAATCATTTGAAATATTTGTGCATTTTCTTAAAAAGTGAGTTATGTCAGACACAGTCCTGTAAAAACTATCCGGTAAGAATGGTTTAAAAAAAAAAAAGGTTTTCAAAAAGTGTTCGAAGAGGCACAGAGAGAGAGTTCAGTAGAGTTCACACTAGACACCGCAGCAAGAAAGAGAAGAAAAATATCTTTAAAAATGAAATTGAGAAGGAATGGCGTGAAGTATTGGTTGTGTCCATGGCTGTCATGATACGGAAAAGTGTTTAGGGCCACGGGAGAGAGTACGTTTGTTTTTATTCTGCAATTTGAGCAAAAAGTCGAAAATATTAAGAAAAATTGTTGAAATAGAATGTTTTGAATAAGAAAAGTTGAAATTGTAAGGATGTCGACAGATTCAAACTTCCGGGATCAACGACTCATAAGCAAAACGTTATTAAAACCCAAGCGATGCCTCTTTGCTATCGTCACAGGACAGACAATGGGCTACAACCTTGTTTTGACTGAAAGCAGACGTCCTCTAAGCTCCACTAATAACATTGCTCTCTACGTGCAGCGGGCTGTGGGACGAGAGCAGCACAGGCACCGTCTACAAAGGGAAACACCCAAAGAGAAAAATATCCAATACCTTCAAGCTGATAGAGCAGTTATTAGTGGAGTTTAGAGGACGTCCAAGTTTTTGGCCCATTGTCTGTCTGTCTGTCTGTCTGTCTGTCTGTCTGTCTGTCTGTCTGTCTGTCTGTCTGTCTGTCTGTCTGTCTGTCTGTCTGTCTGTCTGTCTGTCTGTCTGTCTGTCTGTCTGTCTGTCTGTCTGTCTGTCTGTCTGTCTGTCTGTCTGTCTGTCGACCATAGCAAATATCCATTGTGTTTTAATAACATTTTGCTTAAGTTACTGACACTAAAAGTTCAAATCTTTCAATATATCTCCAACTTTACCACAGTCTCCAACTGTCTATGTAATTCTGACCATTGTATTTCAACTATAATCTCCACATTTCGCCCCTTTTTTCTCTAAATACATCATAAAAATAAATTCGAATTTTCTCTTTCCCGTTGCCGTGACACTGTCCCATATTCATCTAATTGGCCGTGAGCATTTCTTTCAGTCTATACGTCCTCCGCCTCCTCTTCATCCTCGTAGTATCGGTTTCGTTTGATCATTTCTTCCACGGACAGCGTTTCCTCTTCCTCCTTCCCGTCCCCCTCCTCACTGTCCCAGAAGCCCACGTCCTGAGACCCTCGGCTGGCTGACACCTCTCCCTCCACGGGGGACAGAGACATTTCAGTGGGGGTCTCCTGGCGCTTCACAGGCTCCATATCTTCATCCAAAACATCTCCAAGGTCCTTCTCCATCTCCTCCTCTTCCATATCCTGCTGCCCAGGTTTGGATACCCCTTTAGTAAAATCATTTTCGGCAATTTTTTCGCTTTCTGGCATCAATTCTCTCAATTCTTCCTCCTCGTCTCCTGAGCTAGTGTGGACGTCAACACAGCTGTCTTCGGTCGGGGATTTTTCGCTATCAATGGACTGGTGCTCCATAGGGGAAGATTCGGGGCTTGCGTCCGTTTGCGGAGGTGTAGACGGACTTTCTTTCTTGCCGTTAGCGGCCACAGTGAAAGCCAGACTGCGCTCTTTGAGGGAGGAGCTTCGGCGTAGGCATGGCGACCCTCTCTCCTGCTCAGAGGGGGCGTCCTCTCCCTCCGGCGGCCATTTTGCGCGGATTAGTTTACTAGCGGAGCCGCCGTCCGTGCTGGTGATTCCTCCTCCTACGATCTGACTGGTCGAGGTCGAGGTGTTGTCTTCAAGCTCCGTCTTAGGAGGCCAGGAGATCTTCAACCTAGAAAGAGAGAGAGATAGAGATATTTTTAGTCAAGTTAAGTTAGTTATTTCAATTTGTCAATTTACACAAAGCACATTCCTCTAGTCTAGACCATCCTACCCTCATCCCCTTGGGGAAACTCAGGTATCAGAGTATAAGTACAATTGACAAACAAAATGAAATGGACTAACAATTAAATTCAGTAAATAAATGGAGCAATATTGCACATTAAAAAAAGACAGAATACACAAAATATATATTTTTTGAAAAAGTACACAAGTTTTTTCATAAAAGCTTGATACAGTAAGACGTAAACTGGAGTAGTACTTTTATATTATTCAAATTGTCTGTTTAGTCCATCGCTAATTGGATTTTGAACTTAAATAATTATTGCACTCTTGCACACTACCTGCGAGTCTCGGTGGGCTTGTCAGACTTCTCAGCTGACCCCTGGCCCAGCGCTTCCATCGTGGCCATCAGCACGTTGACTTTGGCCAGAGGAGAGTCCTCCACACTGGGGCTCTCTAGCTCTGTCGCCTGGCCCGGGCTCTTCTGGATGGTTGGCTTGGAGGTGGAGTTTGGTGTGTTTTGAGTGTGTGATTCGGGGGATGTTTCTCCGCTGTCTCCCTTGCCCTCCCACAGCTCCTTGTGGGGTCGGTGGCCAAAGCCCTCGTCGTAGTTTCCCTTGGCCTTGAACAGCTGGCTGAAGTGAGGCTTGCAGTAGACGTTGTTGTGCAGAGAGGCGTAGTTTGCCAGACTGACCAGGAGGGGGAGACAGAGAGACAATTAGAAAAACTAAAAGAGCAGCTTAATGAGTCGGTTTTCCATGTCATTGTTTATGTTTATTTTATTCCACATACAAAATAGATTTTGTCCTGTCTTTACCCTCCTATTACTATATACTACTACTACAACAGTGTATTTAGATGTGTGGGGGTGTATTGACGAAAATATCAAAAGTATAAAAATAATGCGATTTTAGAGCTGCTTTAAAAAATAAAAAAAAAGTATTAACTTTTATTTTTCCAGGAATATTCCTATTGAAATTTAAAATGGGAGTCCTGGCCAAGAAGCTAGCATAAAAACATAAAAGTTTCACATTTAAAATAAAATACAAGACTCAAAACACGGAGTGTATTCAGATTTGTGGGGTGGTTTTGTGAGAGGCGTAGTTCGCCAGACTGACCAGGAGGGGGAGACAGACAATTAGCATTAACCGTTCCTTTGTACTGACATTTAAAGTATTATGCTAGATTATCTCATTACAAAACAGTGTTTCTTCTTCTGTCTCACATTTTTTGTTTCATACATTCCTGTTCTATTGATCGATTAAAGAAGGTCATTTGTCCCATCACCACAAGCCTCTTTGTTTAATTATGTATCAGTGTATGGGTTAGTAAAATATCAATATTTTTTTAAACTTTATTTTATTATTTATTCATTCTTGTATAAAAAGGGAAAAAAAGAAGTATGCAGGTAATACTATTTAAAAACACTATCCATTATTATTATAACTTTCAGTAATCAACAGCAAAAAATAAATAAAAAATGGCAATGTCATTGTATGCCACACACACACACACCTATTCTTGTGAGGACATCCATTGACATAATACATTCCTTTAATGCATTAACCCTTTTAAAAGTAATTATAATGTCTTGGGGCACCCTTAGCTCAGTTGGTAGGGCGTCCCCCCCCGGGCCGGGCCCAGCAGCAGACCCGGGTATATTTCCTACCCGCGGTCGTTCTCTGCATATCACTCCCCTCTCTGCCCCATTTCACCTCTGTCTCTACACTATCAATGAAGCATAAAAATGCCCAAAAAATATACAAAAAAAAGTAATCATAATGCCTGTGTGGTCAGGTTATTGATTGATTGATGTCTGCGGTCCTCGTCAGTACCTGAGTTTGGTGTTGCAGTGTGAGCAGCGGAAGCAGGAGGAGTGGAAGACGTGCTGGTTGGTGGCCAGACGCTCCAGAGGGTAAACAGTCTTCTGACAGGACACACAGCTCTCTCTCACCGGCAGACGGAAGCTCTACACACACACACACACACACACACAGTATTAGGTCTATTGACAAGGTACGTTCACACATACAGTGAATTTGCTGTGAACTGATGGTGCACAGATACAACATAAATAGCAACATACAATATAATTCAATTAAAGCAGGTCAAAGAATATAAATATGAATAGAACATTTTATATTTACAAAAAAAATATTATTAAAAAGAGAAATTTGTGCAATTTAGCTCTTTAAAAAGAAGAGTTGTGCAATTTTGCATAGTGAGCAGAATGATTCATAATTAGAAATGTGAAATTAGTTCATTTTTAAACATAAGGTTGTGCGTTAATGTGTTTAAAACAGACTGGTTATGCAGTTGTACTTTAATATAACGTGTAGTGTCTGTTTGGATTTATACAAGGGGCTTTGTTTATGAGGCTGGCTGCATATGGAAAGAAGTTATAAACGTGTATTGCTCTGTATGAGTTAGTGTTTTTCTGCGAGTGTCTCACCTTGGAGGTCTTGAGCTGACTGGAGGGCGTGCTGGTCGCAGAGCCTGGTGGTTGGAATGACAGTGTGAGAAAATAGTAGTGACACGATCTGGACACTAGATGGAGCTGTTTCCATAGTTATTACAATATGAAGAAGCCAGGATGAAGGAGTGGATAAAGTTAATAAAATAATGGTCTAGTAATATGTATAGGGGTATGAGTTTGAAAAGTGACTGAAGAAGCACATGAAATATTTAATTTTGCACCGTTTCATTTTACTCTTCGTATTTTTATTTTATTTATTTATGCGTGTCTCTTTATGTATTGTATCACTTTGTGGGTCCTTGTATTGTCTCTCAAAACAAAATCTTAAAATTTAAAAATAAATAAATAATGTGATTCATATTCTTATCAGACGAATAATTTGAGTTAACACTACAGTTACTGCATGTAGTAGATACAACATGATATATCTTACATTTTATATATATATTTATAAATCTTAAATATATCTTAACTGTGTAACTGTTCTGCTGTCCATCTTGGCCAGGTCTCTCTTGTAAAATATATTTTAACCTCAATGAGACTAACATGGTTAAATAAAAGATAATTGAATAAAGGATAATTAAATAAATAAATAAAAAATAAGTTTGATTTCACTGGGTAATGCCTTCCAGAAGTTGACTGCCCTTTATGGAGAAAGCCGACTGGTTCCGGTTAGTCTTAAAGTTTTATATTTTTCCATTACCTAAACCTTAAACACCATTTTAACCTATAATGCCTAAATCACCACCTTCCCTGTAAAGAGGAGAGAATTCCTTTCATCTAGCGTCATATGACATCACATGGGGAGTGAATTACCGTTGGTGCTTTCCGAGGTGAAAACTTTCCTGCTGATCGGTTCAGACTCTGGAGTCTGTGATGAAAGAAGAAAAATAACGTTGTGTTTATTTGCTAGTGTTGTGTTGATTGTTTAAAAAGGTGCAGTCAGTGATTCTGGAGAACGCTTGTTGTCAAAATCACTTTCAGTCAAAATCAGGGAATATCTCGTCACGATCCGTTACCTGTGTGCATGAAAAATCTAGTGTTAATTCACGGCCTAGGCTTTGGAAACAGGCATGTTGCTAGCTACGGTGGGCCTCCTTTTTTAAATACCCTTTGTTTACATACCCGTTTACAGAGCCTAGGCTGTGTATTAAAACCTGATTTTTTTTTTAACATACAAGGTACGGACAGGTCGTGGATCGTGACGAGATATTCACTGATTTTGACAAAAAGTTAGTTTGACAACAAGCGTTCTCTAGAATCACTGACTGCACCTTTAAATAGAAAGCATGTCATAATATTTCGCCTGTAACTATATATTGAACAGGAACTAAAGAGAGCGTATGTAGTTTTCTCCTCACCAGGTCCAGAGTGCAGGGAGGAACGTTCTCCTTCTGCTTCCCAGAGAATCCGTCCATCTGGTCGCCCTGAGCAACAAACACAACACAGGAAGGTCAACAACTAAAATATACAAAACATATTTTGCATTTTTATATTAGGGACAAAAAGATGAGCACAGCACAACATGTATTAGCCTTTTGTTTTTGGGTTTTTTCTATATTTTAAGATTATTTTTTGGCGTAAAAATGATTATTCAAATGTTTCGCTTTTATTAGATAGGTTTTGAGAGAGAGACAGAGTTGAAATGGGGTAAGGAAGGGAACGTCATGCATAGAACGACCCGGGCTGGATTCTAACCCGGGTCTGCTGTGAAGAGGACTGAGCCTCTATGGGGGGGGGGGGGGGGGGGGTAGGGCTCTAACCAATACACTACTATTTGACCCTCTCTCAAGTGCAAAGTTAGTTTGGACGATTGGATACAAAAATAAAAGCTGCATAAAACCTAATAGTGATACAGTTTGTAATGCTTCTGGTTAAAGAATTTTTTTGTATTGAGTGACAAACTATCTAGTGGTTGAGACATGTTCCCATGTGCCTATACTGAAGTGAGGAAGGTACAAGATTAGCAGAACACTGAGATGTGTTAGAGTTGCGTTCACACATTTAGGATGTGGCTTTAACTGTGGTGTCACTGCATGTCGGTAAATAAAACCACCGTGTGAACAATTTGTGTGAGTGTAAACTTAGCAGAGAGAGAGCGGTAGAGAGGTAGAGAGAGAGACAGAGAGACAAAGAGAATGTGAGGGAGAGAGAGACACTGTATGTGTGAAACTAAAAAGTGCAGAGAAATTGGAAACACAGCCTCAGATATTCTAGTAATAGTCTATACCGTCTGACTATTTTAGAAGTTATGAGATCGTGATGAAACTATAGTTGACCAGAGTAAGTCTTAAGCACATCACAGGTTTGCATATAAAGATAGATCTGAAATAATAATAAAAAAAATATATGTATTTACTACTTTTAAAACTCGACTACTTAGTTCAGAATTCCTCATGCAGCTGACAGAAGTTACGCACTAATAGCTTTAAGTCAAGTTTGATGCTAAATATTTTGGAACCTATTTACTTATTTTGAATGCATGACACTCTAGTAGGTACAAGTGTAGATACTCTGATTACCACTGTTATTAATTCAAAGCTAGAAGTGTTATACAGCTCTGGAAAAGATTAAGAGACCACTCCAAATGTTCAGTGTCTCTCGTTTGTCTATTTATAGGCAAACGTTTGAGTAGAATGAACATTTTGGTTTCATTCTAAAAACTGCTGACAACATTTCTACCAAATTACCCCCCAAAAAAAATATTGTCATTAAGAGAATTTCCATTGAGTAATGTAGAGATGAAGAAAAATCCAGACTGGTCTCTTAAATTTTTTTCCAGAGCTGTATATACAGAAAAATTACCAAATGATACTAGTATGAGGAATGTTGTTTTTTAAATATGATTGACAGGTGGACTCACGCTGCCGGTGGTGGGAGTGACGTCCTGTTTGGAGATGGCAGCTTGGTACAGAGCCATCCTGTCCCGGAGAGGAGTGGAGTCAGCCAGTGTCCCGTCTGCAACAACAACAACAACAACAACAACAACAACACATTACGTCAAGAGGTTTACAGCAATCTTATATTACATTACATGTCATTTAGCAGACACTTTTATCCAAAGCGACTTACAACTGGAGCACACATTCATACACCGACAGCAGCAGCAGCTACCACGCAGGGTGCAAGCTAACTATCAGGAGACATTTAGGGTTCAGTGTCTCTTTGCCCTTTGGGACACTTGGACATGTGGCGGGGAGACGGGGGATCGAACCACCGACCCTGCAGTTGTGGGTCGACCACCCTATGAATGTATTCGTTTTATATGTCAGCGAAGTTATAATTTTTCTCATGTCATGAATATGTAGAACTATTTTCTCAGGCCTATTTTCAGATACCATGAAAATGCCATTAAATACTACACACTGCGCCTTTAAAGCTCCCCCACAGAGCAGTGAACAGTACAGCTAGTACCCAGTTAACCTTGTTCCACAGCTGATATTTGTCCGTTTACAGAAACTGTCCCATTAGTTGTTTGGAACGTTTTGGGGGAATTCTAGAACACTCGACAATCGTTCATTAAATGAAGATTTATTTTTTCTTTCCTCCCGGTTCAGTCCGAGTTCAGAATGTCCTGGTTAGTCATGCAGGCCGCGTATGGGATCATGAGGTTAGGGGGGGGGGGGGTATGCGTGTGTGTTTTTCCTGTCTCTCTATGTCTTTGTGTGAGTCTCGGGGTGTGTGTGTGTGTGTGTGTCTCTCTCTATGTATGTTTTGTGTGTGTGTGTGAGTGTGTTTTTCTCTCTCTCTATATGTGTGTGTTTCGGTGTCTGTGTCTCTCTATGTATGTTTGGTGTGTGTGTGTGTGTCTCTCGGTGTGTGTGTGTGTCTCTGTGTCAGTGTGTTTTTCTGTCTCTCTGTCTGTGTGTGTGTGTGTGTGCGTGTGTCTCTGCGTGCGTGTGTATACAGTGGAGTCCGTCTCTTCCTGTCTGCTGATCTCAACAGTTCATGTTCGTCACTTCTCGTCTTTTCACTTGTAGGACGGATGTGATCCATCCAGAGGAAAGCTGGACATTCTGCCACATAACAATGGCCTCATTTCCACAGAGGGGTTAATTTCGGTTCGCATTGGTTAAATAACTTGGGGAGAAGGGCTGAGATTAAATAAGTTTTTCTCCTTCTCACCCCTTTTCAAACGAGTAGGGATATGCGGAAGAGAGGGGATATGTGAAAAGACACATTTCACTGTAACCAACCATTGACTAATGAAGTAACTTAACTTAAGTGCTTGACAGTTTATTTTAATTTGTGGTTTTTTTTGTGAGTAAATATTACTTTGTTGTACTTTTATTGTTTATTATTCTTTTTCTTTACTTGTTCGCAATTAAAAATAAATAAATTCAGTTCAATTTATTTGCCTTTCCACTGTTAAATGTTGGAAAGGGAACCAAAATAAGCAGGCCAAGGCGTACCTATTTTTCTGTCACACTTTCGTTGGGGTACCAAGTCGTGCCAAAAGGGTCCCAAAAGGGTGGAGCTACACACTGCTCTATTGATTGGTTGATTAGCTGGCCCATGGTCTGTCTGGCATAAACCCCGCCTTCAAAGTAAGGGTACTGTATGCAATGGAAACACAATGCAAGCCAGATCTAGGGTCACCGTGCCCTGCTAAACCAAAACTGTGCTACTCACTCAAAAACAAAGCAAATGTCCTTCAAAACACTGATAGAACAGTCATAGAATACAAGGCTGATGGGCACATGAAGTCACTCAAACTCCCCCCTCCCCAAAGCAGAACCATGTTATGCTTTCATGAGCATGCAGCAGTAGCCTTGAGGTTACTCTAGATAATATTCTAGACAGTATACTTTTGGATTGTTGCAATTATTATTATTTTTTTGTATAGGGACAAATGTGTAGCATGAATCACACACACACACACACACACACACACACACACACACACACACCACAGCATGTTAGGCCTAAGCTAATGAGCTATGCCTGTCCCTAGCTGAACCTTTAAAAAGACTCAAGCAGCACAATAATAAAACCTATATAAAGCAGCATATTTGTCCACTCCTTTGTTGATAAGAGCATTTAAAACTTGAATAAATATCCATTAAAAAAAAAGGTTACGTAGAACAGAAATAAAAAGGGGAGATTAATTTGCAATAAATCCCGAGTTAACTATGGACAATCATGTGAATAATGCCCATTCATTATTTATATTGCAAGCCCTATTAAATATTTACATATGAATGAATGAATAAATAACTACCTCCTAGTAGCTGGTCCATGCTGGAAGTGTTATCGCTGCTTCCTCTGCGCTCCCTGGACACCTGCAACAAACAAACAAACAAACAATTAAACATAAGCGCTTCAATGTGGCCGTAACGCAACACACACACACACAAAAAGACACACACACACAGAAGACATACAGAGAGAGAGACTCACACACACACACACACACACACACACACAGAAAGACAGAGAGAGAGAGAAAGACACACACAGAAAGACAGAGAGAGAGAGAGAGAGAGAGAGAGAGAGAGAGAGAAAGACAGAGAGAAAGACACACACACACACAGAAAGACAGAGAAAGAGAGACCCACACACACACACACACACACACACAGAAAGACATCTGATGCTCACATGTTTTTCGAACAGCAAAGCAAACAGTGTCAGCCCTTTAGGAAGATCAAAGTGTAGACGGAGGAGCGCAAATGCATGACAAGAGAGATTTCAAGAAGACCGTGTGTGTGTGTGTGTGTGTGTTTCGTCCAAACCACTCTAATCCCCTTATGAGCTCAGAGAGAAGGAACCTACTTAGACAGACACTACCGTCTGTCCTCAACCGCCAGCCAAAACAAACTCCACTAAACTGATTATTTCTCCGCCGCGTTTTTTTTTTTTTTTTACACATATGTTCAGAACTACAATTGATTTGAACCAGAAAACATGTGATCTATTGTAAACCAAACAGGATCTACTCTTCAAGGTGTAGTGTCTCATGGGAATTGTAGTTTTTCCAGAACAGACATTTTTAATATAATATTCATAAGTATGTTTTAATTAGTGTATAATCGCTTGAATTTTTAAGTTGTTAAGAATGAGCCTTTTCTATCTACATAGGAGCTGGTCACCCAATACACGGAGGCAGCCATGTTGCATCGCCATGTTTCTACAGTAGCTCAGAAGAACGGACAAACTTAATGTCCTTACGCGTTTAATATATAGTGGGCGTACTGGGGGAAATGCACCCGTTGGAAGACCAAGAAGAAGAAGTACTATAGAATAAATAACTAAATACATCTTCACCTGATCACTTGATATTGTGGAAAGACTTGAGGCAGTGGTGGATGATGGCATCTTTAGTAACTATAGCTTCTTGTCCTTGAAGGCCACCGTAGCTTCTGTAAATTCTAACCAAAGGGCACTAAGCAAGGGAGCGTTGCAATCTAGAGTCTCACCCATAGATGCCACTAACTACTCTAATATTACACACTGTACCTTTAAAAAACTCGCTGATACATGTCATGGGTGTGAATCCACAGTCTTATACGTTTCAATCTTGCGAACAAGTCTTAAATCTGTTGCCGTAATTCAACACAATAAAAAGTAAGTGATACACGGGGCGCTCCGGTGGTGTAGTGGATAGAGCGAGTACCATATTGGCTGCGGCCTTCGTTGCAGTGGTCGCAGGTTCAAATCCGACCCGTGGACCTTTACTGCAGGTCATCCCCATTCTCTCTGTCTCCTCATTGCAACTATGTACTATCTAATAAAGCTTGCTAAAAAATGCTTAAAAATAATTTTTAAAAAAGTGAGCGATACTCCCAAAAGGGAATATTGTGTAATATAAGTCAAATATTTTCATCATGAGAGCACACACACACACAGTTCTCGTGAAGTTCAGATATCACTAGATCAGGCCGCGACTTGCCTTTCAGTACAACACCTGCTCGATAGATTTACCTTGAAAAAAAAATTTCGGGAAAATAGTTGTACTTTTCCATCGGTGTATGTTACGGATACGGTGCCAAGTTGATGAGTGAGTGAGACTGAGTGAGTGAGTGAGTGAGTGAGTGAGTGAGTGAGTGAGTGAGTGAGTGAGTGAGTGAGTGAGTGAGTGAGTGAGTGAGTGAGTGAGTGAGTGAGTGAGTGAGTGAGTGAGCGTTATAGGTGAGTGAGTGAGTGAGTGAGTGAGTGAGTGAGTGAGTGAGTGAGTGAGTGAACGAGTGGGTGAGTGAGCGAGTGAGTGAGCGTATGTGTGGACTGACTGCAGGCTTCAGCAAGTTTAAGTTGGGAAATATTTCACAAGTGCAAACAAAGACGAGGAAGATTAAATAAGTTTGGTTCGGACAAGTTTTTAAAAAACGATGGTTCAGCAGCAGTGAATGTTTGGTATCTAGGGAACAACAAAATCACATGTTACTGTGTGTTTGTTATCCACACCAAGTACTCAATGTTTTTTTTTTTTTTTTTTTGGCATTTTTATGCTTTATTGATAGTGTAGAGACAGAGTTGAAACGGGGCAGAGAGGGGAGTGACATGCAGAGAACGACCGCGGGCTGGAATCGAACCCAGGTCCGCTGCTGGCCGAGGCCCATGGGGAGGACGCCCTACCAACTGAGCTAAGGGCGCCCCGTACTCTATGTTTTTGCGTGTCTATAATTTGACTAAGGGTCTCATTTGTTTAACATTGTTATTGCTTATAAAAAAGGGGTTTATGTTTGTGCTAGTCAAGCACACTTTTTTATTGAACACATTAAAATACAATCCATCCATCCCTGTAGGTTAGATTAGGTTAGTTACAGTTGCTCCATATTTGAAAATAAATGTACACTGTATATAGAGAAATTGGTTTGTAAGTGTGAAACAATATTTGCTTTCTGCCGCCACACTTAAAAAGAGGAACTAACAAACAGCTACCAAGCATTCTGTGTGTGTCTAACATTTGGCTAAGGATCCCATTTGTTTAAAATTTGTATTGCTTATCAGTTTAATTTTGTATTATTTTTACTATCTATCCCTATATCTCTCCAGAGGGAAATTCAGTTTGCTAATGTCGCTCTAATCTACAATAGATATGTTATGTACGTACAAAAAATTGTTCTGCAAGTGTAAGATAGTATGTGCTTAATGCCACCACACTTAAAAGAGGAACCAACAGCTTCACACTGTGCACTGCTCTCCCTCGCTGCTCGGCAACACACACACCGAGTGTGAAGTCGACCGGATCAACAGTTTGAGAGAAACTTGACAAACGCACTGTTAGATTAATGTGAACACTATAGTTTATACACCTTCCTGCTGCTAGACACACACACACACACACACACACACACACGTCTCCTCTCTCATTCACACACACGCATCAGTCACCTCTCACACACACACACAAACACTATATTGCCTCACGAACCGCTACCCGTCTGTACTGTGTGTGTGCGTGAAAAAAAAAAAAAAAACAGTTAATACACAGCCTAGGCTTTGTAAACAGACATGATGCTATCTACAGTGAGCCCCCTTTGTTTACATACCAGTTTACAGAGCCTTGGTTGTGTATGAACATTGGATTTTTTCCAGTACACACACAGTATAGACAGGTAGCAAATCGTGAGGAGATATTCAGAGATTTTGACAAACAAGGGTTCAAAAGAAACCGCCACCATCATCAGAATAATAACGCATCATTCCCCAACGGGTGGCTTATCTTCCAGAGCACAGTGCTGCAGCTTTGAAATTAGGAAAGGGTGTGTGTGTGTGTGTGTGTGACAGAGAGAGGAGACTGGTGTGTGTGTGTGTGTGTGTGACTTGTGTGCGTCAGAGACTGGTTTGCGTGTGTGTGTGTGTGTGTGTGTGTGTGTGTGTGTGTGTGTGTGTGTGTGTGTGTGTCAGAGACTGTTGTGGGTGTGTGTGGGAGGGGTGTGTGTGTATATCAGAGGAGGGGGTAGTAAACATGTGTGTGTGGGTCTGTGGGATGTAAACAAGCAGCCGGCGGGACACACGCAGGTCTCAAGAGGATGGATCAGTCGACTAGACAAAGAATCCCAACCGCTAATCCTGAGACTATTAAAGCTCTCATTCAGACTGACTCAAGACTGACACACACACACACACACACACACACACACACACACACACACACACAGGCAAATCTTGTTTTTTCCTGTTTGTTTTTTTTAAAGCACTAGTCAATTTTGAGATATGTCAAAATTTGCTTGATTTTGATTAGGCAGTATCCAAAATCTGTTCTGTGTAAACTTGACACTATATAAAAAGGTTGTCAAGATGAAATAGAAACGAGCTTATGAGATATTAACTCGTGCTCAACCCCTTACCAAAACAAGAGGAAGAAGGTATATTGATGAAAAATAACCAAATGTGTTACCATATTTATACACACACACACACACACACACACACACACACATCTACATAACCATATCACCAGGAAAGTATAGTCCGATACAAACAACAGTAAGTGCGTTGGTCTCAAACCTTTCGGTGAGCTCAACCCTTACCAAAACAGAGACAGAGGAAGAAGGTAATATCTATTTAAAAGAACAAAATGTGTTACCATAATTATGCAGTAAGTGCATTGGTTTGGTCGATGATTGTGCTATATAAATAAACTTGCCCTTGCCGCATGAGTTAATATATCCTCCTAAGAGCCCTTAAATGACCCGGTTGACACAATAACACAGTTGCAAAGCGCACAGACACACTTGAAAGGAGCCACTGATGGAGTTAGTTAGCCCATGAAGTGCCCTTTGACGAGCTGATTCCATTACAGACACTTTGCCGTTTGTCCTGTCAATGAGGCTCTTTCAAAACACCACTAAGTAAACCAAACAGTCAACACAAAAACGTAATAAAAATTCTCTTATCTATACCAATGTAATATATATTAATACAATTAAATAAAAAAATAAATTAAAAATAATTGAAAAAAACATGCATGTAGTTCTCCTTGCGTTCTAATTAATAAAAAAATAAAAAATACACAACCTTTTACATGTGCTTTTATCTATACCAATGTAATGTTAATACAAATTTCAAACATACCACCCCATGACCGCTAAGTAAACCCAACAGTCAACACAAACACAGAATAAAAATATAAAATCAGACGTGTGTGTCTCGGGGGGGATATAGCCGGTAGTCTGTTCACAGGCTAAACAAAGAAAGGTATAGAGGCCTAGCATATAGCTGTCATGGGCTGGTACGTTTGTTGTAATCCCTTTTTTAATTTAATTGTATTAATATTACATTGGAATAGATAGATACAAACACATGACACATTTTGGGTATTTTTTATGAATTTATCCATTTATTTTTTTTCTATTTTTCTTGATTTATTAGAATGCAAAAAGAACTACATGCATGTTGTCGAATTGTATTTTATATAATTATTATTTTAATGTTATATTATTTTACCTCAATTAATCTTTTTATTTCTCTAATTTTATTATTTTAATTAATGCACATTAATATATATATTTTTCGCAACAGAAAATTATGTCTACATGTTGAGCAATATAAAAAAAAAAAGTACACACATTTTGATAATAAAAAAAAATAATAATTAAGTGTCACCATAGTTACCTCTCGTGCAGACGGACGGAGAAAAGGCCACAGAAAAAAGGGAGAAAGACGAAAAGCAAAAAGCCGGTGTTGCGTTTCGAATGTACGTCTGAATCCAGCAGTGATGGTGTATCAGAGAGGGGAACAGACTGGGTTACTGTGGGGAGACAGACGGGGGTGTGAGGGGGAGATTTGGGGGATAGATGGTTTAGGGGAGGGGACAGGGGCTGGTGGGAGTGGGACAGGCCTCAGGGAGCAGGTGTTAGAGTGTGTGTGTGTGTGTGTGTGTGTGTGTGTGTGTGTGTGTGTGTGTGTGTGTGTGTGTGTGTGTGTGTGTGTGTGTAGGGGGGGGGGATATCAAAAGAGGGGGTGTGGCAGGATAAAGGCAAAGTGTGCCATGGTTTATCAAACGTTTCAATATTATGCATTTACTTGTTCTTCGAGGCATTTATTTTCTATATTTACTTTTGTTTATATAGTTTGCTATATTTATAATTTTTATGTTTTATTTATTGCTTTTTTTTATTATTCATACATTTTTATCCATCATTATTTTTTCATATAGAATTTTAATTATTATTTTTTATCTTTAAGTATTTTCTCTCTTCTCTTCCCTTCCTTTTCTTTTTTTTTGTTTAATCTTTGGATGTTTTGTAGATCATTTATGGTTCAACCTGATTTGTGGTTCAGTATTTGTATTGGTGGAATTTATGACTCTTTTGTTGATTAAGAAAAGTGTGCCATGTGTTACAGATGGTAATGGGTGGGTGTGTGTGTGTGTGTGTGTGTGTGTGTGTGCGCGCAGTTTTTTTTGTGTGTGAGTTTTTTGTTTTCTTAACCGTGTCAGCATAAATCGGCGGGGGCGTACAGGGTGGAGTCACTATTTGGGACAGGCGGAGCAGCTGGTGTAGGGGGCGACAGTGTGTGTGTGTGTGTGTGTGTGTGTGTGTGTGTGAGATTGTATGTGTAGGAGGGAGGGTTTTGGTTTGCTGGGGGTCAATTAATTTCAGAGTGCCTCATGGCTGCAGGCTTTCCCCAGGGAGGGGAGGGGACAGAGGGGGGTATTTACATAGAGCAGCCTTTTGGGGGTGGTGGTGGCTCTATATTATGGAAAGGCTACTACAGCTACATGCTAGCAGCTAAGTGAGCTAACCTGGATCCCTGTAAAGTTGACCAGTTTAATAAGTTGCAGTGTGTAATATGACATCATCAAGTAAGTTCAAGAAAGTTCTAGAATGCAACGCTCCCTGGGTAACCCCAACCCTTTCGAATAATAACAGAAGCTACAGTGGCCTTCAAGGACAAGAACTATTCTAAAATTTAAACAATGCACCTGATGACATTCCAACTATGACACTTCCAAAATGGCGGCGACAAGGCCTTGGTCCAAGGTATGGAGAAATATGGACATATATGAGACCATTTCTAAGGGAAAAATAATAATAATTCTAAAAAAAAAATCAGTTATTATGCACTAAATTAAACGTACTTATGGATATTATAATTATTTTCTACAAAATCTGCGAGGAAATAAAACCCAAAAGTTGAGACTTTGACACTCTGTTGTTTTGTTTTGTATTGTATCTTGTTCAGCACTTT
>NC_137211.1:4128293-4176207 GCF_949987685.1 Ammodytes marinus | reverse complement strand
GATTTCGCCTGGTAGTATGAACAAGGCCTTAGTCCATTTGACTGTGGCTAAGTGGTGTTTCTAGTTTACACAAACATCAGTTTTCTTCTGAGAGCCTCTTGACTGTGTGTAGAGCTCCTTCCTGTCATAAATGGCTGCTCTGTTTAGAGGAAACACAGCCGGACCGTTGTTACCGGTCACACCTCGAGCTCCGGCACTTTACATCGGACACGCCTCCAGGAAAGGCATGAGTGGATGTGTGTGTGTGTGTGTGTGTGTGTGTGTGTGTGTGTGTGTGTGTGTGTGTGTATAAGATGGTGTGTGTGTGTGTGTGTGTGTGTGTGCGCGTGTGTGTGTATAGGATGGTGTGTGTGTGTGTGTGTGAGTGGATGTGTGTGTGTGTGTGTGTGTGTGTGTGTTAAAGGGCTCAGAGTTCTTCATGCTCCACAAATAAGTAATGGATGCTCGAGGGGGTTCGAGGCAATGATGCTTGTCCAGAGGATGTTCAAGAAGTCAGCTGAGAGTGTGTGTGTGTGTGTGTGTGTGTGTGTCTAGGATGGTGTGTGTGAATAAGAGTTGGTGTGTGTGTGTGTGTGTGAGTAAGAGTTGGTGGGTGTGTGTGTGTGTGTGAATAAGAGTTGGTGTGTGTGTGTGTGTGTGTGTGTGTGTGTGTGTGTGTGTGTGTGCACCATGTGACTGGCAGCATGACAGCGCTGGGGGGGGATCTGAACTCTCAGATGAAACTAATCAGGATTCTGTTCCGTTTGAAGATTCTAGAACTTTCTTTACTTTCATTTCTCTTCTTACAGCTCCATTAGTTTTGGGACGCCATGTTGAAAAAGCATAACAGTAAGATGAGTCTCAGTCCTCTTCACAGCAGACCCGGGTTAGAATCCAGCCCGTGGTCGTTCTCTGCATGTAATTCCCCCTCTCTGACACATTTCATCTCTGTCTCTCTCTTCAAACCATCTACTAAAAAAATAAATACCCCAAAAAATTGATCTTAAAGAAAATGCACTGGTGGTGTAGTGGATAGAGCGCATACCATATTGGCTCCGGCCTTCGTTGCAGTGGTCGCGGGTTCAAATCCGACCCGTGGACCTTTACTGCAGGTCATCCCCCCTCTCTCCCTCTCTCTCTCTCTCTCTCTGTCTCCCTATTTTAACTAAGTACAATCTAATAAAGCTTGAAAATGCCCCAAAATAACCTTAAAAAAAAGCAAAAATGCCCAAAAGAAATCTTAAGAGAAATGCATATGTAATTCTCCTCGCTGCCCCATTTCATCTCTGTCTCTCCAAACTGTCTGATAAAAGCAAAAATGCCCCCCAAAAAAAAATTAAATAAAAAAAAATTAAACAAAATTCACTTGCCTTGTCAGTGAGATGTTCCCCTTTCTCAAACATCATCTTGAGGCTGTTGAGTGGGACGCTGGGCTTCTCACAGTCCGGTACGTCGCCCGCGGCCCCCTCCTCTCTCTGGGTGTCTGTCTGTGTCTCCTCCATGTCTGTCTGGTCCTCAGGCTGAAGCTGCTGGACAGGGCTGGGCTCACACTGGGCCTCCTGGGATTAAGGGTGGAAAGTTAGCGGTTACAAAAAAAGTCATGGTTTGGGTACGTATACTTCGGTTTTGAAGCCACTGTTTAGTTCGGTTACCAGTTAAAATGTGCTCAAATAAAAGTGCGAATTCGGGGTCTATTAAAGCAGAAATGGGACAAAAAGAAAAATGTACGGGGGCGCCCTTAGCTCAGTTGGTAGGGCATCCCCCCCCCCCCCATGGGCCTCGGCCAGCAGCAGACCCGGGTTCGATTCCAGCCCGCGGTCGTTCTCTGCATGTCACTCCCCTCTCTGCCCCATTTCAACTCTGTCTCTACACTGTCAATAAAGCATAAAAATTCCAAAAAAATATCTTTAAAAAAAAATATTTACATGCAAGTTCTGCACAGTAAACGAAACATGCCTGTACATATGTCAGGAAATTACGGTTACACAAAAGTCATGGTTTGGTGTGTATACCTCCGTTTTGAAGCCACTGCGCCTGTGAGTCATATGTCGTCATCATATTATTTCGACATTTCTGTACGATACATTTTACAGCAATGCAGAACACGTGAAATGGGGAACCCCAAATAAGCTAAAAGCTTTTCCTGCTTGTTTGTAATAAGGAACATGAGTTTGATTAGTTAAACAGTAACAGTTAAGTATTTGTTTGCCGTCAGCGACTCAGCAAGTGTTTCAAATTAAACAGAAACACACAGAGAAAACAATATATGAAAAGAATACTGCTGCGAGTTGTCCAATAAATAAAATACTTCTCAAATAAAAGTTCCGCATCACAATAAAAAAAACAGGCCTGTACATTTGGAATATTTACACCATAATTAGGGATCACAATTCACCTCTGGAACAACCCATACGTGTCTGAATTGTCACAGTTGAAGTACAAATACATGCATCATTGTTAAACCCCCCCCTTACCTGTGAAATCTCAATGGTAGACTGGTTCACTGTGTGTGAAGGTTTGGAGCCGGTTGATCTATGGTTGTAGTTGGTCTGAGGGTCGGCTGAGAGGCAGGAGGGCGGGACGGACCTGGATGACTGATGGCGATTTTTGGTTTGTTGTGTTTGCTGTTGCTGTTCCCAGCGTTTCTTCAGGACGTTCAGATTCCCGTTGCGACAGTTGGATGGAAGAGGCTCGGCAACCTGTAAGAGAAACACACACTCAGATGATATTTACACCAATGTGTGTGTGTGTTGGGCTGGTGTGTGTGTGAGAGAGTGAGTGAGTGAGTGAGTGAGTGAGTGAGTGAGTGAGTGAGTGAGTGAGTGAGTGAGTGAGTGAGTGAGTGAGTGAGTGAGTGAGTGAGTGAGTGAGTGAGTGAGGAAACACCTCGCCCTTAAGATACATTATTTAGCCTTACACTGTAGCATGTGGATGCCTTCACCTTACTGTCAAGAAAGACAACCAAAATGCTGAAAAACTTCACATTTGAGAAGCTAGACGCAACCACCAAACACAAGGCAAGGTCTTCAAGAAGCTCATTTTGATCATAAAGTCAAAAATATACATAACACTATCACATGGGACAAAGTGAAAGCATCAGTTGTTCATATTTGATACGATTGAACCATAAAACTAGCCTGGCTCCGCCCGCCTACCTACTTCCGGCCAAATTTCATTTTCCCTTCAGTAGTCTTCTGTACAAATGAAATGAAGTACGATGGTCTGGTTGGACCAGGCTAGCATAAAACGTTTGGAACTCAAACAAAAAAGGCCTTTAAAAGTGTCAAGGTTTACTTTTTGGACTGAATAAATCATTAATTTAAGCGAAAAAGTTAATAAATCTACAATTTGTATGAGAAATGTCAAGGGAAAAACTATCATTAAACTCAAATTGACATCCTCAAATTGCTTGTTTTGTCCCACCATCAGTCAAAATCAACAAGACAAACTTTGACCTTATAGTTGACCAGCAGCTCAAAACATGATCTATAAAGTTGCCGATTTTCACAATCAAAAACAGTTGCTAACACATAATCTGTCAATCGCCTAATCAACTTAAAATCTATAGTCCGACTATACACAATCACACATCTCAAGACTAACTATTGTCAATTCTTAAAATACGCAGGCATACATAAAGATCGAAATGTTTGTCTCTGACCCACTGTGCAATAGCAACAATAATAATAATAATAATAATAATAATAATAATACTAAACTAAAGTAGAATAAGATAAAGATAAACAATATCTACATTAAACACATTCTAAATACTAAATAGTGCAACAAGGGAACAAAATAAAACGGTAGATATGAAATAGAATATGTCACTGTATGAGAGTTATATAAGAATGACTGTGTGTGTTTAAACCGAGCTGATAAACTGCCACATAAACATCAGCACTTTCCCCATGACTCAGAGTTTCTTAGAGAACTTTGGCAGACAGAGGGAGATGCTACAGACGCTTTCTCTCCAAGTGTGTGTGTGTGTGTGTGTGTGTGTGTGTGAGTTAAAGAGACGCTTTCTCCAAAATCTGTTTTTAGTTTTTTGCTCAATGAGTTCCATCAGTGTTGGACTCTCGCCACCTGATCCTCCAACTGCTAAAAACACACTGAATACAACAATGTCCACACACACACACACACTTCTGTTAGTGTAGTTTCCCTTATCTCACACACACACACACACACACACACACACACACACACACACACACACACACACACACACACACACACACACACACACACACACACACACACACACACACACACCTTCTCTAAGAGGTAGTTTGCCTTATATAATCTGTCATTTTTTTCTGGCTTTTATGAATACATAAACAAGTTTAAAAAAATACCCATCAGAAGAAAATGTACACTCTTTCTCACACACACACACACACACACACACACACACACACACACACACACACACACGTTAAAGCTACACAATAGCATTCAAGCCAGCAAGAAAAACACTTTAGCAGAGGAAGAGGGAGGAAGAGGGAGGTGGTAGAACAGTCAGCACAGGCAGGAAACAGAGGAAGACAATGAGTGGTGAGCGTGCACATCCGAACAAAAACCTAGATCAGAAAAACTTGAAAAACGTACAAGAATAGATCGTTTAAAAACCTTAAGAGTGAGGCTGTAGACGCTGCTATCCAATTGGCGTTTTGTCTTCGAGTGTGTGTGTTTTAATGTGAGCGCGTGTGTGTGTGTGTGTGTGTTTAAATGTGTGTGTGTGTTTTCTGGCCGGCCGGCAATGCTACAAGCCTCTCCAGATGTGAGCGAGTCTTGAGAAGTGATCAGTATAAGCGGCCGCCCACCCCCCTCTACCATACAGAGGAAATGCAGAGGCACGGGGGGGCGAGGGGGGGGTTCAGGGGCGGGGGAGAAAATCAGAAACAGACCCGGCCTTCTGCCTTCAAAATCGCATACTTTTTCTTTTACTTATACTAAAAGCAATGCCGGTTTGACTGTACTAAAAAAGGCATTAGGGTGTGCTTAGATGTTATTGCTTTATAGAGAGGGTAAGGCCCATACAACACACATATATACAAGTTTTAAAAAATGGCAATTGAACCAATCTTTCCACAGAGGATGAGTTAGGACATCTGGGTATTTTTTTTTTTTTTTTTTAAAAGGCAAAACTGGATTTTGACATCATGTATTGTATTGGGACATCCTAAATCTACTTCTGCCATACTCAATAGATAGTATGGAAGTATGGGGGATTGGAACACACCCAGAGATATTCAGGGAGGGAAAAATAAGTCCAGGAAATGAGAAAGAAAAAAAAAAAAAAAAAAAGAGAAAGTGAGTGCTGGAAAGTTGAACGGAGTAAAAAAAAAAAAAAAAAAAACTTTACACACACACACACACACACACACACACACACACACACACACACACACACACACACACACACACACACACACACACACACACACACACACACACACACACACACACACACACACACACACACACACACACACACACACACACACACACACACACACACACACACACACACACACACACACACACACACACACACACACACACACACACACACACACACACACACACACACACACACACACACACACACACACACACACACACACACACACACACACACACACACACACACACACACACACACACACACACACACACACACACACACACACACACACACGATAAAGAATAATCTGTTATCTCCCGTTATATAGACCCTCCTCCACCTTTCCCTGCTTTGTTTCTCTCTAGTTACAGTCACTGGGAAAGAGGAAAAGGGAGATGACTCATGCCAGGAAAAATGTTCTTAGAGGAATGACAACAAAAGGGAAAAAGAACCAGCTGTGCTCTCATACTGGGCTGCAGGTTTTTACAGGTTAAAACTCTGTGTGTGTGTGTGTGTGTGTGTGTGTGTGTGTGTGTGTGTGTGTGTGTGTGTGTGGAGCCCAGATACATCCTGAGGGGCCGTTACATGATACTTATTAAAAAAGGCGGAGACAGTGATTCCGGAGAATGCCAAACTAATCAGTGAATATCTCCTCACGATCTGCTACCTGTCTGTACTGTGTATGTGGTGACAGAAACAATACAGTGATAATACACAGCCTAGGCTCCGTGAATTTGGAAATGGTATGTAAACAAAGGGGGCCAATGTAGCTATAGTAAAATGCCGGTTTAAAGAACCCTAGCTGTGTATTAACACTAGATTTATTTTTCTCAGGGTACACAGTACGGACAGGTAGCGGAACACACATTAAACTAAAAAGGTGAATACAGAAATGGTTATTGCTGTTAAGCCAAATCAAAAGTGATATTATATTAAGCTCATATTAGACAGAAGTTGGTACTTTGTTTTAAAACGTTTGAGAGATTTTCCTTCACCATTTTCCCCCAAATACTACTCAACTTAATTCCCATTCCCCCTCATCATATTTGCCATTTCCTTAATCCATATTTTTCCAGGAACATTTTCAGATTTACAGCCTCTCTAGCCCATTTCAATTCATTTCACGTTGTTCTGATAGAGACAGTTTGATTCCACATAGAAACGTGAACAACATATCCGATGTACAGCATTGCAGCATGTATAGCTACTGATCATTTCCAATTTCCATCTATAGGTCTTAAAAAAAACAAAAAAACAAAAAAAAACCCATCACTTTATTTCCAACACACTAAATACATAAAAAAGGCAAACTTAAAATCACCCTATTGATTAATTTCCTTCAATTAAAATGAGCCTAACATTCCAGAACTAAGAAGATAATAATAACGTGTCGATGAATAAGAAAGAAAACAAACCAACCTGAGGCTGTGAGACCGGGCGGCTCCCTCCTGCTGAGTTCTCTCCCCCGACACAAACACACCAACACAAACTCACTCACTCCCTTTAAACCAAACTAAAAACCCTCCCTCTCTCTCTCTCTTTTACTCTCTCTCACACACACACACTCTCTCTCTCTCTCTCTACTAAACTCCCTCCCACACAGATCAGGTGGGCAGAGGCGTCTGGTTACCACCGCTGCATGACAGCACATGCCGACAGGCCAGGGGCTCGCCTACTTTGACTACTGGAGTGTGTGTGTGTGTGTGTGTGTGTGTGTGTGTGTGTGTGTGTGTGTGTGTGTGTGTGTGTGTGTGTGTATGTAGGAGAGAGAGGGTGTGTGTGTGTGTGTGTGTAGGAGAGAGAGGGTGTGTGTGTGTGTGTGTGTGGAAACGCCTCGCCCTGAAGATATATTATTTAGTATTTAGCCTTTAACTGCAGCACAGATAGGAAAGCTACAAAAGTCTAATAGTTTTTATTTACAATTAATAAAATCCATTCATCGTAATTTTTAAATATTACAAAAAATAGGACGGTAAATACATTTAGAACACAAGTGTTATTATCACATATGAAGGATTTGGAACTTTTAAATATTTTAAATGTTTTTTTTCATGTCTTGGCTTTTTCTTTTTGATAAATACACAAAGTAAACGGGGCATAATGCGCCTTAACTTCAGCCTCTAGCTTTTTGATTAATGCAATTTTTTTAAATGCCTATGTTTCGTTCATCGTACACTTAACGTCAAAGTACTATGCTATATTTTCATTATGTGCATACCTTTTGGAAAATGTGAAAGATGACCTAGTTAATAAATTTAACAGAAGGAGCAGGAAGTAAAGATGCAACTACCGGTAAGTACAAATTTAGAATTACTTTACCTGAGTATTTAAATTTCACTCTACTTTATATATTTCTTACTTTACATACAAAAACTACTTCTAAAAGGATTTCAATCATGATTAGTTTGAGGCATTTCTTCTAAACACTACAGGCCAATGTCCTGATAAGAGATAGAAGTTAGAACTTGTCTCTGAGGACGTCACTGTGTCTCGTCTGTGCACGTCTCAGTCAGAGATATCAGGATAAAATACCTGGGGGGGGAGGATTCATGAGGGGGGGGGGGGGGTGTGTACACTACGCAACAGTTTAGAAAGAAAAACATTTAAAGTACCAGTAGCGCCTTAATCAGCTGTGTTAAAAATTCTGCTTACATTTTAAGTCTGTAGTCTTTGAAGTCAAGAGTTTTCTTTTGAACCAAGTAACAGTTTCTAAATGGTATAGGCACTCCTTAACCAGCTGTATTGAGAATGATGATTGACATTTTTGGCATTTTTGCTTTACTAAACAGTTTGGAGAGACAGAGATGAAATGGGTCAGATGGGGGGGGGGAATGACATGCAGAGAACGACCCGGGCTGGATTTTTAAAAATTCAGTTTCTGATAAGAAATTTGAAAAAAAACAAAAAAAAAAAATATGATATTGATTAAGATTCCTACCGTTTTCTTCTTGTCTGAGTTTCCCTCCTCTGCGGCCATCTGGTACCTGGACACAGAACATGAGAAATAATGTCAGGCCTCGGCAACAGTTTTGAGAAATTGTCAACCAAAAATATTTAAAAAAAAAAAATCTCATATGGAGAACCATTCAGGAACACATAAGGTCACTGATCCACACATTACATATTCTTTCAACCTACTTCATAAATATTCTCAACCCAAGCTTATATGACAAGTTGTAATTACCAAAAACACTATTAAAAAGGAAAATTATCTCATCATGTCACAATGATTTTATACAGAATGTTGTCAACTTTGTGAAAGGGTTTTTTTTTTTTTTACAGTCTATGGTTTACACTTGTGAATCCACTAAACAGAGCATCACTAACTCCTAGTGGCCATATGGAGTAACTGCAGATAGGAAGCCATGTTGCCTCCTTCATTCACAAGCTAGTAACTTGATATGTCGCAATCTAATCTAGGATGTAACACAACTACAGATCTCGCCCATCATTTCAATGTTTTAGAATTGAATTTAGGAATTACTTTGAATCGATCCAAATATTTTACAAAAAAGGTGCACACATGGTTAGTATGTTAATATATAAAGCCGATCTACTTTATGATTTTATTATTTATTATGATTTTGCGATTCTGACCCACAATCCACTGCACAGCGTAAGTGATGTCACATTGACTGAGCCTCCGAGTGAAAACAACCAGCGATGAGACGGATATATAAGCAAGAGGCAAGTTCAAGGTGCGATGTTATGATGAAATTAATATGTAAAGTATATTGTCCCCTATTGTATGCATAGGCCACTGCATGCAAACTATGTACTTTTTATGGACAGCTCTCCATAAAAGAAAGAGTATGCGATTTGGAACCATGGTAATCTAAAAGTTAAATGTAATACCTTTTAACGCCAGCATTAGTATTGTATTCCATAGGATCAAATTAATATAATACTCATTTTGTTAAGGGGTAGGACTAGATAAGTTTTTTTTTCTTCCTCGTACCCCCTTTCGAGCATATAGAAGGTGTATCTGTTTTTTTTATTTTTATTTTTTTATTAATCTATTACTATTCAAACTTGTTTTTTTTTTATTGCTTGCATGTTCGAAATAAAGAAATAAATCATTCTGAGATTATTAAATGTAGTGCCTTTTTAATGCTTTTTGAAGACCCTGAAGGAAAGGCTAGCCAGGGACACATGAACCCATTTGGCCGAGGTGACTGGTCTGCTAGTGAATTATTAAACTAACGTTAGACAGACGGAGCGAGTGAGTTCAAGGCAAGGCAAGGCAAGTTTATTTCTATAGCACAATTCAGACACAATGCCATTCAAAGTGCTTTACAGGGGCAAGAAATACATCAAGATTAAAATAAATATACAAGTATAGAATAGACATTTGAAAAGGGAAATTACAAATATGAAACAGGACTTTAACATATTTCCGTTGGGCTCTAACCCACTGTATTTAGGTACTGTAGTCCGTCTGTCTGTCTTTTTGGTTCAAAAACTACTGAGGGCGCCCATAGAGTCTCAGTCCTCTTCACAGCAGACCCGGGTTAGAATCCACCCCGGGTCGTTCTCTGCATGTCATTCCCCTCTCTGACCCATTTCATCTCTGTCTCTGTCTCTCCAAAACTGTCTAATAAAAACAAAAATGACCCAAAAAAAAAAAAATCTTAAAAGAAAAAAGCACTTTCCTGGTTGGTTAGATGTTCTCCTTTCTCATAAAGAAGGAAAGAAAATGCCCACATTTTATTTTATTTTTTTTTTAAGAATATCTTACTTGGAGAAGCGTTGTGCGATGGCGGTGTTCTTTCCCCGAGCGGACACGATGGAAAGCTCCTTGGCCGTGACGCGGAGAGACTGAGACGCCCACGATCTGCGGCTGAACGGAGCGAGGGAGGCCGCCATGTTGCTTTCTCTGTTTGTTTGGTGTGTGAATGAGCGATCGGGCTTTGGTCTTGTTTTGTTTGCTTGCCAGGAAAAGGACACACGTCGTAACTCTAGAGAGGAGAGAAAGGGCATAAAGAGAGAAGAGTTTGTTAGGCCAAATAGGAATAAAAACAAAAGCAAAATGAACAACAAATAAGCTACTGGTGATTTTACCTACAGTTTAAAAAGGTGACCTATGTAACTTTTGGTGTGCAAGAGAGGTGAACATTTTATACAGGTACTGTATATTCTTATAACTGAATAAACAAACTTTCCTCAAAAGATAAAATGTGATCCCTGGAACACTGTTTGAAGTTAGAAAGCTTCCTGAAAAGTTACTGTTTCACTGTTGTTGTTGTTGTTTACAGCAGCAGGGCCCACAGTTTGGTTTACAAACATATTCTAGTCTTATCGTTGGTTCCTGTTTCCTTAAAATATATATTTTTTTGGTTTCATGATTATGGAGTTATTCAATACAAGTACACGTAGAGAAACTATGTTTTGTAAACTAACCGGAAGCTCTGCAAATTTAAAAAACAAATCCCCCTCCCCTGAAACTACACAGTGCACCTTTAGAGATGGGGAAGAAGAAGAAGTTAAAAACTTTTCTGGTACAACCCCCACTTATTTTTTAGAGATTAATATCTAGTAAAAGTTTAATT
Source organism: Ammodytes marinus (assembly GCF_949987685.1). Taxonomy (NCBI): domain Eukaryota; kingdom Metazoa; phylum Chordata; class Actinopteri; order Uranoscopiformes; family Ammodytidae; genus Ammodytes; species Ammodytes marinus. The sequence continues at coordinate 4,165,269 of NC_137211.1, read as the reverse complement.
CACGGCTTTAACAAATCAAACAATTTGGAAAAAAACAAGAGCAAAATAATTGGAACATATACATTAAACCATCAAAACAGTCCACAAACACATTGTAGAGGAAAAGTCACTAGTCCAGTTTATAGGCATTTAATTTGTTTACCAAGAGTATTCTTAGCACTAAAAGGTTAGTTCCAGACCTTCATGTGCATTTAAATATCTACTCACACCATTCTAACACTGCTAAATAAAGCATCACATACTCACAGCTTTCTACAGATCCAATAGATGTGCCAGTTAGGTTTTTTTAAAACAGTAGCCTACAAAACTTTCCCTCAGACAGACACAGCAATCGATACATTTAACCAGACCAAGAATTTGACAGTGTGTCACCCACAGCAGTGTGTGTGTGTGTGTGTGTGTGTGTGTGTGTGTGTGTGTGTGTGTGTGTGTGTGTGTGTGTGTGTGTGTGTGTGTGTGTGTGTGTGTGTCAGAAAGTCAATAGCGCGCGTCACACAGTCATCGACCATCTGTTCTGTGTGTGACTCTGCACTCTAAACTAACTGAAGCCTTTGGGGCAACTACCATCATTATTATACTATCTATGCATCAGACGAGACAAGCAGGGGCGGGAGCAGCCATTTTGGGGCCTCAGGCTAATACAGGCATTGGGCCCCTCTACATCAAAGCTGGTTATCCCCCCCTTTTTCAAATTCTTATCTATAAGAAAGGGCTTAAAAAGGTGCAGTGTGTAATATGACATCATCAAGAAAGTTCTACAAAGTTCTAGAATGCAACACTCCCTGGGTAACCCCACCCCTTTCGAATAATAACAGAAGCTACAGTGGCCTTCAAGGACAAGAACAATTCTAAATTTTAAACAATGCTCCTGATGACATTCCAACTATGACACTTTCAAGATGGCGGCACTAGGCCTTGGTCCAAAATATGCAGAAACATGGACATATATGAGACCCTTTCTAAGGAAAAAAAAAATTCAGCTATTATGCACTAAATTAAACGTACTTATGGATATTATAAATACTTTCTACAAAATCTGCTAGGAAATAAAACCCAAAATTCTACACACTGCAGGTTTAAGAAACACTTTAAATGGCTTTATTGATATGCGAGTTATAAAAACTGTTGCCAAAGCATCAAAATACAATTCGGCCAAAGGTCAGTTAACTATTGTAATTAGGAATATAAACATTAAAGCTGTAGTATGTAACTTTTTCATATAAATGAAATGAATGTCGGTTACATTAAAGCCATCGCCAAATGAGTTGACACAAAGTTGATTAAGCCTATCAGTTCCACAACTCTCTCTGTATTTCTCAGTATGGCAGCATTTACAAACTGGTGCAGGAGCTCAGAAAAATCCCAAGAAATGTTTCAGATGTTGATTCTACTGCTAAGAAAAAACCTGGGCGTACAGCAGAAGGTATAAAGACAACTGTTACGTATGCCTCACACAGCTGTTGTACAAACACTCACAGACACTTTCACAACATAACACACATGTCCCTACCTGTTGCCTCTTCACAACCTTCTGAGGGGCAAGCACACACAGGCAGCAACGTCGTCACCGTCTCACACACACACACCAGACACACACACACACACACACACACACACACACACACACACACACACACACACACACACACACACACACACACACACACACACACACACACACACACACACACACACACACACACACACACACACACACACACACACACACACACACACACACACACACACACACACACACACACACACACACACACACACACACACACACACACACACACACACACACACACACACACACACACACACACACACACACACACACACACACACACACACACACACACACACACACACACACACACACACACACACACACACACACACACGTATAACTGTCATCCGTGAGTTACACACGCTCCAGAGGACCTAAACAAAGAGCCAGTGAGTGGGCCGCTGACGTCAGGGCCTCTGGGTCTCACCACGTCACAGCAGGTCGACTATTGTGTCGGATCGGCCATTTCTTTGGAGTGAATAAATGAATTATCCCCCCCTGAATAGGATAGTTAAAATGACAGCACTAGGAACATTTATAGGCCAATGGATAAGGTGGCAAGGTATTTGTACTTAAAATAACTATTATGGCGTCAAGAAAGCGCTGTTTTATTCTAACAATTTATCTTTTTTTTTTATATTATGGTAAAGTTAGATTGGCAGCCTCTTCATTAGATACCTGTTCAAGGCAAGATACAACAAACACTTGCCGCCAAATATGTATATATATATTTTTTTCAAGATATTTTTTTGGCATTTTTTATGCTTTATTGATAGTGTAGAGACAGAGTTGAAATGGGGCAGAGAGGGGAGTGACATGCAGAGAACGACCACAGGCTGGAATCGAACCCGGGTCCGCTGCTGGAACAAGGCCCATGGGGGGATGCCCTACCAACTGAGCTAAGGGCGCCCCATCCAAATATTTTTTTTTAAATGGATGAGTTGATTTTAAAACAAGAGAAACCGCAGAAAAATTTACTAAACACGAACAAAAAAGTAAAAGATATGAACAATTTTAAGACTTTAGAACATGGATCATCAAGATTACTCAACTATGACACACTGAGGGATCCCAGATATTGCCTAATTATTTAGGACGTGTTCATTTCTACCACAAACCACAATCTGGGAACTTTCAGACTCCAATATCCAGATGAAACTCCTTAACTGACTATACAAATAAAATCATCATCACAATTTACCGGAGACCAATGTGAAGGCTTTAAAAGTCCTGTTCAGTCTAACAACAGCCTAAAAATGTAATATTAAGTTTGAAAGACAGAAAACTGAGAAAAGTTGGAAATTCTCACATTTGAAAGGCTAGAATTTTTTTTTGCCTTACCAGGCTTAAACCATTAAGCTATAATCCTACATTTTCTGTCCATCCACTAATTGATTATTTAACAATCGTTTACCTTCTAGCTAAACATCCATGTACTAAACTCAGAGCAAATTATGCTACAACAAGTAACATGTATAACGGATAATATTATGTAGTATAATTGTACATAAAACAGCATCATAGCTTCAAATAAGGACTATTTTCTTTCTCAATTAATCAGACAATTTTAAACATCAAAAAAATTGTGAAATATAATATTATATAACGGAAGCAAAAAGCTATGAGCAATATGAAGAGTTAAGACTCAGCATATTGTCTCATGTGAGAAGCCTAAACCATCATCATGATTACTCAGCCATCACACATGGGATGTTCATGTTGCCTAATTAGGAATGAAGTGACGCATTCATTTTTACAAACACAATTTGGGAACTGTTGCTCTCCTATCTAAGCCTCTTATAGGATGACTTTAACTTTAAAATGTCTTGGTTTGTCTGAACAAAAGCCTCAAAATCAATTGATATTTAGATTGAAATGACAGAAAACTACAGAAAAGAGGTATATCCTCACATTTCAAAGGTTGGAAATAACAAATGTTTGGCTTGACCATTGTCTTAAACCATTAAACTATGAATTGTCTCTTGAATCTACTAATTACTTGACAATACTTGTTTCAACTCTAGCTTAACTGTGGTGGAAATCTTATATTCCTTGAGAAATGAACTAAAAAAAAATCACCTATATAACAAGTATATTTTGTTATTCTTAATAGATTTGCTTAAACTTCCTTCCATCTTACATTTCCATCATCTTCACTAAACATTTCTACCTCTGACACCACACACACACAATTGAAAAAAGAAAATATGATGACATGCAGTAGCCTACACCCATGTCAACCTCACATTATTTCTTTACCTTATTGGATTTTAATGTTAGGTGGGCATCCTTTATAAGCCCTTTGGGGTTTCTTTTGTCCCACCGGTGCATTTATGTCTGTCTATGTACATCTTTTTGCCATTTTTTACACACACACACACACACACACACACACACACACACACACACACACACACACACACACACACACACACACACACACACACACACACACACACACACACACACACACACACACACACACACACACACACACACACACACACACACACACACACACACACACACACACACACACACACACACACACACACACACACACACACACACACACACACACACACAAGGCTATACTCTGTCACACGGCTTAGATTACAAACAAAACAGCCTCATGTAAAACCGATGCAAAGTTTGAGTTTGACAGACCAATAAAGTGTCACCAAACTTTCCCTGATGTGAAAACAAGCCCACACTTGTGCCTTGGGTTTCAAACTTTTAAATTTAAGGAACATTTGAATTGTTTTAAGGTTCAACTCGTAAAGAAAAACATGGTAAAGAAGCTAGAAATTACCCAAAAAAGTCCAAAAAAATGAGTAGACATTTTAGAACAACACAGCCTACCTTGTTACAATCAGCTGTTTCACTCTAGACGTCCTCTTTCCTTTACTCAGCTCAGCTGCTGCCTTCACCGGTGCCTTTGAGTAGAGAGGGAAGGTATTTTTAGAGCCCCTCCCCCACCCATTTAACTCCCGTCGTCAGCCAATAAGGAAGCAGGTCCTCACCTCCACCTGGGCAATGTACAAACTCTCTCTCTCTCTCTCTCTGTTTCTGTTTATCTCTCTATCTCTTTCTGTCTCTCTCTATTTCTCTCTCTCCCTCTCTGTGTGTGTCTCTTTCTCTCTTCTCTCTCTTTCTCTGTCTTTCTCTCTGTCTGTCTCTCTCTCCCTCTCTCTCTCTCTTCTCTCTCTTTCTCACTCGTTGTCTCTCTCTTTCTCTCTTCTCTCTCTCTCTCTCTTTCTCTCTCTTCCAATCAGAAGCAACCTGGAGTTATGTGAGACAAGTAGCCTAGTCGCCAGTCTAGAGGGTATTGCCCCAGCCTCTTTGTGTGTGTGTGTGTGTGTGTGCTTGTGTGTGTGTGTGTGTGACGGGGGGAAGGGGGGATTCCATAGTGGATTCCTGGAAGTTGAGTGCACTAACCATCAGACCGACGGCCCACTATTCTCACAAGGTCAAGACTTGAAGAGGATATGACTCACACACAGTAACTGCTGACACCACTGACAGAGGAGAGAAAGAGAATTTGGAGCAGTTTCAAAAAGAATAATCTAAAATGTTTGTCTAGTGTGTTTGTTTGATTTATATAAATACAATAAAAGATCACAAGAAAATAATCATAATAATAATAATTGAATGTGGGGTCACTCCCTTGGTGTAGTGGATAGAGCGCATACCATATAGGCTCGGACCTTGTGGCAGTGGTTGCGGGTTCAAATCCGACCCCTGGACCTTGGGTTAGGGTTAGAAGATTAAGAAGGGTTAAAATATTTAAAAGTTGTATTTAAAAATGTTAATCAAAACACAGAAATAATCATCTAAGGCACTCCGGTGGTGTAGTGGGTAGAGTGTTTACCATATTGGCTCTGTCCTTGTCGCAGTGGTCGCGGGTTCGAATTCGACTCGTGGACCTTTACTACAGGTCATCCCCCTCTCTCTTTCCTCTTCAACTGTCAAATAAAGTTTAAAATATTATGGAAGTTGCAGATTATTTTCAGACAAATAAATAAATGTAATATAAATATATAAAAATATAAAACAAATAATCTACAAATCAAGTCATCCATCTTGTTCTATCCGTCTCTTCATCACAGCCTCTGAGGTGGAATTCCCCTCTGGGAAAATTTACCATAGTAGAGATTTACAGCTCCATCAGTGTCACATTGAAAGTGATTCAGTCTAATCCCAAACACATGATGGCTGAGGAGAGAGGTGTGTGTGTGTGTGTGTGTGTGTGTGTGTGTGTGTGTGTGTGTGTGTGTGTGTGTGTGTGTTGGCCCTTATCTCACCTTAGAAAATTCCCAACAGCTCCGCTCAGAATTCCTGGGAACTTCAAAGTAAAAGCAAAAGATAGTTTTTTTCCCCCTTTCCCACTAATTACAGTGAAGTGATTTCAACATCCAGCTTCCTTCAACAAGAATGAAATATGTCCGTCTGTCTGTCCGTCCGTCCGTCCATCCGTCTATCTATCTATCTATCTATCTATCTATCTATCTATCTATCTATCTATCTATCTATCTATCTATCTATCTATCTATCTATCTATCTATCTATCTATCTATCTATCTATCTATCTATCTAGTTTAAAACCACAACCTAAGACTCCACTCCAGTCCATAAAAGGTCATAGGGGACAGGTTGTCTTATCATCAGACAGGTAGACAGACAGACAGGTAGAAAGGTAGACAGTGAGACAGACAGGTAGCCTACAGGTGAACACTGACTCACAAGCCTGTAGCCTCAAGTCTAGACACGAACAAGCTGAACTATGAACTAAGTTTAAAGAACATGTGTTTCGTAAAAGCTCACCCACTCACCTGAGCCCGGACACACACACACACACACACACACACATACACACTCACCTGAGCCCGGGCAGGTAGTTTGTCACTTACGTCCGGCGCCTGACTCACTGTTAGTTCACTCATAACACGAATTTACCACTGACTTTTTAATTAAAAGCAATTTAAGGTGGAGAACGCTACTTGTTGTTAAAATCACTTTTTGTCAAAATCCGTCAATATCTCTTCACGATCTGCTACCTGAACTGTGTGTGTGCCCTGAAAAACATCCAGCGTTGTTAATACACAGCCCAGCCTAGGCTCTGTAAACTTGTATAAACAAAGGGGTGCCAGGATATTCTACAGCTGCTTCACCAATCACACTTACAATTGTACTTTAAAGGTGCAGTGTGTAATATGACATCATCAAGAAAGTTCTAGAAAGTTCTAGAATGCAACACTCCCTGGGTAACCCCAACCCTTTCGAATAATAACAGAAGCTACAGTGGCCTTCAAGGACAAGAACAATTCTAAATGCTAAACAATGCACCTGATGACATTCCAACTATGACACTTTCAAGATGGCGGCACTAGGCCTTGGTCCAAAATATGCAGAAATATGGACATATATGAGACCCTTTCTAAGGGAAAAAAATAATAATTAAAAAAAAAATTCAGCAATTATGCAATAAATTAAATGTACTTATGGATATTATAATTACTTTCTACAAAATCTGTTAGGAAATAAAACCCAAAATTCTACACACTGCAGGTTTAAACAAAGATTGGTTTATTGATTTAGGCTACGCATTCAATGCATTCTTAACAGGCTACCTAATCAATACTTTAGCGCCTAACTCGTATGGAAACCCCACCCCCACCCACCCAATTTCTGGTCATAAACACCGTTCTTTGTCTGTTTGTTTTTTTCATTATACTTTTATTATTTTTCTTATTGATTGACTGTGTTGTGATGTGTTTTGTATAGAGTATCTAACATCCCTTGGCCCAGCTGTCCTGTTAATCCTAACCCTACATTTTACCATGTGGAAAATGTAGTATAGGGTTAGACAATAGCCCCTTTTACACAGAGATTGCGGCATATTGACGGAACAACATCACTCCAATATGCCGGCTTTGCTTGCTTCTGTGTTATTTACACAGAACCAAGCAACGCCGGCCTGCTGGCGCATCAGTAGCCCCTTTTACACAGCTTCCGGAACGAAAGAGGTGCTTGTAAACAGCGTCAGGTGTGACGTAAACATTTAGCGCCGCCGGTCAGCTGCTTTACAACAACAACAATGGCCGGTGAATTGAGAGCAGAAGTGCTGGAGCTTGCAGTAAGAGGGCCGTATTTTACTGTCCCCACGATGTGCCAGTTGATCTCGCTACGCGCTGAGTCCAACATCACTGGGACAGTTAACCAAACTGACTAAATCAATCCGACCGCTTCACCTCTGTGTGTGTGTGTGTGTGTGTGTGTGTGTGTGTGTGTGTGTGTGTGTGTGTGTGTGTGTGTGTCTGTGTGTGACAGGTTGGTTGTGAGCGAGTCTCTTTGTGAGGGCAGCGATCTGCCAATCAGACATACACACAGTGTGTGAAGTCACGTTACTGTAGACAGAAATAAAGTGTGGATATATGCTCAGACTTAGGATAATAATAGTGGCGGCGGAATGTGTTAGCAAAACAGTAGCTCTGTGGCTAACAGCTGAGCCGGAGCCTTCAGTCAGCTGAAGCAGACAGTCTAGCGGGGCGAGCAGACTATTCCCCCGTTACTAGGTCGACCTTCAAACTGAACAAGAGCCCTCCGCTGCGCGTCGGGCTCCTGCTTCAGCTTGTCGGTCTTTATTTCTAGCAAGTGACCCGTTCGCTATACTTTATCCCTTACTTAGCCTAGCCTAGCTTTCCATTGTACAACTTCTCCTGGGCAGGAGATAGACTCATACACTCTGCAAAATGAAGCGCGGGGGTTTGGATTGAGCAACGGACCTTATGATCAGCTAGATTATACACCGTTCCTTTTATTTGGTGATTTTTACGGGACATCAGGCCGCCGTGGTTAATGTTAAACACACGTCCTTCAACTGCTAACATGGTCGCATGTTTAGAACGTAGACTATGGAACGTCAAACGCCCCCCTGTTCCGCAACAACAAGCTGGAGCATTTAAACAGAGAGGCGGAACTGATCGTGTCGGGAATCTTACTACCCCCCGAGGTAGTAAAATTCCCGGAACGATCACTCGCACCTTTCTTCCCTCGTTCCGCAACTGTCGCATTTACACAGCTGGGGGGAGGGCCGAAAGGCCGGCATATTCCCGGCTTTCACTGGCTGTGTAAAAGGGGCTAATGAGACCATAAAACACTGTTTCTGCCTTTTCTCAGGCTAGGATGAACCGATTTCTATAGTTTTTGCACATTTATACTACATAGGATCTCAGAGTTCAATACACCTTCATATTTCCACCGGTGAAGTAGGTCTTTATCCTTTCGGCCTCATTTAGAACAAGAGGAGATCCCGTTGCTCCACTCACTTCAGTCACTTGGGGGCAGTGGTGTTCAGCAGAGGTTTGGACCTCACATCATGAAATGGCAAATCACTATGAATTTAATATTGTTGCGGTTGTTGCATGTAGGCCTACCCTCACTATGAATTTAATATTGTTGCTTGTACCCTGTATTGAATTACAATATGACGTTTTATGGGTCTACTTTTTCCTGAATAAAAGGTGCAAATCTCACATTTACTTATTGAAAGGTGTGATATGTGCTTTCATGTGAGGACTGGAGAATAATCTTAGCCCAAGAGGTCAATACAATCATGCTAAAATAATCAAAATATACAATGTAGTTTAAAAATAAACACTAGGCTAATTTACAAATGGCTCTTTTTATAATAAAACATATATAGCCTAATTATTATACTATGGAATAACTAATGATATGTAGGTTTTTTTTTAATAAATTTTAGTTCTTGGAAACGTTTTTTGAACCCGTTTGCTATATTTGGCCTGTATTTGTGCCTGATATTAGCTAAAAAGAGAGCTAGCCAAAAATATGCCATCTCATCATCAGCCCTATACCATATGTCTGGTGCTTTCGCTCTGGGCAATGTAGAATGAGCTGACTCACTCTGCAGTCTGTGCTTTCTTTGATTGTGTTTTGCTCGTTTGTCTACTGCCCCCATCTCTGTCTGTGACACCATGGCATATATTCACACAATTTTAGCTTTATAGGCTACACTAAAAAAATAACCAGATTATAACCGACATTTTGAATACGAAACATTACAAACGCCATCGGTTAAATGAGACCAGATCACACCAGGGGAGTTAATGCACGCGACACATAACCTATTTTGAGTGCAGTATGAGCACATAACAAAAGAGTAAAGGATTAAAAATCATATTAAAAACAAAAAGCCTTCCCTTCCTGGTCAACGCCTTTTCTATTGTTGATCGTTACTCTCGCGCGCTTACGGTTGGCCCACTTTCCCGCATTGCTCGTGGCGTGTCAAACCAAGCACGTGACTGTTTGATTTCGACCAATAGGAATGGAGCACATATGACCGCTAGCCAATCATAATTCAGCTGCGGAGTTCCACCGGGTGTGCGAGTATAAAAAGCCCCGCCTGAAAATATTTTTGTCTGTTAGTTCTTCTTACGGTGGACTCTTAAAAGCCCGAGCTGTGAGAGATAACTTAATCTCTTCCTTTTCTCTATTTCCTAACATCCTTCAGACTTCACATTTTCAGCAAACATGGTGAGTATGACAATGAAACCTTTGTGTGTTTGTATTTCTTTGTATTGCGGAAAATTTCAAGCCGAATCACATCTTTTTAGGTGTGTCTTCACGTGGCGGCCTAGTCTGCGCATTTACACTCATCATCTGAAAAAAAGCCATATTACCTGTGAATACTGTAATTTAAAACGCTTATACTATAGACCGTTCATTTACCTTCGTTACCAATGGGTTATTTGAACTGTCCCTGTTATGGATTGTGCATAACTCGACAGGGCGCACCCTACATTGCAGTTGAGCCCTGTCGTAGTCTGCACAATGACCCACTTCGCGAAAACGTCAATGTGCTCTCAGCCTGAAACATCCCCCCCGTTCGCAAAAATGCCCCCTGGCCTTTATGATACTGCAAACCTCAGGGCTTTTCAGACAAAACCCATTCACCCAAAAGCCTTATGGGGCCTTTTCATCTTTAATCCGTCACATTGTGTAATATCAGCTGCACCTTCTTTTGTGTCAGAATATTTTTAATAAAAGCACAGCTGTTTGGTTTGTCACCACACCCTATCCCAGTGGGGAAATGTAATTTAATACATGATTTCTTTCTTCAAGCACATTACATATGTGAATAGTGGGCCTACATATTTCTAAAAGGGTTTTTTGTTCAGAGGAATGAATGCTGAGAATATGCATCAGGTGACCTTTTAGGCATGTGGACAAAGGAGCCCTTTTCCTCTGATCTTAAATGGCCTCCTATAGCAATTCTCAACATGTGATGACTGGCCTTAAGCATCCATCATTCTAATTCAGCATAGGGACTCCTTAAAGGAATACTTACACCCATATGGAAATGGCGTTCTATATCATTATAAAATCGCTATTATAATATAATGAATTAGGTTTTTCTTCCCTTGGCCCAGCTGTCCTTTTAATCCTAACCCTACATTTTTACTAGTGTGACGTCAAACTAGTGAAATGTAGTGTTAGACAGTGAGACCATAAAACAATCTTTCTGCCTTATCTCAGGCTAGGATGAACCGATATAAATAAAAATAAAATGTTTGCACATTTATACTACATAAGATCTCAGTTCACATTCCCACCAGTCTTTAAGCTAGATTCTTGATTTTAAGTTTATTTAGATAGATATGAGAGAGATATAGATATTTTTTTAAATATTATTTTGGGGCATTTTCAAGCTTTATTAGATAGTGCAAAGTTGGAATAGGGAGACAGACAGACAGAGAGAGAGAGAGAGAGAGAGGGGGGATGACCTGCAGTAAAGGTCCACGGGTCGGATTTGAACCCGCGATCACTGCAACAAAAGCCTGAGCCAATATGGTACGCGCTCTATCCACTACGCCACCGGAGCGCCCCAAGTTTATATTTCTCAACACCAGTTTGTTGTTGTTTCCACAGCGTGAGTGCATCTCCATACACGTTGGTCAGGCCGGTGTCCAGATTGGCAATGCCTGCTGGGAGCTTTACTGCCTGGAACATGGGATCCAGCCAGATGGACAGATGCCCAGTGACAAGACTCGTGGCGGAGGAGATGATTCCTTCAACACCTTCTTCAGCGAGTGTGGAGCAGGAAAGCACGTCCCCAGGGCCATTTTTGTGGACTTGGAACCAACTGTCATCGGTAAGCGCAAATTAATTGTATATTATTGAAACAAAAATATACATTTGGTAGTGTTTTTTTCCCTAACCTCCATTTTGAATTCATGCTAATTCCCCTTAGATGAGGTGCGAACTGGGACCTACCGCCAGCTGTTCCACCCCGAGCAGATGATCACCGGTAAGGAGGATGCTGCCAATAACTACGCCCGAGGACACTACACTATCGGCAAAGAGGTCATTGACCTGGTGCTGGACAGGGTCCGCAAACTGGTGGGTAGCTTAATATAAAAAGTTATACTATTTTAAATGACATTATCTTATGTTTTATAAATGTAATGACTGTATCTTCTCTCTCTCCTCAGTCTGACCAGTGCACTGGCCTTCAGGGCTTCCTGGTTTTCCACAGTTTCGGTGGTGGCACCGGTTCTGGTTTCACCTCCCTGCTGATGGAGCGTCTGTCCGTCGACTACGGCAAGAAGTCCAAGCTTGAGTTCTCAGTCTACCCAGCTCCCCAGGTGTCCACCGCTGTAGTGGAGCCCTACAATGCCATCCTGACCACCCACACCACCCTGGAGCACTCTGACTGTGCCTTCATGGTAGATAACGAGGCCATCTATGATATCTGCATGAGAAATCTTGATATCGAGCGTCCCAGTTACACCAACTTGAACAGGTTGATGAGTCAGATTGTATCCTCCATTACCGCCTCCCTTCGTTTCGATGGTGCCCTCAATGTAGATCTGACAGAGTTCCAGACCAATTTGGTGCCATATCCCCGTATCCACTTCCCTCTGGCCACATATGCCCCTGTCATCTCTGCGGAGAAGGCTTACCATGAGCAGTTAACGGTTTCAGAAATCACCAATGCTTGCTTTGAGCCAGCCAATCAGTTGGTCAAATGTGACCCTCGCCACGGCAAATACATGGCTTGTTGCCTCTTGTATCGTGGTGATGTGGTGCCCAAAGATGTGAATGCTGCCATCGCCACCATCAAGACCAAGCGCTCCATCCAGTTTGTGGACTGGTGCCCCACTGGTTTCAAGGTCGGCATCAACTACCAGCCACCCACTGTAGTTCCTGGTGGAGACCTGGCCAAGGTCCAGAGGGCTGTGTGCATGCTGAGCAACACCACTGCTATTGCAGAGGCCTGGGCTCGGCTCGACCACAAGTTCGACCTGATGTACGCTAAGCGTGCCTTCGTTCACTGGTACGTGGGAGAGGGTATGGAGGAGGGAGAGTTCTCTGAGGCCAGAGAGGACATGGCAGCTCTGGAGAAAGATTATGAGGAGGTTGGAGCTGATAGTGTGGGAGACGAGGATGAGGAAGGAGATGAATATTAAGCACCCATACATTCCCTTGTATTTGCTGTCTATGTTGTGCCTTTATCAACGTAATAAAGCTTGATCTTGACTGCACTTTTTTTCTCCGTGTTTCATTCCACAAAGCAGAAGTACTGTTGGTAACGGCATTGTTACAGTTGTTGCAGTTCATTTTCTGTAATTAACTAATTCTGAAAGGAGGGTGCTATTTTGGGCAACATCACCGTTAGTCTAGAACAAAGTATCACTAAAAATAGTGTTACTCTGGTCACAAAATACTCTAAACCACTGATAAACTTTTAACATTACCTATTGGTCTCAATAAAGCAGCATTTTGCAACCTAGTGGGGTTTCAATTGTCCATGTTTTAGAGCACACCCTACTCCAATACAGCTGATAAATAATGAATTAAAAAAACTTTTCCAAGGGTTATTCAGTTATTTATGTTTAATTGTGGAATATTCTTTGGATGAATTTACTAGATGTTCTCAAGTATACATATAGGAATTACAAAATATATAACTGCCTCTGGGAAATTTCTTTTGGGCTTCACTTCATGGAGGAATCTGACAAATTCTGTCTTAATGTAAATATTTTTAAGAATTTACATTGAATATATCAATCCAGGACATTAGAAATGGATAAATCTTAAGTTTTTACATTTTGCACATCCACTCACAAATTTTACTTATTTGGACCAGTATGGTTTACACACATTACAGTATTAGTCCAGAAGGTGGCAGTGCTGCAATACGATTAAAGTTCATTGTGAGCTGATGGCAATGACCCCATAGTGCAACTAGATGGCAGACACAACCAGTATCCTATGTTGCACTCCTGTCTGAAGAGGCTGTCTGTTTGTTCAGGATATTTTCAGCTCAGACAATCAGTAGCCTGTGATCTGTCATTCCACATACCTGGCACTTTACCTTCAGAACATACTTACATAAACATGTGTCTGCCGTTCCAGTCCTTACTCACACCACTATATTTAGTCTGCGCTGGTCACGTGGGGAACAATTACACAGAAGCAGATAGGAGACCATGCAAGGACATTTTTCCGAAGTATATATACTGTCCTTTAATATGACCTTTTCAGCTAGCATGGCCCTACCAGACCATTGTACTTCATTTCATTTGTACAGAAGGACTTCTGAAGGGAAATGAAAATTGAGCAGAAGTAGGTAGGCGGGTGGTGCCAGGCTACTTTTCGGCCTGTAGAATGAAACATGTAGGAACCCCTGATCTAGCCAGGTAGCACATGAATGGAGAGACTTTTTAGTCCACATTGATGGATGTGAAGGTCACAGGCAGATGGACTCAATGCCAAAACACATTTGACCATCAGCCACGTATCTTGAGAGTTTATTGTACTTTGTCTTTCCGCTCTGCTGCATCTCAGGTTCATTTTGTAGTTTTTATCACACTGCATTTGTTATATATTTTGATTAGTTTGGTCTCTTCGGGTAACATTTACACACAAGCAAATATGAGACCATGCCGGGACATTTTTCAGAAGTATGTAAATGAGTCCTTTTTTAAGATATAATTTAAAACTGATGATTTGCCATATTTGAAGAGGCACTGCACTTGTGCCCCACATTGATATTTTGAATGCAGGATTTTTACTTTAGGAATATTTTCACAGTGCGGGATAAGTTCACGTCACTCATCTTCAACCGATTATCTGGGGTCAGGTTGCGGGGGCAAGTGCTCCAGCAGGGGACCCCAAACTTCATTATCCCTAAACCACATTAACCATCTCTGGCTGGGGGCTCCCGAGGCAATCCCATGTCAGCTTGGAGATATAATCTATCCATCTAGTCCTGGGTATTCCCCGAGGCCTCCTCCCAGATGGACGTGCCTGTAACACCTCCCTAGGCAGGCACCCAGGGGGCATCCTTACCAGATGCCCCAACCACCTCAACTGGCTCCTTTCTACGCAAAGGAGTAGCGGCTCTACTCCGAGTTCCTCGTGGATGACTGAGCTTCTCACCCTATCTCTAAGGGAGACGCCAGCCACCCTCCTGAGGAAACCAATTTCCACCGCTTGTACCTGCGATTTAGACCTTTGGGTCATGACCCAGCCTTTTTGACCATAGGGTGGGAACGAAGATTGACCGGTAGATCGAGAGCTTTGCCTTCCGACTCAGCTCTCTTTCCCCTCACTCGCTAACAAGACGCCAAGGGACCCATTTCCTACCTGGAGTTAACAATCCACCGGTTTCCTGCTGAGAACCAAGGCCTCAGATTAAGACGTGCTGTTCCTCATGCCTCAATCAACTGCTTCACACTCAGCAGTGAGAGCTGGAGGTCACAGACGGATCATGTAATCAGGACCACAAACAGCATTGATGAGATTCTCAGCCCACCGAACTGCAACCCCTCCCCAACACGACTACGCCTCGATATCCTGTTCATGAATAACACAAACAGGATTTGTGACAATGCGCAGCCCTGGCGGAGGCCAAACCCCCACGGGAACAAATCAGACTTATTGACGAGAACCCCCCCACACCCCTTCACTCCTGGTGAAGCCTGTTAGACGCCTTCTCCTGATCCACAAAACCCACGTAGACAGGATGAACATACTCCCAGAGTAAAAACCTGGTCTGTTGTTCCACGGCCAGGACTACATCTGCATTGTTCCTCTTCAATTTTAGGATCGACTATCGGCCGAACTCTCCTTTCCAGCACCTTGGAGTCCACTTTGCCAGGGAGGCTGAGAACTGTGATACCCCTGTAATTGGCACACACTCTCTGGTCCCCCATTTTGAACAGGGGAACCACCACCCCAGTCTGCCACTCTTTAGTCATTGTCCCAGACTTCTACGCAATGTTGAAGAGGCGTGTCACCCCAGACAGCCATACCAAACCCAAAGCTTTTAGCATTTCTGGACGTTTCAGCCAACAGCTCTACCTCTTACATAGAGGGCTAAAAGAGTTCCTCCAAAGTACTCCTAGGATAACATATCCCAGAATCACTCCTTCTTCAGTTGGATGGCTTCCTTAACCTCACGGGTCCACTGCGGTGTTCAAGGGTTACCGCCCATTGAGGCACCTATGACCTTGAGGCCACAGCTGCCCACCGCGGCTTCAGCAATGGAAGCTTTAAACATGGACCACTTGGGTTCAATGTCCACAACCTACACAGGGAGACAGAAAAGCTTTGCAAGAGGTGTGAGTTGAAGATCTCTCGGACATGGGCCTCCTCCAGACATTCCAAGTCACCCGCACTACCAGAGTCTTCCCCCACCCTTTGACCCAACTCACAACCAGATAGCGATTGGTTGACAGCTCGGACCCTCTCTTCACCCAAGTGTCCAAAACATGCCGCCTCAGGTCAGACTATACTATCACAAATCAACCTTTAGCCCAGGCTGCTCAGGTGCCACGTACACTTATGAACTTCATTATGTTTGAACATGGTGTTTTTTTTAAAAGATTATTTGCATTTTCAAGCTTTGTTAGATAGTACAGAGTTGAAATGAGGAGAGAGAGAGAGGGGGGATGACCTGCAGTAAAGGTCCACGGGTCAGATTTGAACCTGCGACCACTGCAACGAAGGCCGTAGCCAATATGGTACGCGCTCTATCCACTACGCCACAGGAGTGCACCTAACATGGTGTTCTTTATGGACAGTCCATGACTAGCACAGAAGTCCAAATAACAAACGACCACTCTGGTTTAGGTCAGGGAGGCCATTTCTCCCAATAATGCCTCTCCAGTTGTCATGTGTGCGTTGTCTCCTAGCAGAACTATTGAGTCCCCTACCCGAGCCCCATGCAGGACTTTATTCAGGATCTCCAAGAAGGCAGGCACATTTTTTTCTTTAACCTTTATTTATACTCGAGATATCATTGAGGGCTGACCCTCATTTACAATGATGT
The DNA here is from genome assembly GCF_949987685.1 of Ammodytes marinus. Taxonomy (NCBI): domain Eukaryota; kingdom Metazoa; phylum Chordata; class Actinopteri; order Uranoscopiformes; family Ammodytidae; genus Ammodytes; species Ammodytes marinus. The sequence continues at coordinate 4,148,335 of NC_137211.1, read as the reverse complement.
CGAGAAACAAATGTCGAGAAACAAAAACAACAATACAAACACAATATACAGTACAAATACACAACAAGCTGGTAAATAGAAACATTTTAGACAGAGGTGTAGAGTGACTAGGAATATAATTAAATTGGTAAGTGTGATGGAAGTTCTGTTAAGGTTGGAGGTCAACTCAGGTGGAAGAATATTTCAGGAGACTTGGATGAATTATGAAGCAATATTTATTGGCCAAGGAGAACCGGACTGCAACTCTCGTGACTTGCACTTCAATTCTCCCAAACTCATGCTTAGAGCTGTGTTTTAACCTCGCGCTATCTCTACCACCTCCCCGGCTCGGGCACCAAGCGTACCAATGTTTTGGTTCAGAGCTGAACACAGTGAACCATAACATTCTGGAGTCTAAGGAGATGAGACTTTATCTATACAACTGACCTAAGTGTCTCCTAACAGGCTCCAAGGCTGACCTAGAGTCTGAGAGACAGACACACAAGATAGGCATATATGACCTATTAATCTTTCCCATTAACATTACAACTAAAGACCCAAAATTCCCTCACAGTAAGTACAATATAGCCTTATTAAAACAGTTACAGTCAAAGTTTGGTAGATTCAAGACAGTATGTTTAAATTGGTTAAAGGATATCATGGTATTCATTTTAATCTGTTGCTGTAAGCTGTTCCAGAAATACAGTATACTCTGAGCTGCTGTTCAGTCAGTCTGGTCCAGTCAACAGTCTGGCCCCTCGACTGAGACTAATTTGCCATGGGAGACCCTACCAGGAGCACGAGACCCTACCAGCAGCACCAGAATCCAGACAACACAGCCCACAGGTTCATATGGACAAAAAAATCCTCACCACCGCGATAATATGTTGTTTCCCTGAGAGGTATTAGTACTTTTACTTCGGACAGGATCTGAATACTTCTTGCCCAACTGTGTCTATAATGCATATTACATACAAATGATTTTATTACTCCCTAATGTCATAATATTGTGTACTGTTATAGCAGCTAGTGTACAGATATACAGTATATACAGTACATACTTGATTTATAATGTGACAGCTGAGCCAAGTCTGACCACGGCTGCTTTACATTACACGCTGCAGACGGAATGTGCTTGAGTGAGACAGGGAGCACATAAGCACATCTGTGTTTAAACATGGAGATGCATGCAACATATGTATTCTATTAAGTGCATGTGAATGTGAATGTAGGGTTCAAGTAGAGTTTAAGACCTTGACATTAAAAAGCAATAAGGGTTGAGTCCACATAAAGACACACGCAAACAACTCACACACACACACACACGTTCTCATATCGACGAAGCCTAAAGAAAAACAGTCATTGTTCACATTTACGACCATGTTCGGGGGGTCGGACATTACGGCTCCACCTCTGCTGTGATTGGAGGAAGGAACAAGAGTAGAACTGCACATGGCTTTCATTTCCACAGTAAGGCATGCAGGATATATACAGTATGTGTGTGTGTGTGTGTGTGTGTGTGTGTGTGTGTGTGTGTGTGTGTGTGTGTGTGTGTGTGTGTATGTGTGTGTGTGTGTGTGTGTGTGAGTGTGTGTGTGTGATATGCATGCAGTCGTCTGTAAAGTTAAGAGTTAAGTCTGAGGTCCATTTCTTAAATAACTGTGGCTTGAAACCGGCTTAAATCTGGTTCAAATGACTTTTTTCATATGTTTTTCATTAATTTGTTGTGTTGCAGGGAGGACTACTATGTACATACCTTGCTTGCTTGTCACGTGACCATGTAAAGGGATATTTTGCTTGTTCAATGTTTGCCCTACGTTTTCCTTTATCTCAACCAGTGGCGTGCACGGACTCTTTACGAGACAGTGGCGAAGAGTAAAGAAAAAGGGCAACAATGTGAACAAACCATAGGTAGTATATAAAAGGAACAAATGCAGGGCAAACAAATGGGAGGCCAGTGCGTGCATTGCTTAAAACAGTACCCATATATTGTGGTCAACTTTGATATTGGCAAAAATGTGGGTACACACACACAGGGGCTAAACAAACATCCTCATTCCTGTCTCAAAGTATCGGTTACTTTTGGGAAAATATTTTTTATTTTCATAGATCTGAAAAGGAAAAAGCTCTTTAAGAAGGATAATATGAGCTAGAGGAAGCCTGTGATGAGAGATACAGAGGGAGAAATGGATCCGATAGTGTTTCATGGGGACGTAGGTGGAGGTCGACAGAGACACACTGAGAATACATTAAAAAAAAATAAAAAATTACCACTTTTCCGAGCAAGGTCTGGCCCAAATAGCAGCAGTTAAAATGAATGAAAAATAAGACAAACATAAGAAGAAAGCACAGACCATGAGAAAAAGAGACGAATACATTCCAGTGGGTGAAGAAGAAGAACAGTTTTGAGACAATGATAAAATGCTATTCAGTGAAACATTGACACACTCCAGAACTTGCCACAAGAAAACATGTGAGTCGCGTTTTAAAATCATTCATAGTGATGAGTTCCTGCTATTTGAATGAAATGATGACAGAAGTCAGTGGGACAAAGGTTAGGAGGGCTTTTAGAAAATGGACATTTACTATCAGTCGGTCAAAGTTGAGGGAAGCCAAATAGTCCATCTGTGCCGATAAGAGAGGGGGAGATAAACAGATCGATAATTGGAGTTTAACAGGTTTCCAACATTGACTCAAAAAAACTCAGAGCTCCCTAACCTCACACACACACACACACACACACACCCACACACACACACACACACACACACACACACACACACACACACACACACACACACACACACACACACACACACACACACACACACACACACACATTTGACGTCATCACTTGGACCCATGCTCAGGAGCTGACTCAATTTTTGGACGGGAACAACCAAAAGTGCACACTGTTTTGTTCTAATATTTGTTTACTTGTTATTTGCAGGTGTTGTGATGAAATGTTAAATAGTCTAAGCCATTAGACAAAAAACATTTTGCCAAACTCTAAAAGAGTATTTCAAGACTGTTGCACATTTATTAAATTTGTTTTAACTGCAAATATCTCAACAACTATTAGAAGAACTTCTATGAGATTTGGTAGAGATATTCATTGTGCCCAGATTATGAATACTAATGATTTTTTTATTTGTTGTAGGGGAGAACGGGGTAATCTGAGCCACTTTTTACATTTGCTCCCCTCTAAGGGAGCTAAAATGATTTATCACTCATATTTACACATTTCCCATTAATTCAGGATGTTTCCTAGAAATGGGCATTAGCAGAATTCTTTCAAGACAAAGGGCAGTGAAAATATGATTGTTTTAAAAAAAGTTGTCATGTGGCTCACTTTACCCCAGCTGTGGGGTAAACTGATCCACTTGCTTTTTCCACTCTGAAACTACCATAACAACACATATTGTAACAGTAAGAATCCTGAAAGCTAGCCACACATTCCAGAACTAATGTCGGACCAGTAAAAGAATGATGGGGTTTGATCAATTAAGCAAAGCAAATTTTCTAAACACTTGAAAGTAACTCTGAACAAAATCAAATACAACATATTATAATTCAAAAGGTTTTAATAAGATTCAAATGAAAGATAGAACCAGTTAGATTAGAACACAGTCTGGGGGTCAGTCTGGACAAAAGCGGTAGTATTTTTACGACGCCCGCTGTCGCAAAGCTGTTTTCTAGCTAGTGCCAGGCGCGCGAGTGTGAACTGAGAAGGGAGCAATATAGTGCATGTCCGTGTGTTGAAAGTGTGAGGACTCTTTTCGGCTCCGTGAGAGTGGTTTTGACACTGCATCAACTAATGCCAGTCATTGCTACACACACCTGATTGCAATGAGTTGATGCAGCAGTGTCACCTAACTACTCTCTCTCACGGAGCTGAAAGATTACGTGTCCTCACAGAAAGCGAATGAACGAGAGACGGCAGTTAGTATGGATCACGATTAGGTAATGTGTTTGTGTTGTTGATGTAAATAATGACTATTTCAGATAATGGTTATCTGAAGATGGTGAAGCAAAGCAAACTTTGTGTTAGTACCAACCGCTCATTCATTTAGGAGTAAACACTGCAGTCTAGTTTCGCTCTCGTGAAATTGTATACACGTTGCTTGGCAACGCCCTCGTCCCGCCCGTAGCCTGAGCCTATCACTCTCCCTTTTAGCTTTTCTTCATTGCATTTTCTTTTTTTTCTTTGATGGTTCAGCCCCGTTATCAGTCATTATGACGACAAATAACTGTCTCAAACAAGGCTCCCGCTCCCCTTCCCTCACCTGGAGGGATAGGCTTCTCAAATCACGCTGCTGCTCCACACTGAAATCTGCGACCAATACGGATATGTGACCATAGAGCCTGCACGAGCGAACCGAAAATCGGACTGGGTGTGCGACCAGACCAAAAGCAGTAATAAAAACTATATAAAAACGTCTTTCTTTGCACTGATGGTCTCGTTTGCTGTTAAAGGTAATTTATGATTATCAGAGGAAACATGAGGCTGTTTAGAAGATATTTAAATGTTACTCGTAGCCGCTTTAAGTTGACAGCAAGAAAATTTACTTTTACATGCAAAATACCTATTTTGGTGAAAAAAACATGCTTACCACAGCACCATGAGGTCCTATCTTTCAGGGCCATGGGGAAATGAGAGGGGCTTGAAAACATATATCTCACATGACCACAAATGTTTTCCGTTGCCTAGATACAGGGGGTGGCTCACATTACCCGATGCCTCAGATTCCCCCGTTCTCCCCTATATGTAATATTTTTTTAAACAATATGGCATAATGGACAAGAAGAAATTGAGCTTTTTTTATTTATTTTTATTTGTTCACATTTGACATTCGTATATAAAATATTGCTCATTTTTGACACAATATTTTGACCCAAAATAGGTTAATGTTCAAATAATGAGCAAAGATACCTCCCCCCCAAAAAACCCACCTATCCCAGCTTGTCCCTTTATGTCCAAGTCTTCACAAGAATGACTGTCTATGAACCCTAATGATTTTGACGATCCCCTGACTTTTTCATCTATTGCCATCTTCCAAAGTCAAAGTTAGCAAAGATGCTACAGTGGTTTATCACAACAAATCAGGAGGGTGTATAATAACCTTGAAAATATATGAGTGTGCAGAATAAATGCTGTGAAGGAAATAGGACAATGTGCGTGTGTGTGTGTGTGTCAGAAAGTCACACATGCATTATTGGACAAACTCTGATAGAAAAATCCTGATACCAGGAGAATTGCATGCATAGGGATTTCTTATCCGTGTGTGTGTGTGTGTGTGTGTGTGTGTGTGTGTGTGTGTGTGTGTGTGTGTGTGTGTGTGTGTGTGTGTGTGTGTGCATTCATGTGACTCTGTGTGACTTTAGAAGGAGCATGCACACTATGACACAGTGGAATCTGCACACACTGTTTTTTATGGTCTCAGACTTTGACTGTCTTCAAAAAAACTGTGAAGACTTTGTTCTCAGGCTGTTAGAGTGACTGCGATCCTCTCATGTGCAGAGAGAAGCTTATGAAAGCAGAAAGAGTTCCTCTCGGTGGACACACACACTCAGCACGCACCCACAAAAAACACCCCCGAAAATCTCCCCTGGAACCCTCCCAATGGCAAAATCTGTTTTGCATTCTCAGTCCCCCAACCCCCTCTCTCTCTGTAAGGCCTCGCCACATCATGTCTTTGTTTTCACTGTCCCCCCCCCCCTCCTCTGGCAAGAAGCAATAACAGGAGTGTGTGTGTGTCTGTGTGTGTCTGTGTGTGTGTCTGTGTGTCTCCCAATCTCCCGTGAATTGTTTATTGTCTCAGTGAGCGCAGAGACACACATTAGCAAACAGTTGTGGACGTCCTACTTGTTGCAGGTTAGATAAATATTGAGTCGCCAAACAGCTGCCTGCTAGGAGAGAGACTAACAACAACAGACAGAGCTTGATATCAAGGGAGCTTGAATATATAAATGAATGAAGGCTTTACTTCGAACATGTCCAAAATAATATAATAATGATAGCTAAAAGGAAATGGAAAAAACAGAAGAAAAAACCATATTAAAGGAGTCAGCGATTGTGGAGAATGCTTGTTGTCAAAATCACTTCTTGTCAAAATCAGTGAATATCTCCTCATGATCCGCTACCTGTCCGTACTGTGTGTGTGCCTGAAAAAAAATTCCGACGTTATTACACAGCCTAGGCTCTGTCTGGCTGTCTGGCAGAGGTCAAGAAAGGTCACACTGTTAATGTATACTCGAGTTACGCTACTGTGTAAAGCAATTAGTGTTGATATGATCTGTCCCCAGCATATAGACTGTATATAAAAAGGTCTACACACGTTTTTGTACGTGTGTGTGTGTGTGTGTGTGTGTGTGTGTGTGTGTGTGTGTGTGTGTGTGTGTGTGTATGTGTGTGTGTGTGTGTGTGTAGTTGTTGGGACTGTATTATGTCGCTGAATTAGTTTAAAAAAAGACAAAAACAGAGTTAAAAAATTTTGTTTTTTAAATAAAGGGCACCTCAAACTTCTTATTTTATTTTATGAATTTATTATTATTATTATTATTATTATTATTATTATTATTATTATTATTTAAATTGTTTGCATAGAAAAATTGTAGGGTGTTGTAAATGTAAAAAATAACTCTCAGATCAATAAATGTTCCTATAAATTATGTCAAAAAAATAAAAAATACATCTTACATACTGACACAATTGTCCTCATCCAAGCTCTGCCCTAGTTCATCCTCTTCCTCATTAGCAGAACCAGAATGTTCCAATTAAGCACTGTCACATCGTCGTGCCAACGGCTGGCTCACATTCCGTCGGCTGGACAGACTTTACACAGGATGGTGAAGATGGATAAAGTAATTCATCCAAAAAGCACATAAAAAAAAAGAGGGATTCATTTCGGTCGAGAGAGCAGAACAAAGATTTTGGTGGTCCGATTACATTTACTGTTGCAGGGTTGGAGAGCATGGGATTTATGTTTTTGAGTGGAGGACAAGGATTTTAATTTTTTTTTTTTTAACCTTTATTTATACAGGTAAATCCCATTGAGACCGAAGACTCTTTTACAAGGGAGACCTGTTCCCATTCCCACGTTACCATTCACACACACATAGCAGGCTTACTATCGACATTCACACGATTGAACTGAGGTAACAGCCTCGGAAAAATATTAAGAGACCAGTCTGGATTTTTCTTAAATCTTCATCTCTACATTACTTATTGAAAATGCTCTTTAATGACAAAAAATGTATTGGAATTTGGTAGAAATGTTGTCAGTAGTTTATATTATAAAACCAAAACGTTCATTCTAATCAAACATATGCCTATAAATAGTAAAACGAGAGACACTGAACAATTTTCTCCAGAGTTGTATTTTGTTTGAAAACGGCTTTTCGTTTGTTTTAAGAATTAACTACGAAACTCCTTAAAAAATCACTTTTGCCTTAAGTCTTTTTCCCTTAGCTGGGGCTCTTTGTTTCAATGATCTCTTATAAGATTATTTTGGGGCATTTTTGCATTTTACTAGACAGTTTGGAGAGACAGAGATATCTTAGAGAGAGGGGGAATGACATGCAGAGAACGACCCGGGCTGGATTCTAACCCGGGTCTGCTGTGAAGAGGACTGAGCCTCTATGGGAGTTGGGGCGCTAACCACTACACCACGAACGCCCCTTCTGTGATCTTTTCTTGTTATGTATTTTAAGTTTTGTATTATTAATTTATTTTACTTTGAAGGATACTTTGATACTTTGTTTTTTAAATAAATAAACCAAAACGTATTCAATCCCAGCCCTTATTTTGATAGGGGGGATTTTAATGACTGTACTTTATTTTGATAGGGGCTACATAAATAAAAAACCCATACCCATGCCCACTTGTTAAAAAACATCTGCCATTGTTGTTAAAAAGATGAAACACTTATTAAGAGATACACACATACCTACACAGCTCACATAACCTATAGGAGCAGTAACAGATAATAGCAATAAACAAAGGGGTCGGAGTGCAACATGTAAAGAAGGGTGTCACTGTGTTATCTTCCGGCAGTTCCAAGTATATTGAATTCAAACCAGATTTTAAGGCAAGGCAAGGCAAGTTTATTTCTATAGCACAGTTCAGACACAAGGCCATTCAGAGTGCTTTAGAAGGGCCTACAAATCAAGTATAGATATCAGAAAATTTGCATTTAAGAGATAGTAAAAACAAAGAACAAATACAGGCAGATAAGTTGCCAAAGCGAATAAATAAAAAACAAAAAAATGACAGGTTAAAAGGGAAACAGAAAAGTCTTCAGATGTTATCATGGTGAACTTGATGTTCCTCAATGTAACTCACCCGGTGTTTGGCCTGAAGACATCTGTCATCTTCCAAAATTGTGAAACGCTCATGCTTGCACAGCAGACAGCAGCATTTCCACACAGTAGCCAAAAATTTGACCTTTCTTTCATGTCCTGGTATGATTTGCAATATATTGAAATTATACTACAGCTCCGGAAAAAAATAAGAGACCAGTCTGGATTTTACTTTTACTTTTATTACTTTTTTATTCTTCATCTCTACATTACTTAATGAAAATGCTCTTAATGACCAAAACAATGTATTGGAATTTGATAGAAATGTTGTCAGTAGTTTATAGAACAAAACCAAAATGTTCATTCTACTCAAACATATGCCTAGAAATAGTAAAACGAGAGACACTGAACATTTTGAGTGGTCTTTTATTTTTTTCCAGAGCTGTGTTACAATATTGTGAATAAAATGGACCTACAAAGAAATACTGCCTAGTGAAACTTCCCAACACAATGTTTGTGCTTGTACTTAACTTTTGTCTTCATCAAACATAACAAAGGGATATGTCAGATACTATTGTTCCAGATCTACATTAACATATAATGGTGACATAGCCATACATCTTACTGGATGAGTTAGGGCAGCATGCACTGTTTCTTAAATAGGGTTATTTTCTTTAATTGTCTTTACATACAATTCACACAGTGGCAAAATGGGGACAGAAAACAAGAAAATAGAACAGGGAGTAAAGAAAAATGTTAACAGTCATATTTAGTTTTTTTAGCTAAATGTTTAACTTTCAAAACCACAATTAAAAGTTGTAAAATAAAATATTTTCACACATTTTATTTCTTTAAATGACTTACTTTTCTGCGTGTGTTAGAATTGGTCAATTTTTATGTTTGACGAGCACTTTGTAGATGCCTTTTTGAAAAAGTACCACATGAATAAGGCAAATTATTATTTAAATTCTTATATAACAGGGGCCAAAAAATGTGCAGCGTAATGCATAACTGCAAATCTTTTCCACCCCAATAGTTCAGGGCTGGGCACAAAACAATGTAGGGAAGCTACTCAGTGACATAACACCCGACCATGGCAAACAAGACTGCTGTTACAGTCGCGGGTTTAGTGGGTGATCCTCTGAAATAACTATGGCATTAAGTTATACAATTTTCAGTTGTCTTAATGTGGTTTTTCCTCCCTTACTTTGTTGTTTAAAGGTGCCATGAGGAACTTTTGAATATTTCTGAAACAGTCTATTTTTTTTTTCTGATGATCATAAATTACATGTAACAGCAAACGAGACCATCAGTGCAAAGAATGCTATTTTTATATAGTTTTCTTAATGCCTTTGGTGTGGGTACGCTCACCCAGGAACGACAGTTGTACTAAGTATGTAATTGTAAAATGTACATGCCTGTCTTTGGTTGGTACATAATAAAGTGATAAAACATAATATTTTTACAAAACATCTTGAATTTCCATTTGATATGGAAGCAAGAGACTACAATGTTTATTCTTATTGTTAAATATATTATTTCTTAGGCTACATAATTGTGTAATAATGAGATAGTATGTTATTATGAGGTAGTCATCGTTATCTCACGGAAATAAATGGTATTTGTCTTGTAGGACAATTTCTCTGCATCGTTATTTTACTTTTGATACTAAAAGTAAATGTTCCTGTACTTTGTACTTTAAGTCGTAGGCCTACGTCCTTAGATATAGCCTAAGACAAACACTCACAAGGACCATGTCTCTGCATCAAGTAGTCTACTTACTTACTTTTGTTCCTTTATAACAAACTGTCCGTAATAGATAGATAGATAGATAGATAGATAGATAGATAGATAGATAGATAGATAGATAGATAGATAGATAGATAGATAGATAGATAGATAGATAGATAGATAGATAGATAGATAGATAGATAGATAGATAGATAGATAGATAGAGATGGATGGATGGATGGATAGATAGATAGATAGATAGATAGATAGATAGATAGATATAGGCCTACAGTACAGATAGAGACAGACACCTCTCTCGTGCGCCTCTCCCACTTTCTCGCACGTGCGATTTGTCAGGTCAGATTCCACCACTGCCTGTTCACGGCTGTCGTCTCTGCGCATGCGCGTTGGGCCATAGTGTCATCATCATCACCATCCCAGAAGTTGTCCAGTCCAGCGCTGCAGTGGTACCTCGCTCCTGCTGCTGTTGGAGTATCCGCCGCTACACCGTTGGTTTTTGCAAGAACCGGGACAACCACCAACGCGACACTCACTCAAGCCGAACTGAGCCTCCATAGGACGGATACGAAACCTCCGAAACGACCCGGTGAGTGACGGAGCGTGTGTTGGTCAAACAACGTGGTGCGTGTGTGTCTGTGTGTGTGTGGGGTGACCATTCATACACAGTCTATGGTTGAGACAAAGAGGCTGCTGCTGAATTGAAACGGCTAATTTTCTCTTCGTAAAGTGTTGAAACGTCTCTGCTTCTGTCGCCATTAGATAGGCTACTAATAATTATTTCCTTATATTGCAACAGCGCGCGAATGATAGAAATACCCAGTGTTATTGGGCGGTTGGTTTAGTAACCAGACGTAGTTTCATTCACCCACAGTGTGTGGCGTGATGCTGCCGCTCGTTTAAACATCCACACGTGAAGTCCCCCTCCCTCCATACCCAACCCCCCATGTGCCTCTGTCCTTGCCGCGTTTGACAGCTCGTAACTCGGGGTCACAGTCTCAATGTGGTCGGCACAGAGCCAACAAAGTACCGCAGCAGCGTTTATAGTCACTTAGAGATAGTGGATATCTTCAGCTATATATTCTGGTTGTCTAGGCTACTTCCACACTGCATGCAAGTTTTTTTTTTTTTTTTTTTTGCAGATAACACAGCTAGCCGACATTACTACAGATAGGCATACAGTCTTAAGTTAATCTTGAAAAATATTAGGCTTTAATTTGTAGGCTAGTACAATGTCTTAAAACAGTCTTTCAAGAGCCTTATCAATAGCCTACTAAAACATGGTGAGTAGGGGAGTTTATCAGTGTTCTACTTTAAATAAGTTTGCATGGTCAAATATGGTCAAACTGCAACGTTTAAGTGATAAATTATTATAATTTTTGGCTTTTAAGTTGTGCATTTTAGATGATAGACACACAGACAGTAAAGAGGGAGGGGGACAGGCAGACAGACAGGCAGACAGACAGACAGGCAGACAGACAGACAGACAGACAGACAGACAGACAGACAGGCAGACAGACAGACAGACAGACAGACAGACAGGCAGGCAGGCAGGCAGGATAGATAGATGTTGTCTACCTTGGTGGAAATTTGTTTTTGGCTTCTCCCACTCAAACACAAATTTCCACATTACACACAGCAACCAAACATGACATACAACAACATAATAATAATCATATTAACCCTTAGATCTTATAACTTTAAGTCTGTTCCAAAGAAATTATATTCTATGCAGAAGTGTCCCTAACCCAAAGTATTTTGTATTTTCTTCCTATACAGTTTTGCTTTTAGTAATATTTATCTTAAATATCATTCTGAGTGGCTTTGAAAAGGTCTTAAAAAGTCCTTAAACCTACTGTAATGGCAAATATTGCATATGATATGTCTCCGGACTCAAATGTTAGAATGCTCATATCTGCAATAAGAAACATTGTATTTAATTTGTATAGATTCCTAAGATTCTTATAAGGGTAATGAGATATATTGAATGTTGTTTAATTCTAAATGTAGATTCCTCAAATGAGTATCCACCAAACCACTCAGACTTCTCACACCTCTTCTATTGTCTTGTGCTCAGAACACCCCCTACCCCCGGCCTAGGCTATTCAACCTCCTAACAAGTGGGCCGAAAAGGAAAACCGCTGGGGGGGGGGGGGGGGGGGGGGGGGGCTCATGGGCCACACATACAGTAAAACATATAATGTCAATGAATCGCTACAAATAAATGGTACTAGTAGTAGTGTTAACTCAATAGATATAGTACTGCTATGGAATAACCTAATAGTCAGACGCATTCCTTTCTTCTTCACTTTTAATCGCATCATTATAACAATTGTTGTTCTCACATATTTTGGACACATTCTTATGATCCAACAATGTAGTTGGAATCATCACAAAACAGAACTACTGTAATATGAGACAGTTTGAGCCTGTTTCAGTCAGTGAGAGAAATTGCACTGCCTTGATTTAGCTAGTTCAGCATAGTTTGGCTCATCAGTTGTAAGGCCAATCCTGAGACACTCATGCAGCTTCATAAACCAGCCTCATGTGTAAAACTGATTTACTGCATTCGTTTTATTTATCATATTACACCGTAACGCGAACCAGATTTGCAGACAACAAAAAAAACTCTTGTGAGCCAGAAAAAAAACCAAGAAGGGCCATATTCGGCCTGCCCTACTGTATCTTCAAACTGTGCCCCCCACTGCCCCCGCCCCCCCCCCCCCCCATGACTGGCTAATTGAGAGCATTGCATTGTTGTTATGGTGAACTGAAGCCATTGTTGTTGCCAGGATGAGAGCCATTCTTCTCAGAAAGCCACCGCGGGGCTTCGTGGGTCGGATGGACCTCCATGTTCTTACAGGATCCAGGAACATGAAGCCTGTGTTGTTTGATTAAATAGTCTTTGCTTGATTATTACAGCCTTATGATCTCACTCTCTCACTACACTACCTTTCCGGAAGCTGTATTAACCCTGAGTACATGTGACGCGCGGCCGCTAATGTGTTATCTATTGCCAAAGCTCAATTGGATTCACATGCTATCTAGCCTGTGAGGGGAAAGTGTGTGTGGGGGGGAGGGGGGGGGGTCACTTGAAAGATCACACGACAACAGCCATACCACGTCCCCATGCCGTTCCCTATTGTCCCCTCACCGTCTATTTATAAGGCTGGATCTAGAGGGGGGATGTTCTTTAGTTATGAAAAGTGAGTGATTTATACAGTATGTGACATTCAACATAGTGGCACAGAAGAACAGTAGAATTCATTATGCAAACATTCAAATGTCTGAACTTTACTTTGTGTACTTGAATGCAGCATCTCCTAAGGGTGTTGTCCTGCTGTGACATAGGACAGTTGAATAGTTCCCTCTGTGCATCATTAAAACGTGGTTGTGTGTGTGTGTGTGTGTGTGTGTGTGTGTGTGTGTGTGTGAAGTCAGTTTTAAAACCTCTTCTCTGGTTATGTATGGGTGACGCTGAATAGTTGACGATTAGTTTGAAAATCTCACAGTCAAATAGTCGACACTGCGGTCATGAAACAAGGGCTGTGTATTGCTGCTATGTGGGGGTGCTGGATGTCTTTTTTTTTTAAAGATATTTTTTGGGCATTTTTATGGTTTATTGATAGTGCAGAGAGACAGAGGTGAAATGGGGCAGAGAGGGCAGTGACATGCAGAGAACCACCGCAGGCGGCAATCAAACCCAGGTCCGCTGCTGGGCCCGGCCCGGGGGGGGGGGGACGCCCTACCAACTGAGCTAAGGGCGCCCCAGGGGTGCTGGATGTCTGATGTCACGAAGACAAACTGTAGCTGTGTTCGAAATCGTTCCCTATTCAATCACTCCATTCCCTATACAGTGTCTATGATATAGTGAACTATGTAGGGAACGAACAAACGAGAATTTGGACACTACGCTGAACATTTCTAAATGTCATTCGCGTCAGTAAATGCAACAGCATTGCATTGTGGTATACGGGAGTAACATGTAGGGAACATCGTATGTTCACTCAAATTCTGGGTATTTTATAGTCCGCTATATAGTGAATGAAATAAACCACTGAGAATTCGAACACCAATACAAAATAGCCCACTACAGCTTTAAGATTGTGCAATCTTGGATCTTTATTGCCGTGACGGAAATGCTGCTAAAGATATGCCAGGAAAATGTCCAAACGTGCTGTAACTGTGTAAAAAAAAAGTGTAGCCTCCCTGTTTGATGACAAATTGCTTTCCCAGCTTATTCGATTATTGGCAGTGTAAACGTTTCTATCAGCACACTCACACACACACACACACACACACACACACACACACACACACACACACACACACACACACATCTCATTGACGGTATCTCAGGGAAGTCAAGCGGTGTGGCACTTAACGTGATGTGATATCTAGGAATGCTGATAGGGCCTGAAGCTTTGATTACTAGACGGCAAACCACTTGAGATATCAGCTGTGTGTGTGTGTGTGTGTGTGTGTGTGTGTGTGTGTGTGTGTGTGTGTGTGTGTGTCTGTGCAAGGCATGTGCAAGGCCAGACACGCAACCACACGGGTTTGTGTAAGGGAGGATCAATAACTGCATGCATGCGCTAGTTAGTTATTACACAGTTAGTTAGTTAGATGCACATGTGACTAAAGCTGTGTGGAGTGCAGCTACAACAATAATGTACATACTTAGATTACCCATGTCTATGTGAACTGTCAAAATGGTTAAAACTGCCAATGCAATACGTGGAAGCAATTTAATATTGATTAGTTTAATTGTACTATGGTCCCTTCATGTCATTCATGTACGTGTTGGAATGAGGATAGATCGCAGCCTCATGATGACAGTTTAGAATTACACTGAGTCATTCATGGGAGGGAATGAATAGTAACCGTGCCAACCCCTCCTTCTTACTTCCTACTCATCACAGGTGTTTGCAAGAATGGGATTTTTGTATCCTGTCCTTTCATGTGCACTATGGGAAATGCTACAGGCCAGACATACATAAACAAAACATATTTAAAGCTATAGTGCGTAACTTTTTATAGAGATGATGAATGTTGGTTACATTCAAGCCATCGCCAAATTAGTTGACACAAAGTTGATTAAGCCTATTAGCTCCACAAAACTCTCTCCGTTTACAAACTGGTGTCACCCAACTGACACTGGTGCAGGAGCTCAGAAAAAATCCCAATAAATGTTTCAGTTGTTGACTCTACTGCTAAGAAAAAACCCGCTAAGAAAAAACCCAGTGTAAAATCCATGTGCGATCACTGAAGGCTTTACCTCATGTAGATGCACCGACTGTGTTGTTGTAATTACTTAGAATTCCTCATGGGGGGGCGACAGAAGTTACGCATTATAGCTTTAATCATTGTTGTTATAGTATTTTACATTCAGATTAAGCCATCTAATTGCTAGGTCAGTTGTGTTAATCCCAGAAACACTATAAACTACGGAATAAGGCTTTTTTGTTTAGTTTTGAAAATGTGTAACTTCTTGCCCAAACTGTTATTTGTTAAAGGCATTTCAGGTAACTTCGGCCCCTCAGCACACTTTGGTCAAGGGAGCGTTTGTTACTGCAGAATGAATGGCCTCATTGATAAATCTCTCAGGACACACAGACACACGGATACACGGACACACGGACACACTAGGACACACAGACACACAGTCAGACACACACACACACATGGAGACACACACACACACACACACACACACACACAAGGACACACACACACACACACACACACACGGACACATAGACACACAGAGACACAGTCGGACACACACACACACACAGAGACACAGTCGGACACACACACACACACACACACACACACACACACACACAGACACAGTCGGACACACACACACACACACACACAGACACAGTCGGACACACACACACACACACACACACACACACACACACAGAACTCTCATGAGAGATGGCAAAATAAATCTCTTCCCACTTGATAAGCCTGTTTCCCATAAAGTCCAGGCCCTCAAACTCGATACTGATTCCTCCTCTTTTTTAAATTTCTATTCTATTCTATTCAATTCAATTCTTTTATTTTTTCTACATCTGCTCCAACTGATGTGGTTTTCTCTTCTGTTTTACATAATCCAGTTTGGCAGCTTCCTTCAGCTATCAACTTAGAAAAGCAGGACACGACATGACAATACACGATTTAGACAGATATGTTTGTTTTGCGTTTTCGACTGGCATGTTTTACTTCTTATTTTATTTATTTTTTATTTGTCATTTTTGCTTTTATTAGACAGTTTTGGAGAGACGGAGATGAAATGGGGGCAGAGATAGGAATGACATGCAGAGAACGACCCGGCCTGGATTCTAACCAGGGTCTGCTGTGAAGAGGACTGAGCCTCTATGGAGGGGGGGGGGGGATCTAACCACTACACCACAAGCGCCCTCCCCCCCCCATATGTTTCACTTTTAACATTACAGAGCGTTTTAAGACCACAGTCCGCTCCAAAAATTCAACTTCTCACCTTTTTGTGCTGAATGTCACATTGTCGGCCATTTAATTTTCCTTGGTAGCACGAGCACCATAGTGACCTTTATCTGTTCCTGTGGGTGTTGCTAAATTCAGATTCACTATGTAACTCTGAAATACACACTCTGGTTATATCAGGTTATGACCTACTGCAATGGCGTGAGTCTCTCTTTCCTATTCCCACCTCATGTGTAATAGATAGGACCGGTTGGTTTGTGCCAGCCTCACTGTTGGATGACTTCCAGTTCCCAAGTTCACTTAAGCCTGCAGTGTGTAGAATTTGGGGTTTTATTTCCTAGCAGATTTTGTAGAAAGTAATTATAATATCCATAAGTACATTTAATTTAGTGCATAATGGCTGAAAAAATGTTTTGAATAATTTTTTTTCCCCTTAGAAAGGGTGTCATATATGTCCATATTTCTGCATATTTTGGACCAAAGCCTAGTGCCGCCATCTTGAAAGTGTCATAGTTGCAATGTCATCAGGTGCATTGTTTAAAATTTAGAATTTTTCTTGTCCTTGAAGTAGGCCACTGTAGCTTCTGTTATTATTCGAAAGGGTTGGGGTTACCCAGGGAGTGTTGCACTCTAGAACTTTCTAGAACTTTCTTGATGATGTCATATTACACACTGCACCTTTAAGCAACTCCTAGACATGATTAGTCAGTCCCTGATAAAGGTGCAGGACTGTTAGATAGACAAAGCTAGGGATAAGGACATTACAATAAGGAAATTGCTAGGGCTGCCCCCTGAAAGTCGATGATTCGACATCTGTGTTTGTTTAAAGCTCTCTTTCAGTAATCTTAAGTCTGCCAAATATATAACTCAAATGCACTTTTCTGATTGACAAATAGTATCACGAATGGTCAAATCTCTGGATTGAACAGGAAGTTCCGATTCGAAATTCCAAGTCGCAGGCATCCTTATAAATTGCCTGTTTATAGGTTATTTTTCAAACGATTCCCTATTTTTGATTGTAGTTCATTTGAGCTGTTTGTACCTGGTCATCTAGTTAAAGAATAACTTAATGAGTGATCAATTCTTTTCATTTTATTAGACTATTATTTGGTCCTCTTCCCAGTCTCAAGTCTTCATTAAATTAATAATACATCCAGTAGCAAAAAACAACTAGAACTACGGCCTTGCCTCGGTGAAAGTCCAGTGTTAGTGGGCAATGCTTTAAAGAAGGCAAAGCTCCTAAGAAGCTACAATGTGATGCAAGGTCACTGCGACCTCACATCGACATTTGTGCAATGTTTGAAGAAAATCCCTCAAAGCGGTCTTGAGATATTGCGTTTATGAGGTCACAGTGACCTTTACCTTTGACCTTTGGGACTCCAAAATCCAATCAGTCCATCCTTGAATTAGACTTGACATTTGTGCAAAGTTTGAAGTAAAACCCTCAAAGCGTTCATGAGATATTGCGCTCCCAGATATGGCCCGGAGTACACACAGAAGTACAAATACATCAATCAAGTGTCGGCAGCATCACATGAAAATGTGAGATGACATGAAGATATTAAAAGCTTGCAGCTAATAGTAGTAGTACAAATATGATGGCATTAGAATTACTACTACTACTGTGTGTGTGTGTGTGTGTGTGTGTGTGTGTGTGTGTGTGTGTGTGTGTGTGTGTGTGTGTGTGTGTGTGTGTGTGTGTGTGTGTGTGTGTGTGTGTGTGTGTGTGTGTGTGTGTCTGATCAAGGCGTCTTGCTTCATATGTCACTTTGGTCGCATGAGTGAAAGTTGAGTCTCAGTACAGTCAATAAAACGAGATTAAATCTTGCAATCGCAGGTCTGTCAGTTCTGGACGACTGCCACGTTTTATGATTCAGAGATAAAACTAATAAATGTTTCACAAGGAAGATTATGAATGGATCGTCATGTACGACAACTTGTTGCTAAGGAGTTTACAAGAGCAGTCCTGTCAAAGGCCAATCAATCAAATTTGTTGCACACCGTTTTTGTCGCAACTCAAATAATTAAATCTATAGGCTATCGTAAAATGACGTGCAGTGCAGATACTTTGACTGCCTCTCCATCGGCCTGATATGCAGAACCTCCCTGGGATTTCAGACCCTGGTGGAAACACACACACCAACAGGCCACAGCAACCTTTAAGTTCTTGGAAAAGGAACCTGGAACCTTAAAGACCTACTTCACCAGTGGGAATATGAAGGTGTATTGAACTCTGAGATCCTATGTAGTGTGAATGTGCAAACATTTTAGAAATCGGTTCATCCTAGCCTGAGAAAAGGCAGAAAGAGTGTGTTTATGGTCTCACTGTCTAACCCTACATTTTACTAGTGTGACATCACATAGGGTTAAATGTAGGGTTAGAGTTAACAGGACAGCTGGGCCTAGGGAAGACTGAGGGAAGAAAAACTTAATTCATTATATTATAATAGCGATTTTATAATGATAGAACACCGGTTCCGTATGGGTGAAGTATTCCTTTAAGCTTAAACAAATGTGTAAAAACCCACACAAACACCAACCCTAATCCTGGAGTTATCCCATGACTACTGACTCTCCTGCCCATAGTCTGAAGGCTGAGATTGTTGATCCTATAATGTCTCTGTATATTTCCCCCTGGTTCTGGTTATATCAGAGTCACAGTTACTCACTTCCTTCTTTGTCCTGGCTTGAACACATTCTGTTAAATCAGCATATAACCCTGTGTGTGTGTGTGTGTGTGTGTGTGTGTGTGTGTGTGTGTGTGTGTGTGTGTGTGTGTGTGTGTGTGTGTGTGTGTGTGTGTGTGTGTGTGTGTGTGTGTGTGTGTGTGTGTGTGTGTGTGTGTGTGTGTGTGTGTGTGTGTGTGTGTGTGTGTGTGTGTGTGTGTGTGTGTGTGGTCGCCCTATTTCCTCGGGCCTGTTGACCTAAAATGAGTTCACATGACACGACTGTGCAGAGTAACTGAGGATAATAATGGAGTCCGTGCTACTCTGTACTGTACCGTCGGTTGGCACTTTGTTTGTTTTTGAACCGTACTGAAAAGAGGAACTAGAATATTGTGGTGTCGTCCAACATCCTATTTGATTTGTGTTTGTACCATTTGTAGTGTCACTTATGTCTCGTATGCTTTACTACCGACCGTTATTATTTCATTTAAAAAAAAAAATTAAATTATTTGAGGATAAGCCCCCTTGAGATGTAGCATCTCGTTTTCGGGTCCTCGGAAAAACATACAACTACAATACACAAAACAAACTATTAAAGACAAACACATGCAGTACATACACAGGCTCTCTTTTGAAGTTAGGGCTACAACCGATGGGCCTTTTTGATGATTGATTTATCGAAGACAATTTATAGGGTGGATGGACAGCCTAGGCTCTGTACACTGATATGTAAACAAAGGAGGCATGTTGTAGCTAGCAACATGCCTGTTTACAGAGCCTAGGTGGTGTATTAACACTGGAACACAGGTAGCAGACTGAGGAGATATTCACTGATTTTGACAAAAAGAGATTTTGACAACAAGCGTTCTCCAG
>NC_137211.1:4068293-4125793 GCF_949987685.1 Ammodytes marinus | reverse complement strand
ATAATTTCCCCCATTTCAAATAAAAACATTAATCTTCCGTGTTGTAATTGAGATGTTATTACAGTGATGGTAATTTGTGTAGGCAGTAATCCAGGTCAGAAGACTTGCAGACTAGAGTCAACAAACGCTGAATTTTTTTAGCACAAACAGTGAACCAGTGTTGATATCAGAAAGCAAACCTGTCAAAACACACACAGTCCCACTTCCTCTAAACTCATGTTGTCGGTTACACAACACAGTCTCATTAGCAACCGAACATTTGACAAGGCAAGGCAAGTTTATTTACATAGCACAAATTCAGACATAATTCAGGCCACTCAAAGTGCTTTACAGGGTCACGAAATACATCAAGATTATGTCGTGGAACTGAAAAAACAGCTTGTCTAGTGTTCGGGTGAGAGTTGGCAAAAATACCAGATGACACAATGTTAAGAGTATAAGAAAAGATAGTTTAATTGTTTGCAAACAAGAATCGGCAACTACGACTCTCATATGGAGAGAGCAGAAAACTGACTGAGGAAGAATCAATCTCCTCAGCCATATATATTGTTCATTATCTTACAGACACAGTTCTCCGGAGCCTTCTCAGTCAAAACATACATTCCCGTACGCAGTTTGAGTATCTCAGAACATAATCAGAACATAACAACCTTCGCCATAAGGTCAGGTCAGAACTTTTGTTGATTAACTTATGTGTTTATTTAGAGTCAAGATGGCATTAGTCTATTAAAACACATATTTATTATGACTGTAATAAACAATTCCACAACAATTAAAAATACATCAAGCATAGAATACACATTAGAAAAGTGAATAAAAAAATTGACAAACACACAGAACAGACCTCGACGTGAACCATAACGGTCATAAAATACATTTGACCTGGACATGTCTTCAGTGCAGCTTCTAAAAAAACAGCACAGCCACTGACTATCAGTGTGTGCAATTGTATTTAAACAGGAGAAAATGTATCTGTTAATAAACCAGGAGATTTTTTTTTCTTTTTTTTGGCATTTTGCTTTTTTTTGTAATAGACAGCTTTGGAGAGACATGAATGACATGGGGCAGAGAGGGGAATGACATGCAGAGACCACTACACCAAGTTTTCAGCTTTTTCTTTAAACAAAATTAATTATTTAAAATGTTTTCAGCTTCACTTTAGCCAACAGAATTGTATGTCAGAAAGGGAAATCTTCAGACAAGCCAATGACCGCGGCGCCCTTTGAAATGTTATAGTGTTGGTATTAAACCATAAATTCAAACCCTTTGGTGATGACGCGAGACCCAGGGGCCAAAGAGCAACTCTGGCAAACACTCACAGACCCTCTCAAGTTGCTCACACAGTGCCGACACAACTGACCCCACTAAACACACACACACACACACGCGCACACACACACACACACACACACCATCACGTGCACTTCACACTCATTTAACCCGTTTTCCTGGACCCAAGCCTGACTAAAATCTTGGATCCGTTCAATTGAAGCTACAATTTAGGGGTGAACAAAATAACTTAAAGGTGGAGTCAGAGATTCTGGAGAACACTTGTTGTCAAAATCAATATTTCTCGAAATCGGTGAATATCTACTCACGATCCGCTACCTGTACATACTGGTGTTAATACACAGCCTAGGCTCTGTAAACTGGTATTTAAATTGTAAACAAAGGGGGCTTACCGTAGCTAGCAACGTGCCAGTTTACAGTTTCACTGCACACACAGTAGAGTACATACAGGGAGCAGATTGTGAGGAGATATCCACTGAATTTGACAGAAAGCGATTTTGACGACAAGCGTTCTCCAGAATCACTGACACCACCTTTAAACCTGCAGTGTGTAGAATTTGGGGTTTTATTTCCTAGCAGATTTTGTAGAAAGTAATTATAATATCCATAAGTAAGTTTAATTTAGTGCATAATAGCTGAATTTTTTTTTTTTTATTATTATTTTTTCCCTTAGAAAGGGTCTCGTATATGTCCATATTTCTGCATATTTTGGACCAAGGCCTAGTGCCGCCATCTTGAAAGTGTCATAGTTGGAATGTCATCAGGTGCATTGTTTAAAATGTAGAATTGTTCTTGTCCTTGAAGGCCACTGTAGCTTCTGTTATTATTCTAAAGGGTTGGGGTTACCCAGGGAGCGTTGCATTCTAGAACTTTGTAGAACTTTCTTGATGATGTCATATTACACACTGCACCTTTAACAGAGAAAGACCAAAAACTTAGGAAATCAAACATGGTGCAGAAAGGAAGTGAAAGCTGTCAGAAGCCTGAACACATTGTACCCACAGATTCCTGAAAAGTCTTAAAAGTGCTACAAGGAACTTTTAAAGTCTAATTTTTCCTCTGAATTACATGATCATAACCTGTCATCCCCCCTCTCTCTCTGTCTCCCCATTTCAACATGTTACTGCAAACAAGACCATCATTGCAAAGAATGCTATTTTTTTAGGTTTTTCTTAATGCCTTTGTCATGGGTACGCTCACCCAGGAAGTCTTAAAAAGGTCTTATAAGTCATGAAATTTGTTCTTTTTACTCGTACAGATACCCTGGTCCGGACACAGTGCGATCATGGGGCAGAGTTAACCTGTGACTGTAATAGGCTGTAATGATTGGTGGAACATGGTTGTTTACAGCATGCCCCGAGCTAATGGCATGTAGCGGGGCACAACGCCTGGCTGTTCATTAGTTATCATCACAAGGCTCAGGGCTCCATAACAGCATTACTCAGCTTTTTTTTCTTGTACAGTATCACAATACCGATTTCTGTTTTTGTCTGTATATTTAGAGTATATCCATTTTTAAGGGTGAAGTCAGTGATTCTCGGGAACGCTTGTTGTCAAACTCAGTGAATATTTCCTCGTGATCTGCCACCTGTCCGCACTGAAATAAAATTTGGTGTTAATACGCAGCCTAGGCTCTGTAAACTGGTATGTAAACAAAGGGTATGTTTTTTTTTTTTTTTTTAAGATATTTTTGGGGCATTTTTATGCTTTATTGATAGTGCAGAGAGACCGAGGTGAAATGGGGCAGAGAGGGGAGTGACATGCAGAGAACGACCGCGGGCGGGAATCGAACCCGGGTCTGCTGCTGGGCCCGGCCCGGGAGGGGGACGCCTTACCAACTGAGCTAAAGGCGCCCCCCTAACAGGAATGTTAAAATACGCGTTTGTTTAATGGAAATATGGAAGGCAAAAATAAAGAATGAAATGGAGAAAAGTTTCCAAGTTATCAGAGGAGGTTTAATGAACTGATATCACAGGACAGGGTAATGCAGCCTCTCTGGACAGGAACAGTCAAAAAAGTGAAATCTCTTCTCTACAGCAAGGCTTTTTAACATCCCTAAACAAAAGACAATGATTGGTTTTTATTGCTGTCGTCTGGTTTCGGGGTCATCTTCTTGCACATCTCCGGACGTCCTCTGCTGAACTTTACTGACTGGCTTAAGCTTCCCGGCCTGATAGAGTGTTTACAACTTGCTTGACCAGCAAGGCCTTGGTCTTAAACAGATACATCGCCTTGCCCTCTAGGCTTATCTTATGGGGAAACATCGTAAAGTTTTACAACAAGATGTTCTACCTCCTGTCTCCAAAGCACCAAGAAATGTTGAGTGAGAACATTTACTAAAGTCAAAATGTAAAGAATATACAAATTGTTTAAATGATTATACAATGGTTAAATGCATATTAATGGGGGGGCATAATATCATACAAATTAACGTTTATTTTTCTAACAAAACCCTCAATAAATACGTTTCTAACGTATTTCTAACTAGGAAAAATATAGTTTGGGACTAAGTATTATATGTTCAGTCCACTTGTAAATTATCTACACACTATTGGGTAAACACTAAAAACCAGACCCTCAATATGTGTTAGTTAGACAACAGAAGTAATTACTAACATAGACAAGGAAAATCCGTGAGTGAAACATTAGACTCAGTTTTATATTTACCAGAGTAAAAACAACACTAAACAGTTCAATTACACATTCTGATCCTTCTTGACTAGTGGCATTAGTTAATTGAAATGGCACAGTACTTAAAATGGGTCTAAAAAACAGATGAAAATATCCACACTAGGCATTAGTAATTTATCATTTCATCTAGCTTCAAAGGGCAACTTGCTTACAAAAAAATTATGTCAGTTAGATAAGTGACGATTCTCAGAGTCTGAAATTTAAGGAGACACAATATTAGACATTTCATTGATTTTCAAACGACTAAATACCAAACATATAGAAGCTTTCACTTCAGGGGATTCAAAGTTAAACACAAAGGGTTTACATTTCTAAATTCACATACTAAGGGTGATTTACCTTTATTAATTTCAAAAACCCATATAGGTGATCAAGTCTCAAATGGCCTTGATACATTTACTTTAAGATTGGGGCCTTATTAAAACAGGGCAGGACACTTAAGCAGTTATAACATTTCTTAACAAAAAAATTGGTTATGGCTTTTGTCTTTGTAGACAATTAGTTTTAACTTATCTGTTTTAGAGCCAATACTTGGTTGCAATTTATTCTATTCTCTTTCAAAGGAGAGACTCGGTGGAGGAAGTGCACAATGTGAGTGGTGTCTTAATGCTCCAGACTTACATAATTTACTTATAAGTACGTTCAATTTACTGTGTACTTGTTTCACCACTTGGGTCTAAGCTCACTTTCTCTGTGACCTTTGACCCGCACTTACTATCCTCAGGAGGTCTGGAGTCTTGCTAGGAGTTGCTCCGGCACAGCAGGCTGTACTAGATCAACACAAAGCTTGAGACAAACAATTAGTACAGACAAACATATAACAGTTAACATATAACAGTTAATTTGCCAGACATCAGAAGAAGGTTCATGACCTCCCTCCTCTCATGTCCTTGGCTTAGCCCCCCCAAACAAAGGGTATGTTAACAAAGGGGGGCCACTATAGCTAGCTAGCAACATACCCGTTTACAGAGCGTAGGCTGTGTAATAAGACTGGATTTCTTTCAGCGCACACACACAGTATGGACAGGTAGCCGATAGTGAGTTGATTTTTGCTGCTTTTGACAAGAAGTGATTTGACATCAAGCGTTCTCCAGCATCGCTGACCCCACCTTTTAAAGGCAGCAGAGTTGATGTCAGAGCTATTTATGGCCGGCTCTGTTATGTGCAGCCTAAAAGGAAAACAGGGCATTTAAGGTGGACGCATGTTTTGATGATACCCAGGGATCTAAAGCTGTTTGGGCAACTGCCTCTAAAATATTTAAACAAAGGCTGCACTTAGTTTATTATTAGACATTTATTACATGGCACTTAGAAAATCCTGTGTCAATCACAGCTTCCTACAGGTCTGTTATTTCCAGCAAGACAGACCGCTGTTAAGGGTATAATGACCGTTACTAAGGACCTACGTCATAGTTTTGATGGATAGACGTCCACACACAGGGCTACTACCCGTTCAGAAAACAATGGAATACTTTTTCAACATAACTTTGCAATAACAGTCAGTGGATATAGTCGGTAGTTTTTAGGAGCTGATCAATATCTCTATTTTTAAATGCAGTTTTCAATAACACATTAAAGGTGGAGTCAGCGATTCTGAAAAATCAGTGAATATCTCCTCACGATCCACTACCTGTCCGTACTGTTTGTGCACTGATAAAAACAATCCAGTGTTATTATACAGCCTAGGCTCTGTAAATGGGCATGTTACTAGCTGCTACTGTGGGCCCCCTTTGTTTACATACCAGCTTACAGAGCCTAGCCTGTGTATTAGCACTGGATTTTCTTTTTCTGTTTTCACATGTGTTGTATATGCTTTACTGTTAAATCATATCAATTTTAACTGAGAATAACTCTGCATTTCAAATCACATACTCTTTCTTCTTACTACACTACATACTAAAGTACAGAAGAGTTTTAGGGCCACAGGACAGGGAAAAAAAATCAGATGAGGAAGATTTTTTTTTTCGTTATGTCGAGAAATGTCAAGAATAAAGAGGAATACTCCAAAATGCAAATGGGGTTAGTGGTGTATTTATGTATTTTCATCATACTACAACTGACGTGCATGCATTGGGACGTCCTAAATCTTTTTCTGGCATACTAAATAGTAGTGAAGTCTGAAGTATGGGGATTGGAACGCAGGGTAAGTCCCACCTGTCTGGTTAGCTGTTTGGTATGAAAGGGAAAATGATAGTAAACAAAGAACTGGTTCATCTAGCCGCCTCCAGTGTTGGTCACTGGCTACAACAGGTATGTTATTACGTGACACAGTTACAGGGAATAAGGTGTGATTTACTTGCAACTACGTCACATGATAAAAAGTAGTAAGGTTATAATTAAGTTTAGTACCACCTTACACCTCACTAGAAATAGGGACAGTCTTAATATGCTGCTCTGATGAGATAAGTTCAGTTGAACCAAAAAATGATCTTTAACTGTTTTTATATGATTTTTTTTTAAATCTAGATATTATAACATTATAACAGCTTCTGACTTTGGAGGATTTGCTGTTTATTTTTTTGTCTCATTTCACGGTAAACTGGATATATTTTTGGGGGGGTTTGGAAATTTGGACTGAAAGTTGTAACGTTGGGCTTTAGAATAACTGTAAGTGATGATTTTGCTCTGTTTCTTATCACATTTATAGACCAAATAATGGATCAAGAAGATATTTTTGAGTGATGTTTGATGATTGATGCTTGAGCAGTTGATTGATTAATTGATTATATTGTGTATTCTCTTTGCAGAATTAGCTAAAATGTTGGCTGTTATAATTAAAGTTTTAAAGTACAATTCTGAGTGGTTAGAAATGACAGAGATCTGTTCGGATGAGATTTGAATGAGCAAGTATTATTTCATCACATATTACAACACTAAGATCATACGATGGTTATAGACATTTCTACATATTTATCAACAACAGAAAACTATTTTTGTCTGTCTTTCTTTCCGTCTGCCATCGATTTTTGAGTGTGGGTCTGGAGATTCTCTTGCCCCCGATGGTTCAGAGAGCGCCTTGCATGGCAGCTACTGCCATGTGTGTGTGTGTGTGTGTGTGTGTGTGTGTGTGTGTGTGTGTGTGTGTGTGTGTGTGTGTGTGTGTGTGTGTGTGTGTGTGTGTGTGTGTGTGTGTGTGTGTGTGTGTGTGTGTGTGTGTGTGTGTGTGAATGGGTGAATATGGTAAGAAATGTAAAGCGCTTTGGGGCTGAGAAAATCAGCTTAAAAGCGTTATATAAGACAAGTCCATTTACCATTAAGCCCCCTGCACGTGAATTCAGAGCGGTAGGGCTGAAGGTTAAGGTAAAGGGGGTAAATTTAATTGAGACACCCTAACCCATACATGAGTGTGAACGTGCAAATTCTGAGCAGTAGGGTTAAGGGGGTGAATTGGAATGGGGCCGAAGAATCAGCATTTATACTAGAAGTTCTCATGGTCTTATCTTTGTTTAACCGTCTGTCAGATAAATATGCCAAACTACTCGACTCCTAAGATATTTATTATAACATAGACAAATATTTTCATTCCTTCCGCCTTATTTTTCTCTGTGTATCTCGTCCATCTCTGCTCTCCTCTCCTCCGTCTCTCCTCCTCATATTTTCTAACATAAATCATGTTGGGAAATTTGATTAAAGTGCTAGGGAGTGGGGCGCTCCAGTGGCGTAGTGGATAGAGCACGTACCATATTGGCTCCGGCCTTCGTTGCAGTGGTCGCGGGTTCAAATCCGACCCGTGGACCTTCACTGCAGGTCATCCCCCCATCCCCCCATCCCCCCCTCTCTCTGTCTCCCCATTTCAACTCTGTACTATCTAATAAAGCTTGGAAATGCCAAAAAAAAGTGGTAGGGAGTAGGACATCTGATGTATGTGTTTAACTGTCACTGCCTTACACAATTTTTATGCCTCTTCCCGGACGATATGTCATGTTTTACGGTTGTCCGTCCGTCCATCTCAGCCATTCTTGTGTGAGGGCAATATATCATGAACGTTTTGATGGATTTTCGTCAAACTTTGCACAAATGTCGACTGTAACTCATGGATGAACTGATTAGATTGTGGAGGTCTCATGTCACAGGTCAAGCTCACTGTTACATCATTCCCTCATGAACGCAATATCTCAAGAATGCTTTGAGGGATCTTTGTGAAATATGGCACAAATGTACTCAATGATTACAATTTGGAGGTCAAAGTGTAAGGTAACTGTGACCTTGCGTATTGTGAGCGCAATATCTCAAGACGTTTTGAGGGATTTTTGTCAAATTTGGCCCAAACTCACACTTTGTTTAGAAGAGAAAATTATCACATTTTGGAGGTCAAAGGTTTAAGGTTTCTGCAAATGTACATATTGTGAGGTCACAGTGGCCTTGTACCATATTGTAGCCTCTTAGGAGCTTTACCTTCTTTAAAGCATAGCCTACCACCACTGCACTTTCATCGTTCAGAGGCATATATTTACCGGTAGTTTTTCTTGGCGTATCTTTCCCATCACTGCACTCCTATCCTCCGTCTATCCTAAATCATCTTGTACTTGATTGTCTTGGAAATGTAATACAAATTACGGGGAATTGGAAATCTGTTATTGTTTTTATGACTATCTTTGTGTTACACCATGTTTAGTTGCTTATTCTAATCCCCTTCCCTCTGCTTTTGTTATGTGTCTCTTCCAGGTTTTGACCGCTGTGCTCCTGCTCCGATCCTCTCTCCTCCACTGACCCCCTCTCTCCCTCGTCCTCACACCCAGCAGACATGCCTCCTGCCGTGGGTGGGCCTCAGGGCTACACCCCTCCCGAGGGCGGCTGGGGCTGGGCCGTGGTGCTAGGAGCCTTCATCTCCATCGGCTTCTCCTACGCTTTCCCCAAATCCATCACCGTCTTCTTCAAGGAGATCGAGGTCATCTTTGACGCCACGCCCAGTCAGGTGTCGTGGATCAGCTCCATCATGCTGGCTGTCATGTACGCCGGAGGTCAGTTTTAGTTATTTTGTTACGTAAAGCGCACACACACACACACACACACACACACACACACACACACACACACACACGCGCACACGCACACGCACACACACACACACACGCACGCACACACACACACACACACACACACACACACACACACACACACACACACACACACACACACACACACACACACACACACACACACACACACACACACACACACACACTTTTATTTATTAATTATTTATTTTGGGTTATTTTTTTTGCTTCAGTGAAGAGCGAAGAAACATCCACACACTCCTCCAGCTTCCTGTTTGGTTCACAGACAGACAGACAGACAGACAGACAGACAGACAGACAGACAGGCAGACAGACACACACTGACAGACACACACAGACAGACAGACACACAGACAGACAGACAGACAGACAGACGGACAGACAGACAGCTGTAGCTCAGTCTGCAAATTGCATTCTTTCATTGCTTGTAACAAATTTGTCTCTCAGTTTCTTTCCCATGCTTCTAATTGTAAACTACCGCCTGAACCACCTACCGCCTTTTTTCTATCCAGTAAAAAAAAAAATTCTCATGATGAATGCAAAAATACACAGGAACTATGTCAGTGTATTTAAGAGCTTTTGTTTATGTTCAAGACACTTAAAATCTGCCAAAGCCGTTCATTAAGAGTACTCCAGTTGATCATTTAAATGCTGATGATAACAGTTGTTTGCTTAGAAGACAAAATGATTTCAGGGTCACAGCTGTATCTTTTTTTTAACGGGGCCACAAGTCGACAAAGTGGACACGTGCCGTTTTGTGTGTGTCACATTGAAATGAGGCAGAAATATCTTATTAGCTCAAAATTGGCACCGTGCCAGAAAAGTGTTGGAACACGTCCAAAACATGAAAGAATCTCTAAAGAAATGTCAGATTAACCGTTTGTGGGTTCAGCGGACTTGAACCGAAGGCTAGGTTAGATGTACTGCTGCTATAAGACTGGCATATGAATACCTAGGCCTGCAGTGTGTAAACATGAGATAAAATTACAAATACAAGAAATATACAAAGATGTTTAGTTTAGTTTACTGTATAAGGCTAAGGTTAACTACTTATATCTATTACATTTAAAGATTATTTTTCGGCGTTTTTCTGCTTTATTAGACATATTTGGAGAGACAGAGTTGAAATTGGGAAAATATGCAGAGAACGACCCGGGCTGGATTCTAACCCGGGTCTGCTGTGAAGAGGACTGAGCCTCTATGGGGGGGTCACTCTATCTATCCACTACACCACGCTTGCCCCCGTAACTACGAATATAAGACATGGACATGAATAGCCTAGGCCTGCAGTGTGTAAACGTGATAAAATTAGAATGTTTTCTTTGAATGGGTCGAGGTTAAGACTACTTACTTGACCCTTGTGAACAACAGAAATATACACGGATGTTTTGTTTAGTTTACTGTATAAACAGCCACTAGAGAAATAATGTTTCCGTTATAAATAAATACGAATGGGACCAATCATATCATGCAACCCAATCATCAGATATCGTATTGACGCTGCCGATCCAAATGTCAGTCCTTTTTTATTTGAGATGGCTTTTTGTTTTGTGGATATTAGGTCCCGTTCAACCATGAAATTCTGCACAAGATTTCACGTGTATCCGTCCATTTATTGTTGAGATATTTATGTCAGAAGAACCACATTTTGTGACGGACTCAAGGCCACTACAGGAGCTCCCAAGTTTAGACTAATTCTGCTTCTACTAAACAACCTCCTGCGCCTATTTTAAAGTCATTTAAAAAAGCCGGTTCTTTCACTTTGTTGGAAAGTTTTTTTTATTGGCTTCACTGCAGCACCAAACCTGCACACACACACACACACACACACATACACACACACACACACACACACACACACACACACACACACACACACACACACACACACACACACACACACACACACACACACACACACACACACACACACACACACACACACCAAACCTGTGATTAACATGTTACTGCAAGAGGAAGGTTAGGCGAGGTTTACGATCAGGTTGCTCTCTTCCTGTCTCTAGACACAAAACCCTTTACCTTATTCCTCATTCTCTCTCTCTCTCTCTCTCCCTCTCTCCACCTATCCCTTTCCCTCTCTCTCTCCCTCCCTCTCTCCCTCCCTCTCTCTCTCTCCCTCCCTCTCTCTCTCTCTCCACCTATCCCTTTCTCTCTCTCTCTCCCCTCTCTCTCTCTCACTCTCCCTCCCTCTCTCTCTCTCTCCACCTATCCCTTTCCCTCTCTCTCTCCCTCTCTCTCTCTCTCTCCCTCTCTCTCTCTCTCTCTCTCCCCCTCTCTCCCTCTCTCTCCCCTCTCTCTCCCTCCCTCCCTCCCTCCCTCCTTCCCTTAAAAACAGCCTCGGCTCTGTAAACGGGCCTGTTGCTAAATGATTTTGAATATGACATTCTCCACAAATGGCTGACTCCTCCAGCGTGTCACCTAGTGACCTTGTTCAACTTGATTGATTTATTTGTTTATTTAGCAGGGACAAGGCACAGCTCAATACCAGAGTTAGATATGAAGTCATCTTCATCTGCAGTCCCTGGGCAGGAAACGAAGGATAACCTCTCTGACAAAAGGGAAAGTTGGGGCGCTCTGGTGGTGTAGTGGATAGAGCGTGTACCTATTGGCTACGGCCTTCGTTGCAGTGGTCGCGGGTTCAAATCCGACCCGTGGACCTTTACTGCAGGTCATCCCCTCTCTCTCTCTGTCTCCCATTTTCAACTCTGCACTATCCAATAAGGCTTGAAATAAAAAATAAAAAAAAGGGGAAAGCTAACTGATTCTGGCGCTTAGAGGGGAACAGATGGGAGGGAGGGAAACTGCATAACATGAGACAGATGTTGGAGTAAGTTTCTTTTTGGCAAATATTTTGGTTTCACAACTGGGCCACATCAGCAGTTAAATGACGCCTCACTGCAGTAAGAGCCGCGATGATAAATGGTAAATAGACTTGACTTATATAGCGCTTTTTAGCCGATTTTCTCAGCCCCAAAGCGCTTTACATTTCTCACCACATTCACCCATTCATACACACACTCATTCACCAATAGCAGTAGCTGCCATGCAAGGTGCTCTCTGAACCATTTTTCGTCAAAATCAGTGAATATCTCCTCATGATCCGCTACCTTTTTAAGTACCATGTGTACTGTGCATTGAATTTCTTTGGGGGGTGTTAATAGAAAACCTAGGCTCTGTAAACGGAAATGTTCACAAAGAGTAAATAAACAAAGGGGGCCCACTGCAGATGGCAACATGCCCATTTACAGAGCCCATGCTGTGTATTAAGACTGTGTTTTTTTCACTGACTCCACCTTTAATAACAATAGGCAGCCTGTTTGCATAGTATGTGATCCGGTTTGTAACCACACACCACAAATTGTTCTCTGCTAACACATGAGGCAACGCACGTACACCAACACACTTCCACTTAAGTTCCACCACACACACACACACACACACACACACACACACACACACACACACACACACACACACACACACACACACACACACACACACACACACACACACACACACACACACACACACACACACACAGAGAGAGACAGACTTCCACAGACAATCCCCATGCGTATTTATTCAGTGTGGTTGGATGACGTCGCTAGCAGCTGACTAACTAATAGTGTGAGCCAGTTGAAATGTCTGTGATGCACGCACACACTCGCACAGAGACACAGACACACGCACACACACACACACACACACACACACACACACACACACACACACACACACACACACACACACACACACACACACACACACACACACACACATATTCGCACAGACACACACACACACACACACACACACACACGCACACACAGGCACGCACACACACACACACACACACACACACACACACACACAGGTGAAGGAGGAAGCGGACGTGTGAAACATGAGGCTCATAATTAGGTTTCAGGGCGTGAGACAAACATAAAGGAGCTTGTGTTGATGTGTTTGTTTGGAATGTAGGTCAACACATTTACTCACGTACTGCACTATAGTAGAATATTGAGGTACTTTTAAAGGGGCACTGTGTAACATTTTAAGTAATTTATAAGCTAAAATCAATATCCTCATTCATAAATATGTCCTCATTGGTGTAAAATCACCTCTGCCAATAATCTGAATTATCCTCCTGAGCGGAGAATTACAAATATTAATGTTACATTTTGTACATTGAGCAGGCAAGTCGTATGGAGGCATCCATCTTTTTGGAATGTCATCAGGTGCATTGTTTAAAATTTAGAATTGTTCTTGTCCTTGAAGGCCACTGTAGCTTCTGTTATTATTCAAAAGGGTTGGGGTTACCCAGGGAGCGTTGCATTCTAGAACTTTCTAGAACTTTCTTGATGATGTCACATTACACAGTGTCCCTTTAAGGTAATTTCAAGCTACATTAGTATTCTGCAGAACAGTTTAAGTGTACTAAGGACTACATGTGTGAGAAGGAATATATTAAAGGTGGAGTAATTGATTGTGGAAAAAATGCTTGTTGTAGAAAATCAGTGGATTCCGTCTCACGATCCACTACGTGTCCGAACTGTGTGTGTGTGTGCTGAAGAAGTCTGTTGTTAATACAGAGCTGGTATTTAAACGGGTATGTAAACAAAGGGGGCCCACTGTACTGTAGCAAGCAGCATGTCTGTTTACAGAGCCTAGGCTGTGTATATTAACACCAGATGTCGTGGATTTTGAGGAGATATTCACTGATTTTGAGAAAGTTGATTTTGACAACAAGCGTTCCCCAGAATCACTGACTCCACCTTTAACATTGTAAGGTCACACTGCTTGAACTCAAATGTTTTATTTGGCTCTCATGTAAATATTTTTGCTGGTAACTATCAAGAGGATTAAGTATTACATTTGTACGGCTGCCAAAAGAGCTCAACAGAAAAAAACAGGAGCTAATTCAGCTTAGCTTTTCCAGTTCTTGTGATATCCGGATATTTTCTTGGAAAATGGCCCCTTTGTCAGGCCTACTTCATGAAACACTGGTCTGACTTCACTGACCCGTGGGATTTCTCTGTTCTTGTGTGGGAGCCTGAAAGACAGAAGTGTGTGTGTGTGTGTGTGTGTGTGTGTGTGTGTGTGTGTGTGTGTGTGTGTGTGTGTGTGTTTTAGCATGAGTGCCCACACCAGCTTGTTCTAATGGAATAATGGCTCGAGTGCTACAGAATATGATATGGTTTACCTTGAAGAGGGAGAGTTTAGGTTTAAATGAATGGGCACCTTAACATCCAACCAGGTTGGTATTCAGATATATGCTTTTAGAAGAAAGGTTGGTATCTATAGCAGACCACGGATACAGTAGATGAGTTAGAGGAAGTAGATCTAAACTTATCTAGTGTAAACAAGACCACAGTTGGAATGCCACACACACACACACACACACACACACACACACACACACACACACACACACACACACACACACACACACACACAATTACAATATGGTTTGT
This sequence comes from Ammodytes marinus, assembly GCF_949987685.1. Classification (NCBI taxonomy): domain Eukaryota; kingdom Metazoa; phylum Chordata; class Actinopteri; order Uranoscopiformes; family Ammodytidae; genus Ammodytes; species Ammodytes marinus. Next base: position 4,111,302 of record NC_137211.1, on the reverse strand, counting down.
TAGCTCTTCTCAGTGGCCACTTTATAGTACATTGTGCAATGTTGGGCAATTTGATTCAACTGTTGTGCCATAATGTCGACTTTTATAATGTTCAGTTGTCTTTGCACTGGCATAAACATTTAATTATGTTTTTAACTTTGAGCTCAAAGTGTTGTACTGGACTTCAACTTGTTTATAATATACATTATTTTAATATAACATTCTACCTCTCCCCTGTATGTAAACAAGAATTATGAAACATAACTACATGTTGCTAGTTACGATGGGCCCTTTTGTTTAAATACCCAGTGTGTATATACCCATTCACAGAGCCTAGGTTGCAGAGCATGGCATATAGCCTATCTACTTATCCAACTCTCTGCATTTCTCCAAAATGTCAACCGTCTCCACTAAATGCCCAGGAGGTACGGTGGCCTGTGAGTAATGTGACTGTTGGGGCAAATCCAATCAGCTGTTTTGTCCCGTCCGTCTTCTGTTCTATTCTGTTTCTGGTGCGACTGACTCATCATAACCACCAGCTGGATCCCTGTAAAGTTGACCAGTTTAAAACGTTGCTGAACACTCACTTTTGTTGCATTGGCCTTAAAGGGACACTGTGTAACATTTTAAGTAATTTATTAGCTAAAATCAATATCCTCATTCATAAATATGTCCTAATTGGTGTAAAATCACCTCTGCCAATAATCTGAATTATCCTCCTGAGCGGAGAATTACAAATATTAATATTACATTTTGTACATTGAGCAGGACTTGTCTTATGGAGGAATCCATGTTTTTGGAATGTCATCAGGTGCAATGTTTAGAATTTAGAATTGTTCTTGTCCTTGAAGGCCACTGTAGCTTCTGTTATTATTCTAAAGGGTTGGGGTTACCCAGGGAGCGTTGCATTCTAGAACTTTGTAGAACTTTCTTGATGATGTCATATTACACACTGCACCTTTAAACACAAGTTGAGACTTTGACACTCCTAACTTTTTTTTCTCATGTATCTTATATGTTGTTTTGTATTGTATCTTGTTCAGCACTTTGGTCAACTGATGTTGTTTTTAAATGTGCTATAGAAATAATTTTGACTTCGACTTTGACCAGCTGCTGTGCTCTGAATTTTTTTGAAAATGGCTGAATAATTCTAAAAAAAAGAAATTAGGAATGTTACGTAAAATACATTCTGGAACTCTTTGATTCTGCACTGCATAGCAACAAGCAAAAGTGTCTCTGCTATATTTAAAGAAGCACGTGACATCACAGCTGAGGTTATTCGTCAGGAGTTTTTTTATTTTTTTTATCACTCGATGCAGATGCTGCGTCAGTGTGAACTGGGGAACTAAGGACAGTGCTACCTCTTTCTCAGTAGAAGAGAGAGAGAGAGAGAGAGAGAGAGAGAGAGAGAGTGTGTGTGTGTGTGTGTGTGTGAGTTTTTCTGTGTTTGTGTGTGTGAATGTGAGTTTTTCTGTGTTTGTGTGTGTGTCTGTGTGAGAGTGTACGTCTGTGTATGTGTCAGTGTCTGTGTGTGTCTGTGTCTCTCTGTGTCTGTGCGTGTGTGTGTCTGTATGTCTGTGTCTCTCTGTCTGTGTGTGTGTCTGTCCGTCTGTCTGTTTGTGTGTGTGTGTGTGTGTGTGTGTGTAACAAATCATTTATATAATATCTCAGAGAACTCCACTCACTGGTCTCTTTGTGTTGAGCCCCACAGCCAACAAAGACTGTCGCTTCTCATTTATTTATGAACGCTTGAGTGTTGACGCAGATTCATTCCTGTCCTTGTAGAGGTTTAGTTTGGTTAGGGGAAACGCTGCAGTCTGGTGTGTGTGTGTGTGTGTGTGTGTGTGTGTGTGTGTGTGTGATAGAGAGAGACGGAGAGTGTGTGTTTTGTGTGTGTGTGTGTGTGTGTGTTTCTGTTTTTGTGTGTGTGTGAGATTCTTTTATATCTCCTGTTTAAACATAAACATGGCAACCCACCAACTGCAAACCTGGCAACCCACGGCAAGACTAAAGGGCTTTGTGCCAGACAGCCAGACCCTCAGTGAGAGAAACCACACAGACACTTAGCAATGCGTTCCAATCCAACGTGTGTGTGTGTGTGTGTGTGTGTGTGTGTGTGTGTGTGTGTGTGTGTGTGTGTGTGTGTGTGTGTGTGTGTGTGTGTGTGTGTGTGTGTGTGTGTGAGCTGTGAGTGTAAGTGTGTAGGTTTCCTTGAGACACAGATAATATATAATACATTATCAACTCTCTTATCAACAAGGCGAGAAAAGAAAAGGAGGCGAGATGAGACAAGGACAGAGGAAAGGAACTAAAGGTCTTAGGAGAGGGAACAAGGAGAGAGGAAAGAGGAAAGACAAGGAAAGGAGACTAGGACAGAGGGAAGGAGGAGAGGACAGTGCAGGCATTTCCACGTGTCTGAGTTGTGTGCCAGTCTCTCTATGAATGAATGGGTCTTCTCATGGCTAGAGGCTAAAGGCTGGAGGTTCACGGGACTGAATACAGAGTAACAACCAGCAGCGTCTAAACACGCACACACACACACACACACACACACACACACACACACACACACACACACACACACACACACTTCTGTTGAATACAAAGTAACAACCAGCAGCATCTACACAGCAGCTCAGTGTGAAGGAGGGAGGGGGTCATTCTTTAGACCTAAACACTCAATACTATGTCTAGAGCTCAAACAAATAGTCAATTAGTCTATCAATCTAGACTATTTAGAATAAATAAAAGGCTTTCTGGCGGCAAACTAAAGCCGTAAAAAATGTAGCTTCCAAATGAACGGATATTCATTTTTTTAGTTATGGTGGAGTGAGCAATTCTAGAGAACACCTGTTGTCAAAATGAGTGAATATCTCCTCATGATCCGCCACCTGTCTGTACTGTGTGTGCGCTTGAAAAAAATCTGGTGTTTATACATCGTAGGTTGTATAAACGTAGCTAGCAACATGGCAGATTAGAGAGAGTACCTCATATAACCCCACTTAAATAATACTGGACTATCCCTTTAACATTTAACCAGCGTCCATTTTCTCCCAAGCTGTAGCCCCTTCACACACACACACACACACACACACACACACACACACACACACACACACACACACACACACACACACAGGCAGACCATGGTGGCTTTGCCCTTGAAACCTGGCAGCTGATCACAAAAGGCCGTAGGCTGTGGATGCACAAGTATTCACTCACACACTCACGCACTCACTCACTCGCTACATACCTCTCTCCATCCAACACCAGCCCTGCGTTCCAATCCCCCATACTTCCCTGCTATTTAGTATGACGGGAAAAGATTTAGGATGTCCCAATACATAATACATGCCGTCAAATGCAGCATGTTTAAAAATACACAGATGTCCTTTACAACATGTGGGTGTAACTTTTAGTGTGGAAATCAGCAGCTTTTTTTGGGGCGATTCTGACCCACAATCCACTGCACAGCGGAAGTGACATCACATTTACGGAGCCTCCGACTGAAAACAACTGGCAATGAGACAGATATATAAGCTAGAGAGGCAAGGTCAAGGCGCGATGTTATGACAAAATAAATAAGTAAAAGTATGTCCCAATAGTAGCATACTGAATGCACACTACATACGTGTTATGGTCAGCTGTAGTATGTAGAATTGGGAAAAAGAAAGACATTACGTAAAGTGACGAAACTTGGGTCTGGATCGCCCAAAAAAGCATGCTCTATTTTGTTACATTATCGAGGAGATATTACAATTTGAGTTTTATTGTTTTGTTTTATTACATCATGTGTTGTGACCTTAACAGAGATATTATGTAAACCTAAAAATAAAATATATATTAATAGAAAAGGAAAATACTTATGTAAACCTTCAAGCATCCTTCTCTCATCTCCTGTATCCTTATCTCTCCTTTCCTCTCTTCTATTTGCTGTTTCTTCTATCTCTCCGTATGTTATCAGCTGGTTAACATTACTCTGACTGTGACGTGAACGGTTTCATACCAAGCACTGCCTCTCTGTCCTCCCTCTCTGTCCTCCCTCTCTCCTTCATGTAACATCCATCACTCATTATCATAGGCTGTAAGGTCATTTGATTTGTACCCCCATAGCACCATCTGTTGGTGACTTATTGTAATTACACTGTACTTTCCCCTTAGTTAAAGCTCCCATATTATATACTTTTCGGTTCTATTATACACCATATTATATGGTCTTAGTGGTCCCTAATACGTTTTTCTTTAATTGTTTGCTGAAAAAAACTTTCAGATAATTTATTGTACTTTGCTGATGTTCAGCTAATCTCACAATGGCCTATTTTTTAAAAAGAGCTGCAGCTCCCCTCGTAAATATACAATCTTTGAGCTCCCCCCGCCCCCTGTCCGGACGCGAAGCCAGATACGCCTCGCCCTCTGTCTGTCAGGGCCGTGGACCAATAAGAAATAGGGGTGTGGGCTGCACAGTGGAAGCTTCTGGCTTTCCAGTTTTTGAGGTCAGAAACGAGGATAATTCTGACTGGAGTATATTGGGGGGAGGGGTGGGGGTTTCAGAAAGGGGGAGAGTGAGAAAAGGAGAGATTGTTATTTTTTTAAATATTTTGGCAGTCTCTAGGCACACCGTGGACCCATGGATATGTTAGAACACATTTAAAAAGTGCATTTAGCATAATATGTGACCTTTAACTTTTTCCTACACTTGTACATAAGGCTGTACATTATGATTATTTCCCTTAACTTTTCATTTGCACAGTTTCCTTATTTAGATTTATTGATATACAAAAGAGTGCCTGATACACTCTCCTTAAACCTGCAGTGTGTAGAATTTGGGGTTTTATTTCCTAGCAGATTTTGTAGAAAGTAATTATAATATCCATAAGTACATTTAATTTAGTGCATAATAGCTGAAAAGAACATTTAGAATTATTTTTTTCCCCCTTAGAAATGGTCTCATATATGTCCATATTTCTCCATACCTTGGACCAAGGCCTAGTCGCCGCCATTTTGGAAGTGAAGTGTCATAGTTGGAATGTCATCAGGTGCATTGTTTAGAATGTAGATTGGTTCTTGTCCTTGAAGGCCACTGTAGCTTCTGTTATTATTCAAAGGAGGTGGGGTTACCCAGGGAGCGTTGCATTCTAGAACTTTCTTGATGATGTCATATTACACAGTGCCCCTTTAAAGGTGCAGTGTGTAATATGACATCATCAAGAAAGTTCTAGAAAGTTCTAGAATGCAACGCTTATTATTATTATATTATTATTATTATTTATCTTGTTTTTTTTATCATATTGTTTTTTTCACAATATATTTATTGCAGTTTTTTGTTCACAACAACAAACACACAAACAAACGCCTTATAAAAAAAACAAGAAAACAGAAGAGAAATAAAACAACAACAAAAATTACAGGAAAAAAAGGCAAATTTATCCCAATGTATCATATTGTTTATTTATTGTTCTCCTTCTCACCCATCTCCCTCCTCTGTCTCCCCAGGTCCCGTCAGCAGTATCCTGGTGAATAAGTTCGGCAGTCGTCCCATCATGATGCTGGGTGGGTGTCTGTCCGGCTCGGGGCTGGTCGCAGCATCTTTCTGCAACACTGTGCAGGAGCTCTACTTCTTCATAGGGGTCATAGGAGGTATGTGTGTTACCCATGTCCATAGTCAATTTACTAAACACGAAATAACATGTATTGAAGGCGAAAGGTCAGTGATTTACCCAATTTATGCCTTAATGTAAACATATATTTACATATGTATGCCGTTTTTTGAAGGTGTAAACACAGACAGTGGGGAAATTAAACTGGCTGTTTGGTTGTGTAAATTCCTTTTTATAAACTAAAAACGATCATGTGAATTGTGCCAGATGTAGTTTTTAAACAGGTTACATTTTTTCCAACACACTCTCTATACATTCTTTATAAAAAAAATGTATACATGTGTTTTTCTTATCCGTTGAGATAATGGCCGTAAAATATGTTTTTTTATATTAAGCCAAACAAGTAATAGAAATCAGATAGAAATATTTAATTTTGTTTTGTATTTTTGATATGTCTGAAATATATGTATTCAAATCAATTTAATAACCTTCCTTTCCTTCCCCCTCTCTCCCTCCCTCCCTCTCTCTCTCTCTCTCTCTCTCTCTCTCTCTCTCTCTCTCTCTCTCTCTCTCTCTCTCTCTAGGTCTGGGCCTTGCGTTCAACTTGAACCCGGCTCTCACTATGATCGGTAAATACTTCTACCACCGTCGTCCCATCGCTAACGGCATCGCTATGGCCGGCAGCCCCGTCTTCCTGTCCACTCTGGCTCCTATCAACTCCTGGCTGTACGATCAGTTTGGCTGGAGAGGCAGCTTCCTAATCCTGGGAGGTCTTCTGCTTAACTGCTGCGTTGCCGGCTCTCTCATGCGCCCCATCGGACCCAAACCCCAACCGCCCGCAATACCCGCACCGGAGCCCAATGGAGCAGTACAGCAAGCGCCCAAGAAAACCTGCCTTCAAACCGTCAATTCCTTCATCGACTTGACGCTATTCAAACACCGCGGTTTCCTGCTTTACCTGGGCGGCAACGTCATCATGTTTTTCGGCCTCTTCGCTCCGCTAGTCTTCCTCTCAAACTTCGCCAAGAGCAAAGACATCAGCAAGGAGAAAGCGGCGTTCTTGCTGTCCGTGCTGGCGTTCGTGGATATGTTCGCGCGGCCGTCCATGGGCATGCTAGCCAACACCAAGTACGTTCGACCGAGGATTCAGTATTTCTTCGCTGCTTCCGTGACACTCAACGGAGTGTGTCACGTGTTTGCGCCCATGTCCACGGACTACACCGGCTTCGTGATCTACGCCTGTTTCTTCGGCTTCGCGTTCGGCTGGCTGAGCGCGGTGCTGTTTGAGACGCTGATGGATCTGGTTGGACCTAATAGGTTCTCCTCCGCGGTGGGACTGGTCACTATAGTGGAGTGTGGGCCCGTGCTGCTGGGACCTCCCCTAACAAGTAAGACATCCAATAGCACCAATTTCATTGCATTACTGAGAACAGGCTTCTTATTATGCATATGACAATACACACTTTAAATCTGGAATCTTGAAAAAAGAGAAGGGTTGTATTTGTTAAGGCACAATAACTTTAAAGGTGGAGTCAGTGATTCTGTAGAACGCTTGTTGTTAAAATCACTTTTTCTTTTAAAACAGTGACTATCTCCTCACAATATGCTACCTGTCCGTATAGTCACTGTTTTTTTTCTCTCTCTCTCTCTCTCTCTCTGTGTGCTCCAGGTAGCTTCTATAATTAATTTCATCTGAAAGTTAAATGTCATTTCAATGTCTTCTTCTGTAAACTGCCCTGTGTTTAAGGGAAAAGTTAATAAATATATTGTTAAAAAACTAGTTAAATGATACATTTTTATCCCTCCCTCTCTCCCTTTCTCTCTCTGTGTGCCCCATCAGGTAGCTTCTATAACTACTACGCCAGCTACGACTACACCTACATGACGTGTGGCATCATCCTGATCGTGGCCAGTGTGGTTCTGTTCATCGGGATGGGAATAAACTACCGGCTGCTGGACCGAGAGAGGAAAGAGGAGGAGAAGAGAGAGCGACTGGAGCCCAAGGAAGAGCGCGCCGCCATGTTGGATCCTCTGTCGCCGGCGGAGACCAACGGAGTCGCCGCGGTTACACTGGATGACGTCGCCCGGATGGATGAGGACGCAGTGTAGAGGAGGAAAGGACTTGAAGGACAGTTAAAGATGGAGTCAGTGATTCTGGAGAGTGTTTGTTGGAAAAAATGGATATCTTAAAGTCAAAGTCAAAATGATTTCCATAGCACATTTAAAAACAACATCAGGTGACCAAAGTGCTGTACAAGATACAATACAAAACAACATATAAGATACATGAGAAAAAAAAGGAGTGTCAAAGTCTCAACTTGTGTTAAAGGCCAATGCAACAAAAGTGAGTCTTCAGCAACATCATCTCACGATCTGATACCTGTCTGTATCTGTGTGTCCGAGAAGTGAAAAAAAAAATCCAGTTTTGATACACAGCCCAGACTCTGTAGACAGGTATGTAAACAAAGGGGGCCCACCGTAGCTAGCAACATACTGATTTTGACATCAAGCGGTCTCCAGAATCGCCAGAATGGATGAGGACATGGTGTAGAGGAGAGTGAAAGAGAGAAAGGACTTGAAGAACACTTAAAGATGGAGTCAGTGATTCTGGAGAATTTTTTTTGTCAAAATCAGTGAATGTCTCCTCATGATCTTCTAGCCTGTCCGTACTGTGTGTGTGCGCACTAAGAAATACAGTGTTAATACATCGCCTAGGGTCTGTAAACAAGTATGTAAACAAAGGGTATGTTAACAAAAAGGGGCCCATCGTAGCTAGCAACATGGTAATTATAGGATCATGAGGAGATGTTCACTGATTTGGACAAGCGTTCTCCAGAATCACTGACTCCACTTTTAATAGAAACACACACAATAGTTGCAGTAACTCCAACCACACTGTCTTTGTAGTGAGTGAGAATTCCCTTGTACACAATCCCTGAAGTCATGGAACTTACTTCTATCAATAACAAGTGAGACATTTAGCTTTAGCCGACCCCAAGCGGTTTTGTCACTGCGGTTTTGTCACACCCCTGTATTTTTTTATTTTTTATTTTTTTTTAACGTGCCTTCGGTGAACTGTCGGAGTCACGCACACACACATATATAACGTATGTGAACACACAGGCAGACGCACAACAGACAGAGTGACTGTAAGATAAAAAATCCAGTTAAACTAACAAGGACTTTTTACTCTCAGGGTCTAGAGTTGCCGTTTAAATGTTCAGAGTTTCATGCACAGAAACGAACACACTCGACTATCGCTTCAGTCAAAGAGATTATTTTTCATTTTACATTTTTCCCTCAGACTATTTTTGCACACCTTGCAAGTGCTGGACATACGTTGAAAAGGACAGATTCATATTACTGTCGACACAGTTAATCTGTTAATTTGTTCACATGTTAATTCAGAGGGTGTGGTCAATGACATTTTTCAGGTTTTTATGCGAAAGAGAGCAAACAACAACAACAAAAAAATAAAAAATTCTGGGAAAGGAATTTGAAGGGTTCGAACCACACAAGGACACAGTAGATAAAACCCTTTTAAGCAATGAAATGAGGCACAAATGAGCTAAACAAACAAATGTATAGGAAAATATGGACGTTAAAACAAATGTAGGACATTTTTTGTGAGAGAAGTAGGAAGAACTTGAAGGTCACAATGCTAGCAGTGAAGAGAGCCACTTTTAATGGTGTGCTTTTACATAAATAGTATGCACTTTGTGTGGGTGTATGAGAGATTGTGTATGATCTACAGATGAGAGACATTTGAACAAAAAAAAAACCGACACAGATTTCTCTGCTGTGTATTAACCAGCAGGCCGAGATCATTCACAGTATTAGATTCGAACACAACACAATATTTTTTTATGGGGGAACTAGAGTCCGTGATTGTATCAAATCGAAAGTTTTATTGTGTGTCTATGTGAATGTGGCGAAAAATAGGAAAAAAAAAAACTGTCACACGAACGATCATATTTTTTCGTAAGTCGGAGAACCCCCCTAGTTTTGCTTTTTAAAATTGTGAATATTGAATAACACATTTTAGTTTTACAGTTATATCAACAAACCTTTTGTAATTAAAAAAAAAAAAGTCTATTTTAGCTCATTGTATAATGGCAATCGGACTATGTGTAATCCTTTTTAATGGGTTTTAAATGTAGATGAAAGGAAAAATGTGTGTGTGTGTGTGTTTGTGAGAGGTGTGTGTGTGTGTGTGTGTGTGTGTGTGTGTGTGTGAGAGAGGTGTGTGTGTGTAATTCTAGCGCTAGGTTTCATCATTTCTTTAGTTTGAAATGTAGCCACTACAGTATCAACATGTTGATGTTTGTGTGTGAGAATGTGTCATATCGGATCCACGTTGTTTTAGAAAAGAGTTGATCAAATATACTCAATTATGTGTTGATCAACTACAGCTTACGTTTTGTTTGAGGGACAGTTTCTGTCTTGAAACTTCAGCCTAAATAAGCTTTCTTTATTTTCTCTTATAGGAATATTACAATGGATTATTAGGGCCATGTTGAGGGGAAAAAAAAATACATTTAATATTATGACTTTTGTTGTTGAAAATCTTGTTTTTTTTATTTATTTTTTCAACCTGGCCCAAATACTCCGTCATATAATATAAAGAAGGTTTTTCAACAATTCACTATTTGGTGAAAGATGTTGTTACTGTAATGTTTTATTCTGATTAATATCGCTTGATGGGAAATGCTTTTTTTCTTTTTTTGCGAAAATGGAAACAATTATTTTGAAGGAAGTTTCAATTTTTTTTATGATAGACATTTAATTGAAATGTTTTGGACTGTGATCATTTCTTGCAGTGGAAATAATGTCTACCCTGAGCTTAATAAATAAATACTATAAAGAATGGGATATTTTTTAAACTTGTCAACAAATCTCATGAAAGGACAAAAAACTAAAATTATTTGATATCACATTAACCTACATTTTCCCCAATATTATTCATTCATTCTCTTCTCCCTATTAGACAATCTATACTCTATATTTCTATAGCTCAATAGCTTAAATTGAGCAGTTAAATAACCCTTTCCTACAGTTATGTTTCCTCATTGGGATTTGTTGACAATAATAAAAAAAAAATAAGAATATGACCTGCTTCATATTTTGCATTATCTGGACATAAAATTCAAATTGTTCTAACTTTATTAATCCGCTTTTTAAACAAATCCCTAAATTGTCTGAACAAGGCAACAGCTAGGGAGCTGATGAAATAATGAATGTGTTGATGTGTCGAAAAAGGGGTTTAGCTCATGCTATGCTTGTAGCATAATGCTAACCCCCCCTTTTTTTGTCTGACAAGAGTTTTTGGTGATTTAACCATGACCAAATTGAAGTATTAGTTTTCAAACCAATTAATTACAAAAATGTATGGTTTCATTTTTGAAGTTATTGTTGGTAAAAAAATGTTTTAGAAATATCAGAAATATCCAGCTATCTACAGCATTTTAATATGGAACACATTTCTATTCAGGTGAATGGACAGGTTAATTTTTTAAGGTGAAGGATTTGAGTGTGTCCACATTCCCCTCGCACTAAACCCTGATTTCCCCTCAGTTACCGCACACTGGAGCCTACCACATAATGGGATTATAATATACACTTTATTTTGATTCAAAATTAACTAAAACCTTTCAGTCATTTTGCCTTTTTCAAGATGAGTATTTTAAAATTGAACTGCAACTACAACATTTCACTGATTTTTAGTGTGTTTTTTCATTGCAGAGCGTTTTAAAATAAGTGGTATTGTACAGCCACGCCACTTTTTGTGTTTAAAAAACTAAAAAAATAACGGAACAAATCATTGTGTTAGAAGTTTCTGGAAAATAACGTAAATGTTTTTATTTTATTTTTTTAGATGCAAATAGATGTTTTCATGTGTGTATGTTTGAAGTGTTTTTATGAATGGTGAGAGAATGAATAAACAGTTTTTAAAACAGTTTCTTTGCATTTGTCCTTTTGTTCTGTTCTGTCTATGAATTAAGTATATCGGCAGAAAAATTGAGAAATCCCACGAATAACATTATTTACAATTTATAAAATGTAGGCATATATGTAGGCTACATCAGTTTGTTGCCAAGCTACCTGTTGTAGGCTAGGTTAGTTTTAAATTGTTAGAAATGTGCTAACACTCTACCACCAACTCTAAATCTCACCAATTTAGACATAACATTATCTTTGTTTTATTCCTCTGAAATAAAGGTCATACAAAACAAATAGGCTAGTACTAAAAATTTAAAAAACTGACGATAAGTTTCTTGGTTGAGGCACCTTTTTTAGATTTTTAGAAGTAAAACAAACCATATATAAGACGTTATTAAGTGTTTGAATTAAATACCAAATTGTTTATTGTTTGTGTAATCGTACTAAATATAATAAAAAACGTACATTCCACGTTTTTATGTTGGGTTATTATGGACCGGACTATTTCTTGGATGAGAGCAGCAGTTGCTAGAGCCACGGTTGGTCGCTTGGCAACGGCTCAACGTGAATAAATTGTCAGGTAAAGACTTGAGGTATAATATAGTAGGTAAAAATGGTCTTTTGAATAATTTAGATATTTTTTTAAGAATGAGACGATATAAGGTGATACTTAATGAGCTTAGGAGGTGCTGGTAGCTGCATTTCTGTTGTTTTTTGTTGCCGTCCCTCCCCCCTCCCCCCCTCTTCTCTCAGTCGTTTTGCTAAGCTAACCGTATGATACGTTGTAGCCAAAGTTAGCTCCAATAGCTCTTAGCCTATTACGTTTCATATGTTTTATTTGAATTCATGGACAGATAAAATAGTGATATATCTTTTCATCTAATTATAACACCCTTACGAGAAAGTGTGTATTTGCTAATATGTCAAACTATGAGTGGCTCTGAACCAACTTGTGTATTGTAAATAAGTTTAACAAATTGTACAATTAAGCATGTAGCCTACATACTTGTAATTCTGATTTCTTGATTGATCTTGCAATGCTATGGTAGGACAGAAGCTTGTTTCAGCCAGTGAAAACAATTAGAAAAAATAAGATAAAAACTTTGCCTTGTATATAAAACATATCCCAATGTAACTCGTAATTAATGAATGAAAAGGTATTGATAAGATAATAATTTTCAATTTTTTTCTCATAATTATGACTTACTACCATTGAATAATATCCCCATGGCAAGTTACCATGTTAATATTACTGAAGGCGAGACACTGCAGGTGAATAGGGTTAACTTACCATGGGGATGTTAACTTATAGGCTACAGTAGATTCATCATGAAACTTAAACCAGTTGATTACTTACATTCCAAATATTATTTTTGTTACAATTTTTTTCAGATATGTTTCAATAAATATACAAATTTGGCTAAATCTAACAAATTATGTGTATATTTGTTTTAAAACCAAAAATATCTAGATATCAGAGCAAGCCAGAGCTAAAATCTTTATTTCATATTTACAACAAGAACACACGTATTAGCATCCAACGTTTTTACAGAAAATATTTTGGACACATATGTACCTTCTTCATTTCATAAATCAAAAAATACTATGTACATCTTTAAAAAAATGCATTTTATGAATGTTTTTAAGAACAAAATGTATCATAAATCAGACAATTAACAACACATGAACAAATCCTTTTGTAATAACCTTCAGAATAGTGCTGGGAATGATTATGGAAAGTTTAGTTGATGTAAGTGCAGTAGATGTTGATACATAGGCTATACAGTATATGCATGAAAAAAAACTAAAGTTGAGATAATGGCTGTTGAAAATGGAAGAGAAATATACAGACGCAAACAGACAAGGTTTAGTCAAATAAACACCTAAATGTACATTGTGAACCTTTTATTTACACTAGCTTGAAAGAAGACATGTTATGGAAGCAAAATAGACAAAAAAAACATCTCTAAATTGACCTGTGCGTGACAAAAAAAACACACCTCATGCCTGAAGTGTCTCGCCTTAACGGGTAGCGCTGCCGGCTCTGCCAACAAGTTAATTGTCCATGCATAGAAGTGCATACTTGTTGTATTTACAGTAGATGTCCCATGGCAGGATTTTGCCCCTGACTGTGTGTGTGTGTGTGTGTGTGTGTCGTGTCATGTTGTGTGTGTGTGTTTGTGTCCGTCGTGTTGTGTGTGTGTCGTTGTGTCTGTCTGTCTGTCTCTCTGTGTATGTCTGTCTCTGTTTGTGTGTCTGTGCCTGTCTGTCTGTGTCTTTCTGTGTCTGTCTGTCTGTCTCTCTGTGTATGTATGCCTCTGTTTGTGTGTCTGTGCCTGTCTGTGACTGTCTGTCTGTCTGTCTGTCTGTCTGTCTGTCCGTCTGTGTGTGTGTGTCAGTTGTTTTGTATGTATTCTGCTTAGTAGTTAGGTGTGTGTGTGTGTGTGTCTGTCTGTCTGTCTGTCTGTCTGTGTGTCTGCCTGTCTGTCTGTCTGTCTGCCTGCCTGCCTGCCTGCCTGCCTGCCTGTCTGTCTGTCTGTCTGTCTGTCTGTCTGTCTGTCTGTCTGTCAGTCTGTCTGTCTGTCGTGTGTGTGTGTATTCTGCTCAGTAGTTGGATGTGTGTGTTGTGGTGGAGTCACTGGGGAAGGACCCACGGCGCTGTGAGTGTCTGTCCGTCTGTCTGCCTGCCTGCCTGCCTGTCTGTCTGTCTGTCTGTCTGTCTGTCTGTCTGTCTGTCTGTCTGTCTGTCTGTCTGTCTGTCTGTCTGTCTGTCTGTCTGTCTGTCTGTCTGTCTGTCTGTCTGTATTCTCCTCAGTAGTTGGATGTGTGTGTGGTGGTGGAATCGCTGGGGAAGGACCCGCGGCGCTGTGAGTGTCTGCGGCAGAGTAAGAGCAGCCGCAGCTCTGGAGAGACGCTGCTGGAGAACGCTGAGTAGATCCACGGGTTGGTGCACGAGTTCAGACTGGCTAGGAGCATCAGCAGGGTGAAGACTGCACCTGTACACACACACACACACACACACACAAAGACAGACAGGCAGACAGAGACAGACAGGCACACAGAGACACAGACAGAGACGCACACACAGAGACGGACACAGACAGAGAAACACACACAAAGACAGACAGACAGACAGAGACACACACACACATACACAGGCAACAGACAGAGACACACACACACACACACACACACACACACGGAGACAGACAGAGAAACACACACACACAGAGACAGACACACACACACACACACACACACACACACATCGCACACACACACACATGCAGACACAGACAAAGACATCGCACACACACACAAGCGCAACACACACACATAAACAAGCATGCAGGCACACACACACAGACATACACACGCAGACACAGAGACAGACATTGCACACACACACACACACGGACAGACACAAACCGCATGCACACACAAACACACACACAGCGCACACACACAGACAGACAGACAGACAGACAGAGACACACACACACACACAGACACACACACACGGAGACAGACACAGACAGAGAAACACACACACACACAGAGACAGACACACACACACACACACACACACACACACACACACACACACACACACAGACAGACAGACACAGACAGAGACACACACACACAGACAGAGACACACACACAGACACAGACATCGCACACACACACACACAAGCGCGACACACATAAACAAGCATGCAGGCACACACACAGACATACACACAAAGACACTGACACAGACACAGAGACAGACATTGCGCACACACACACACGGACAGACACAAACCGCATGCACACACACACACACACACAGCGCACACACAGACAGACAGACAGACAGACACCGCACACAGATAAACACACGCACAAACAGAGAGACACACACAGACAGACAGAGGTTTGTAAATGTCAGAGGTGGTGGTGGTGGTGGCGGAAATTACGTCGTAAATAATTGATCAAATTCAGTATTGGAAAAAATATTAAGATTATGTACTCAATGAAAGCGGCAATATCACACTGTAATAACATTCCATTATAGGTAGAAGTGCTCCCAAATGTCATTTAGGTACAAAAGTATGATATGGAAAACGTGACTCGTGACTTCAAGGCTGCTATTAGACTTTAAAACTCTGTGTGATGGACCAATTTTGACAGAAAATCGGAGGACAAGTTGGATTTCAGTTATCCAGGGAATATGAATTTGTTTTGTGAGTGGGTGGGTGAGAGTGAGTGAGTGAGTGTGTGGGTGAGTGAGTGAGTGAGTGAGTTAGTGAGTGAGTGTGTGCATGTGTTCGTGTATATCTGTGTGTGTGTGTATGCCCCTGCGTTTGTGTGAATGCCTGTGCATTTCTGTGTGTGTGTGAGTGAGTTATAAGCACCGTTCTGTGGTGTATATCTGTGTGTGTGTGTGTGTGTGTGCGTACGTGCGTGCATTTCTGTGTGTGTGTGAGTGAGTTATAAGCACCGTTCTGTGGTGTATATCTGTGTGTGTGTGTGTGTGTGTGCGTACGTGCGTGCACTTCTGTGTGTGTGTGTGTGTGAGAGTTATAAGCACCGTTCTGTGGTGTATATCTGTGTGTGTGTGCGTACGTGCGTGCATTTCTGTGCGTGTGTGTGTGAGTGAGTTATAAGCACCGTTCTGTGGTGTATATCTGTGTGTGTGCGTACGTGCGTGCACTTCTGTGTGTGTGTGTGTGTGTGTGTGAGAGAGTTATAAGCACCGTTCTGTGGTGTATATCTGTGTGTGTGTGTGAGTGTGTGTATGCCCCTGCGTTCGTGTGTGAGTGCCTGTGCATTTCGTGTGTGTGAGTGTGAGTTATAAGCACCGTTCTGTGGTGGGTTGGGGTCCCATGCGGCCCACAGTTGCACACTAAAGAACGGGGCCCAGCAGAGCGAGTAGACCAGCACTATGACCAGCGTCATGCGCACGGTCTTCGACATGGCGGCCGTTATCTCTCCTCCGACCCGGGACGACAGGGCTTTGGGAGGAGGGGGGCAGGAGGCAGCAGGGGGCGCCAACGGGTCGGGCAGCACGTCAGGCTGAAGCACCGCTGAGAGGGGAACACACACACACACACACACACATAGACACACACACACACATAGACACACACACACATACAGGCACAGAGACATAAACACACACACATACACACATATATACATACACATAGACATAAACACACACACACACACACATACAGACACACATAGACACACACACACAGGCACAGGCACAGAGACATAAACACACACACATATACACACATATATACATACACATAGACATAAACACACACACACACACACACACACACACACACACACACACACACATACAGGCACAGGCACAGAGACATAAACACACACACACACACACACATACACACACACACACACACACACACACACACACACACACACACACACACACACACATACAGAAGCACAGTACCAATGTTAAAGCCCATGTAAACCAAGATCCACAATATCCTTTTAACTATGTAATTTGGGGAGTTAGTTGCATGATAGAAATACATGTTGTGGAGCAAACTAGCCAAAAATCTCAAAATTGACCAGTGCTTAAAGGCCTACTTCACCGGTTGGAATATGAAGGTGTATTGAACTCGGAGATCCTATGAAGTATAAATGTGCAAAAAAAATTGAAATGTCTAACCCTACATTTCTCTTTCTGTGACATCACAGAAATGTAGGGTTAGACAGTGAGATCATAAAACACTCTTTCTGCCTTTTCTCAGGCTAAGATGATCCGATTTCAATTTTTTTTGCACATTTATACTTCATAGGATCTCCGAGTTCAATACACCTTCATATTCCAACCGGTGAAGTAGGCCTTTAAAAGAAATCACGTTTTTGCCCGCTGTGTTTAACCTTAACTATTCTTAATGTCTCCACTTAAAACGAGAACATTCATGTCCCAATGTGTGCTGTTCCCTGATTGTTTTTTAAAAATACTTTAATCAAAGTTCAATTGGAAAAGCACAGAGAATCACTTTGAGTAGAAAACCACTTTAAAGGAATAGTCTGACATTTTGAGAGATACACTCATCAAAAAATTTTTATGAAAATAATGGCACCACTCTCATGTCCGTATGTTAAATCTGAAGCAACTGCCAGGAAACCGTTAGATTAGCTTTGCACAAGACTGGAAACAGGAGAAAACAGCATCTAGTAGCATATCTTAAGCTCACTGATTAACATGGTGTATATAATTATTTAAAAACATACAAAACCGTTAGTACTGCCAGTATGAAGAAGTGCTTGAAAAAATACAGATTTTGACCAGATGATGGCGCTAAATGAAAAGTATTACAATTCATGTTGAGGGGGACATTAATATCTGTACCAAACTGAATATCAATCCATTCTACTGTATACATAGTTATTGAGATATTTTAGTAAAATTACTCTGAATGGATGAGTTTCTTTATAAAGACAGTACAGCATAGGACTTTATGAATCAGTGTGCTTGTTTTTTTTTTTTTACATTTGTCAATGAAGAAAATCTTTAAGATAATCATGTGATTAACAGCAACAAATGGGGAGGAATATAACCTTAGCCACAACAGAATTAAAACAATATATATCTTAAAGGGACACTGTGTAACATTTTAAGTAATTTATTAGCTAAAATCAATATCCTCATTCATAAATATGTCCTCATTGGTGTAAAATCAGCTCTGCCAATAATCTGAATTATCCTCCTTAGCAGAGAATTACAAATATTAATATTACATTTTGTACATTGAGCAGGCAAGTCTGTTGGTTGGAATGTCATCAGGTGCATTGTTTAGAATTTAGAATTGTTCTTGTCCTTGAAGGCCACTGTAGCTTCTGTTATTATTCAAAAGGGGTGGGGTTACCCAGGGAGCATTCTAGAACTTTCTAGATGATGTCATATTACACAGTGCACCTTTAAGTAACTACAGCAGTTTGTTCTCGGTGTGTAACTTACTGCTCCTGGATGAATGCCGGTTTACAGAGCCTGGGCTGCGTTTTAACACCAGCTTTTTTTCCATGATTATGACCAATAGTGACCAACTCCCGAATTTCACTGACTTCACCTTTAATGAATCGGCGTGCCTTTTATTTCATCAAGATTACCAGGACAGAAATGTGTAAAACAGACTTTGCTCTAATAGAATAAATTACCACAATCTAAAATAAGCTCTATCCTGACAGCTACATGTGTTAGTGTGAATATGTGATTGTGTACGTGTGTGTGGGGTGTGTGTGTGTGTGTGTGTGTGTGTGTGTGTGTGTGTGTGTGTGTGTGTGTGTGTGTGTGTGTGTGTGTGTGTGTGTGTGTGTGTGTGCCCGCTGTGTAGGTGTGAGTCTCACAGTGCGACGTGATGCTGTTGGAGCGCAGTGGATCCATGGCCATGTGCTGGTGGTAGGCGGAGGCCGGGTCGTAGCTGCTGTGAGTCCCAGAGTTATGGAACACCAGCGAGGGGTTGGATCTCACCCCTCCACCCCCTCTCTGGCTGTCCCGTCTCGAGGGGGGCAGGGAGGCAGGGGACAGGCGCCGCTCTGACTTCAGGTACAGGCTGGTGTGGATCTCCTTGAAGATTCGAACCTAAGGGGAAAAATATGGAATAGTAAAAAGAGTGTTAGGGCCAAGGGATAGAAAGAAATGAGATGAGGGTGTTTTTTTAGTATGCACTTTTTTTTTTGAGATTTTTTGGGGGAATTTTTATGCTTTATTTGATAGATTTGATGAAATGGTGCAGATTTATTTTTAATTTTTTTTATTTAACCTTTATTTAACCAGGAAAGTCCCATTGAGATTAAAAACCTCTTTTTCAAGGGAGTCCTGGCCAAGAGGCAGCAACAAGTCACATGTTCACTCACAATAATACACTCACAACATATAGACAAAAATTAAAATGATAAAAAGCTGTTATCAAATAAAATCAGAAAAAACTGTTTTCAATTAAAATAATAATAAAAACAGTTCCAAGTAAATTAAAAATCATAAAAAACGACTACAAGTAAAAGAGGTGGTCTGAAATGCTCTCAGCTTAGATTTAAAAGAGAGGGGAATTACATATTGGTGTGGATCTCCTTGAAGATTCGGACCTGGGAGGAATAGTATGGAAGAGTTTAAAGAGTGCGTGAGAAGAAAAATGCTATATCTCTCTTGTCACATTTGATGAATGATGTATTTCTCTTATCACAAGTGTTACTGCCAAAGGATAGAAAGAAATGAGATGAGTATTTTTTTTCTTTTTTTAAGATTATTCTTTGGGGCTTTTTTTAATGCTTTATTGGATAGTTTTGGAGACAGAGATGAAATGGGGCAGAGAGGGGAATGACATGCAGAGAACGACCACGGGCTGGATTCTAACCCGGGTCTGCTGTGGACTGAGGACTGAGCCTCTATGCCTTATATATTATGTACTTTTATGAAGACAGAATTTTGAGAATTAATTCTAAATTTCGTAAATAAAGACAGTGGCTCACTTTCCCCCACAGCATTTGGCTCACTTTCCCCCACCACCACAATTTGAGAAAAAACTAGCATTTCAGGCTTAGCATACAGTTCAAGACTGGGATAAATTTGGTAAAATATTGACAGTTTAGAACTTCCATGGTCAATAACTCTAAACGTTATTTAAACACAAATGATGCATCTTTGTTCAAACCCTATTTCTACCAAGAATAGACGTCCTCTCAGCTCCACTAACAACTGCCCTGCACTGTATCAGATTGAAGGTATTGAATATTTAGCTCTTTAGTGTTTGCCCTCTGTCGACGGTCACTGTGCTCTCATCTTACATTCTGCTGAACAAGTGCACGTAGAGAGCAATGTTATTAGTGGAGCTTAGAGGACGTCTGCTTTCAGTCAAAACAAGGTTGTAGCCCGTTGTCTGTCCTGTGACGATAGCAAAGAGGAATCGCTTGGGTTTTAATAACGTTTTGCTTATGAGTCGTTGATCCCGGAAGTTTGAATCTGTCGACATCCTTACAACTTTACCACACTCTTTTCCTGTTGAGTTTGATCTTATCATTGCATTTCATCTTTATTCTCGAGAGCATAATAAAAATTAAAATAAAACTTCATCCTCTTATTATTTCCTCTCTCTCCCCCTAGAACTCTTCTGTGGAAATTGCACAGGAAACGTCAAATTGAGAAAAAAAAAAGGCCCAAAATAAATGGAATAAGTCTGTTTTCGTCAGTATTTACCTGGCATACTGTGATGACGAGCACAGGCAGGATGAAGACAGCTATGGTCATCCAGGTGACGTAGGCTTTGAGGCCCCACACCTCGGCAAACGTCCCCCAGCAGTCATACACTCCTGGGGCCACTTCCGACCGCGAGAAGATGAAAACCTGGAGGGGCGAAAGAAAGATGGCTATTATTTCACCGCAGACCCCCCACCTCATGTTGTCAGATTCAGCAAGAAAACTTGTCTTGAAGCGACTAAATCAAGTGTGTTTTTAATCATCTAATGTTTTGTTTTGTGGAAATTTATTGGGTGGAACGAAATATGAAATTTAAGTTTCAAAGAATCTCGGTCAAGAAGCCTCCACCCCCCACCCCTCTGCTTTCTCAGATTTCTCACAAACACCATGATCTCTGGATTAGATTATTTTTTACTTTTGAGGAAAAATAGGAAGTTATTTCATCCTGTTTACAGCAAAATATGACCGCTAACTATTTTCAGATTTGGAAGAGAAAAAAAAAGTGAAGAGTGAACCATTATTTTTTGCTAATTTTGGCAACAAGACACTATTTAGATAGATAGATAGATAGATAGATAGATAGATAGATAGATAGATAGATAGATAGATAGATAGATAGATAGATAGATAGATAGATAGATAGATAGATAGATAGATAGATAGATAGATAGATAGATAGATAGATAGATAGATAGATAGATAGATAGATCCTTTAATAATCCTTTACAGGAAATCACAGTGTCACAAACAGCGTATGGACAGACATAACAAACACACATTCCCTCATAGCTAAAATATTAATTAATTTTATGTACAAAGAGTATTTGAATTAACAACATATTATAAATTTGTGATAAACTCTCAATCATGTCAGAGGTCAGACAGTCCACTGAGGTCGTCTACAAGATGCTGTTAACTGAAAAACTGCTTGAGTGGGATAAACACCAGCCAAACCGATTTCCACAACCTCATCATTTTCAACCGCTTATCCGGATTAAGGTTACGGGGGCAACAGCTTGACTTTCACAACCTGGCATAAATAAGACAAAAAAAATAGCCACCAATCTATCGCACCAAATTCCCTTACAATAAACTATTATATACTCTTTCTCACTTTCTCTCTCTCTCTCTCTCTCTCTCTCTCTCTCTCTCTCTCTCTCTCTCTCTCTCTCTCTCTCTCTCTCTCTCTCTCTCTCTCTCTCTCTCTCTCTCTCTCTCTCTCTCTCTCTGTAACTTACACACTATTCAAACCGATCCTGGATTGTAATGCATTGGGGGATTCTGAATTGTGATGCTTTGTGGTGCCCCCCTCCCCCCCCCCCCCCTTCCTTAGCCTTGTACATCATACTTAGCATTGCACAACATACTTCAAACACTATACATGTACATAAGCCCTGCAGCTCACCCGCAGAAAACATTTCCTCATAAACATTTTTTTTGTCGTTACACTCATAGCTCCAAAGAAAAACCTATTGTTCTAGTTTACACTACCTGGGAATCTTATCTACTGTCTGATCAGGACCTTCAAATATCTCTTTGTCATTCATCTAAGCGAATTCATCATCTTGTTCAGTGAATTGGAAACAGAAACTAAGACAAACTTAACCTCAACTTTTCATGTGCCCCCGAGAGCTTTCTTTTCTGCCTCTCCAACTTTAGGTCCCTGTCATCAGATGACAACACGATTCAAATGAAAGCTCTCGCGCTCCAGCGCGTGCTCGAGGGGGCGCGCACTGGAGCGCCTATAGTGTGGGGAGGAGGAGGCGAAGGAGCGGGGGGCGCCTTATCACTGACGTGCTTCTGTTATTGATCATATCATTTACACAAACACTGTTAAATACAGAAAAATGCCGACTCCAAATAATTTTCCCCCGATCGCTTTGGCGCCCCTCTAGTGCGGCGCCACATATAGTGCATACACACTTTTTGCGCCACTGCCTGTAGGCAATTGGTTTTGCATCAACGAGGAAGCGTACATTAAGCACTCATAAAAAAAACATGAAAACACAACGGATAAATATAACAGTACGTTAAAAAAACACACACACACACACAATTGTAAAATATGTAGCCTACCCTTTGTCACCCTACTTGTCTTAATCTCCCTGTGTCCAAAAAAGAAGATTTATTTGAAGCTAATACACTTGTGCCATTCTTGCGGTTCTGAGTTTGTACCTCTATTGTTGAAAACACTCATTGGAAGTCACTCTGGATAATATTGTCGGCTAAATAAGTAAAGTAATGCGTCTTCTCTCTACCTGTGGCAGACTGAGCAGCAGCGAGAGGCCCCAGGCCATCTGAATGCAGCTGTTCCTGTAGTTAATAGTTAGGGAAGCACTTGATAAGACCAGGATTCTTCCTATCCCTTTTCAAACTGGTCTCTTGTGTGCTGTATTAAACAGTGAAAACCAGTAATAGGCCTGACATTGGCAGTGGAAGAGATGACGATCAGCTTTTTTTTCTCCCCCGCTCACAGCGTTCTCTCTACCAGCGCATAAAACGCCTGAAAAAAACGCCCCAAGACACACTCCTGAGCCCACAGCAAGCGTTTAGCGCCCGAAAAAACCGCTAGGTGGACACGCCCCCCCCCCCCCCCACGCTCTAACCACTACATCACAAGCTTTTTGTTGTTGCTGTTATTCAATTTTTTTTTATTTTTTGTAATTTTTAATGTATTTTATTCTCCCTGTCCCTTATCTGTGGCAGACAGAGCAGGAGCGAGGCCCCAGGGCACCAGAAAGCAGCTGTTTCAGAAGTAAATCCTTCATCAGATTTTGCACTTGTTTATGTGGAAGAAGACCAGGATTCTATCTATCCCTTTTCAAACTGGTCTAGTGTGTGTTTTATTTTTGTATTTTAAGATAATTGTTCTGCATTCTCCCCCCCCCCCCCCCACCCTCTAAACAATACATCACAAGCCTTTTTATTTTTATTCAAGTGTTTTCTTTTTCAAATTTTTTGATTAATTCTCCCCTCCCTGTCTATACAATAGCATCATATGTGACCAACCACCAGGATGCTGTTTCAGTACTAAATCATTCATCAGATTTTCTCACTTGGTTATGTAGAAGAATTGGGCTAGGATTATATATATATATATATATATATATATATATATATATATATATATATATATATATATATATATATATATATATATATATATATATATATATATATATATATATATATATATATATATATATATATCTCTGAGGCATCGGGTAATGTGAGCCACCCCCTGTATCTAGGCAACGGAAAACATTTGTGGTCATGTGAGATATATGTTTTCAAGCCCCTCTCATTTCACCATGGCCCTGAAAGAGAGGACCTCATGGTGCTGTGGTAAGCATGTTTTTTTCACCAAAATAGGTATTTTGCATGTAAAAGTAAATTTTCTTGCTGTCAACTTAGTCAACTGTTGTGCCAAAGTAAATGTATTCACGTAGAAAAACTTCTATCATACGTGTTGATGAACTACCAACATATGAAACCATGTGATGCTGATAACTGAAGATTAGCCTGAAATGCTAAGAGAGGTAGTTTTTTCTCAAATTGTGGTGGTGGGGGAAAGTGAGCCAAATGCTGTGGGGGAAAGTGAGCCACTGTCTCACTTTCCCCCACCATGAGGCACAAGTTAAGTTTAGTCTTAAACATATTTTAATGTAATATTACATGACATATGTTTTATTTTAATGTCATACACATTGTAGAAAAGCCATCATGCCAAGGAAATACACCAGGAAGACGACCTGGGGCAACCACACGGAAAGAGCACCTTCTCGTCTTTCCCTGTAACCTTCAGGGCTGGAATGTAGAGTAGGCCTAGTTGTAGAGTATGACAGGCTGATGTTATAATCCAGTTGGGTCTTCTCCTGTGTTCTGAGTCCCATGGCTGTTCTCGCTGGTTCTGATTTTCCTATGCGTTGACCCCCAAGACACTAGCTGGCTCTAAGGGTCCTGTGTTCTGACCCCCAGACTGTGTTCTAATCTAACTGGTTCTATCTTTCATTTGAATCTTATTAAAACCTTTTGAATTATAATATGTTGTATTTGATTTTGTTCAGAGTTACTTTCAAGTGTTTAGAAAATTTGCTTTGCGTAATTGACCAAACCCCATCATTCTTTTACAAGTCCGACATTAGTTCTGGAATGTGTGGCTAGCTTTCAGGATTCTTACTGTTACAATATGTGTTGTTATGGTAGTTTCAGAGTGGAAAAAGTAAGTGGATCAGTTTACCCCACAGCTGGGGTAAAGTGAGCCACATGACAACTTTTTTTAAAACAATCATATTTTCACTGCCCTTTGTCTTGAAAAAATTCTGCTAATGCCCATTTCTAGGAAACATCCTGAATTAATGGGAAATGTGTAAATTTTAGTGATAAATCATTTTAGCTCGCTTAGAGGGGAGCAAATGTAAAAAGTGGCTCAGATTACCCCGTTCTCCCCTATATATATATATATTATTTTTTTTTTCATTATTATTATTTTTTTATAACATAAGCATTCCCCCCCCCTCTACCTGTGGCAGGCTGAGCAGCAGCGAGAGCCCCCAGGCCAGCAGGATGCAGCTGTTCCAGCGCTGCGTGGCCCCGCTGCGGTGCGCCTGCAGGGGGCAGCAGATGGCGTAGTGCCGGTCCACCGTCATGGCAACGATCATGTAGGACGAGGCGAACATCCCCAAAACCTGCAGGTACTTCACCAGGCGACACAGGAAGTCTGGCCCAGGGAATCGGCCTTTAGCGTCCCACACAAGCTGAGGCAAGACCTGAGGGAGGGAGCGGAGAGGGGGGTGAGAGGGAGGGTGTGTGTGTGAGTGTGTTATTGTGTGTGAGTGTGAGTGTGTTATTGTGTGTGTGTGTGTGTGTGTGTTTGACCGTGTGGGTGTGTTAATCAAAACAAGTTTTCAGTTTTCGTTTCCCTGTGTTATCAACCCAAACTAAAGTGTTTAGACTGTAACACCATCATCTTTATATTTATTTATAGTGTGTGTGTGTGTGTTTGACTGTGTGTGTGCATGTGTGTGTGTGTGTGTGTGTGTGTGTGTGTGTGTGTGTGTGTTTGTGACTTTATGGGAGAAACATTTTAAGGTGGAGTCAGTCATTCTGGAGAATGCTTGTTGTCACAATCACTTTTTGACAAAATCTGTCCTTAGGCTACTGTGTGTGTTATACACAGGCCAGGCTCTGTTGATAGGCGTGTTGCTAGCTCAGTGGGGTTCTTTGTTTACATACCAGTTTAATGAGCCTTGCCTCTACTTTTTTCTTCTACTTTTTTTTTAAATCGCTGTTCCTACCACGGCCTGTCATGTCACCCAAAGTGTTGTTCTCTGTCCTGTCTTGGGTATTTTTTGTTGTTAAGCCTGTTATGTCTCTTATCACTAAATAAAAAGTATATAGAAAAGAAAGAAGCCATGATCTTGAGGTCAAATGCAGGGTTTAAATTCTTTCCTTATATTTCTGTGTGTATATCAAATAATATATCGCTATTTAGTGAATGTAAATCTATTTAAATTCCCCAAAAGTGACGTAAGACAATGTGTGTGTGTGTGTGTGTGTGTGTGTGTGTGTGTGTGTGTGTGTGTGTCTGTGTGTGTGTGTGTGTGTGTGTGTGTGTGTGTGTGTGTGTGTGTGTGTGTGTGTGTGTGTGTGTGTGTGTGTGTGTGTGTGTGTGTGTGTGTTACCTGAAACAGTGCCACCACAAGGTCGGCCAGACAGAGGTTGAGCATGAACTGGTGCAGCGGATTGTTGTGATGTCGTCGTCTCCTTAGCAACACCACCAGCACCAGCCCGTTACCTAGCAACGCCATCACCAGGATGACGGCCAGCACGATCACCTCGGCAACCGCCAGCACCGCATCACGCTGTCGGTTTGTCACGTTCGTACCCGCTGTCGTCACGGAGACCACGGACCAATCAATGGACGTGTACGAGTCTGTGACCATGGAGACCGACATGTTGGCTGGGATGAGAGAGAGAGAGAGAGAGAGAGAGAGAGAGAGAGAGATAGGACTTCAGTTTATAGTAAAAAAAGTTAAATTTGTTAACTAAGCAGCAACTAGCGTACAGAAACAGATATACAGATATACATATAGATAGTAATAAATACACATTTTTGTCACAGACTTTATCAATGGACTATGGACGGGAGAGGAGAGAGAGAAATATAGGATTTCAGTTCATACTAAAAAAGTTAAATTTATTTTCTGAGCATCAACAGTGTATTCTCAAAGAATTCCTAAGATATGTGAATAGTAACTACATACAGATTCACAACGGATCACGTCAATAAAGTAAATTGAATTACGAGAATCAAGTCGTATTTCAAGAAAACATCGAAGTCACAAGTTACCTACAAAACGATGCAACTTTATTTTCATAATTTATTTATTTTCCTCAACCTGGCCCCAATACTCAGCTGTAAAACATTTAGTAATAGAAAAAAAGCAGCCGGTCAGTTCCTAATTAGAAACAGTACTACAGCACCATCCCATAATACACATGCTCACAATGACTATGCTAATACACTGAGGTTCATCATGTTCCCCATCTGCATCATAATGACCTTCTGAGGAGTTTATTATCTGGTTAATCTCTGCATATTGTGTTTCATATGCTACTTAATAGATATTTCCTTGCATCTGTTAACAATATTTTCAGAATGGCCGAGCCACAAAGGCTTTATAAATAGTTTAAACTGTTATCTATTATCCATATTAGGCTATTACAGAAGGATTTGTTCATATGTTGTTAATCGTCTGATTTATGATACATTTTGTTCTTAAAAAAACATGCAGAAAATGCATTTTTAATACCTGTACCTGATAGTATTTTTTGTTCTAGAAAATGAAAAAAATCGGTATCCCAAATCTGTTCTGTAAAAAAGTTGGACTCTTATATGATGTAAAATCAAATAAAGATTTTAACTCTGGCTTTATCCAACATCTAGATTTTTGGTATTTTTAAAGATATACAATTGCAAATGTACACATAATCAGTTACATATTGCCAACTTTGCATCATTTTTGCAACATTTCTAAAAAAAAAGTGGTAAAATACAAAAAACAATAGTTTAAATCTCAGTAATCAACTGGCAAAGTTTCATAATGATATCTATAAGTTAAAAATGTTTGTTAATTCAAATACTCTTATTTTATCTTTGTACATTAAATTAATTAATATTTTAGCTATGAGGGAATGTGTGTTTGTTATGTCTGTCCATACGCTGTTTGTGACACTGTAATTTCCTGTAAAGGATTATTAAAGGATCTATCTATCTATCTATCTATCTATCTATCTATCTATCTATCTATCTATCTATCTATCTATCTATCTATCTATCTATCTATCTATCTATCTATCTATCTATCTATCTATCTATCTATCTATCTATCTATCTATCTATCTGTCTGTCTGTCTGTCTGTCTGTCTGTCTGTCTGTCTGTCTGTCTGTCTGTCTGTCTGTCTGTCTGTCTGTCTGTCTGTCTGTCTGTCTGTCTGTCACATAAAATAGAATAATATTAAAATAAAATAATGTCATTAGTTTAGCTGGTATTTGTTTATAAACCAAAATCTAGGCTTGATAGTGTTGAAAACTGAGGAAAAGTCTGTAAAAAAAAGAGCCTCGCATGCAGTCTTTAAGGATCTTATTTTACATATCAAAAACCGCCTGAAGCGATATAAGATGGTCTCTCTTTGTGAAGGCCCACATGTCATCCAGCACAATGCTAGAACAAGAATTGAGACACTTCACTCAAATAAAATCTACCAATGCATCGATGTACAAATATCCCTTTAAGAGCAAAAAAATCCAAAACACATTTCAGCAGGAAGAATTGATATTCATATGTCAAGCTTTTCCCCGAAAAACGCTCCTGCTTTAGGAAAAAGTGAAACGCTATAAAAATGAAAACCATGTGAGCCGTTTGGAGGGTGAAATATCTCTATGATGATGGAGCTGCTAGAAAACACACGAAACATGACAAGGGGCTCCGACTGAGCCTCTCTGTGAGGGGCCACAAACCAAATACAGTGGGAACCAGTAGTTAAAGGAATACTTCACCGATACGGAACCGGCGTTATATCATTATAAAATCGCTATTATAATATAATGAATGAGGTTTTTCTTTCCTCAGTCTTACCTTGGCCCAGCTGTCCTGCTAATCCTAACCCTACATTTTATGTTGTGTGATGTCACATATGGAAAAATGTAGGGTGAGACAGTGAGACCTTTTCTCAGGCTAGGATGAACCGTTTTCAAAAAAAATTGCACATTTATACTACATAGGATCTCAGAGTTCAATACACTTTCGTATTCCCACCGCTGAAGTAGGTCTTTTAAGTATTGAATTTTATATCATTGTCCTGTTTTTTTTATGTAAAATCGTCATTTTCAAGGTGATAGGTAAGATGAAGGTAGTGGATGAAAAAGTACAATGTAGAATAAAGTAGCACTAAATGTGTTTGTTGCATTTGTTTAGGAGGCGAGTGAAAGAGAGACGGCAGGATGCTTGGCCATGAGGTAATGTATTTATATGTGACTATGTCAGATTAGTAATGGTAATATGAGGAGTCACGTGACGCTGGGGAGTCACGTGACGCTGGGATACGTGATGGCAGCTTGAAACGTGTGCTCCTGCTGTCTTTTGGGTTAATATCCTTAATACATCCTAAAATAAGTTCAGATATAGGCATTTTTCTTCTACATGTTATGTGGAACTAAACTATGTCAGAAGAAGGTAAAAGTTCGACGGCTGCTTGTAATATTGAACAAAGGAAACTTCGCTCCACCGCACAGACTCAGCTCAACATGTGCACGAAGGGAGTAGCAGCTAGCAAAGATGCTACAGCTAGCACCGCCACGGAGCCCGACCAGCCTGACATGGCTCAGATTCACGGGATGCTGAGCAAAATATTGGAAGAAACGGCAGATCTGAAAGAAATTCGTCGGTCTATGAGTTCCGTTGATACAAAGCTATCCTCCCTCATTTCTCGCATTACGCAGGTGGAAGACCGAGTGAGTCAGCTAGAGGACGAGCAAGCTAACATAAGGGCAAGACCGGCGGCAGCCACTAAAGAGGACATACAACTACTGACAGACAGGTTGGCCACTGCTGAAGACAGATCCCGACGCAACAACCTCAGATTCGTTGGGATACCGGAGGGGGCTGAAAAGAGCAATGTGACTGCGTTCCTGAACGAGTTTATCTCAGCGACCCTTGGCATTGATCCAACCCCGGGGGGTATCGAGATGGACCGCGCTCACAGGATCGGGACGCGGCTGGAAGCAGGGGAGAAGAATCATGGCCGAACGATTGTGGCGCGCTTGCTACGATACAAAGATTGCCAAGCCATTCTGGAAGCAGCACGGGAAAAGAAACGCCTGACGTGGAATGGTAAACAAGTTATGATTTTCCCGGATTACTCGAGGGAGACGCAAAGGAAGCGAGAAGCCTTCTCACGCTGCAAGAAAGCACTCCACGAGCGCAGGATTAAATTTGGAATGCTCTACCCTGCACTTCTGAAGATTTTCATCAGTGGACAGAGCCCACGGGTGTTTGATGATCCGGAAAAGGCAATGGAATATATCGAGAGGCGCTGAGGTACATGTTTGGCACTGCGTCTGTGCGTCATGCTCTCCGGGCGCGCTTTGGATAAGCTTTGGAAACCACACCAGTCTCTGCCGGCCGTTTGATCGGGAGAGTAACGGTATGTGAGATAGGTTGTGTGTATATGCAAATTTGACAACCTCTGTTTTGTTTTTGGACATGGAAAGATCCTTTCAAATTTATGGCTTTGTACGTCACAAATCATTGTGAAGCTGGCATTTCAGTGTATATCTTCATAGCCGGGGCCTATATTGTCAACCATTTCTATTTTCGTAAAGAAATCGCTATGTTTTCCTTAAATTAATATCTGAACACATTTTTGTAAATGATACCTAGGGCAGTGGGCTTTTAGGCTGCCCTTGTTCCACAAGTCATGGACCTAAGAGGTTTACTTTTTTGTTTTGTTTCGCCAGTGTTCTTGGTTCTGTTTTTTGTGCCAGACTGGTATGAAAGGGTCTTTCGGGGTTTGCTGTTGAGAGCAATACATGGGGTGGGTTCTGGGTGGGATGGGGTGGTGTCAACTGTGGGTTTAGCTGGTGGGTTAGCACCTGCTGTGTTTTCAGTTATCTGTGTTTTCCTTTTTTTTGTGTGCTTTTTTTTTCCTCTGTATTTTGCTACTCTTTTTGTTATCGGAGCAACTCTTTTTACTCTCACTATAACTGAGCTAGATGAAGGGCAATCTTAATTTAATTAGTTGGAATGTCAAGGGGCTTAATCACCAAGTGAAAAGGGGTAAGGTCTTAACCCACCTAAAACGGCTCAGGGCTGGAATAGTTTTCCTTCAAGAAACCCACTTACATGACTCTGACCATGGGCGACTAAGTAAATGCTGGCGTGGACAATTTTTTCATTCTAATTTCAGGGCTAAGGCCAGGGGCACAGCTATCCTTATTGATAGTAATATTCCTTTTGAGTCCTCAAACATTATATCAGACAAAAATGGACGTTTTATTATTGTTTCAGGCAAACTTTACAATAAGTCTGTCATCTTGGCCAACGTCTACGCGCCTAACGTCGACGATGTAGAATTCTTTAAGAGATTTTTTTCTCAACTCCCCGATCTCAATTCCCATTCTCTTATTCTTGGTGGGGATTTTAATTGTTATCTAGATCCAGTCTTAGATCGCTCTTCCCCCAAACCTGCCACTCTTAGCAGATCTGCAGGTTATATCAAATCATTTCTTGCTGATTATAGCCTCTCTGATCCATACAGGTTTTTATACCCCACAGGAAGAGAATATTCATTCTTTTCACATGTCCACCACACTTACACCCGAATTGATTATTTTTTTGTTGATAATTCATTGATGTCAGACCTTAAGTCATGCAGTTATGAAAGTATTGTGATCTCTGATCACGCTCCTCTGCTCCTTCAACTGGCTTTCCCTGACGTTGAGTATACAAGAAGGCAGTGGAGACTGGATCCATTGTTGCTCACTGATGAGAGTTTTCTTTCACACATCTCTACACATATTACAACGTTTTTGAGTATAAATAAAACACCAGATGTGTCCAATGCAACAATTTGGGAAGCCCTGAAAGCCTATTTGAGAGGTGTAATTATATCATTTGCAGCATACAAAAATAAGTGTACAAAACAGAAACAAACTGAAATTGCTGATCAGATTCTGAACATAGACAGACAGTATGCTAATTCACCTTCATCTGAACTTTACAAAGAACGTTTAAAACTTCAGACAGAATTCAACCTTCTTTCCTCTCGTCAGGTTGCTGACCAGTTGCTTAGGAGCAGAAGTACTTTTTACGAACATGGTGACAAGATTGGTAAACAACTGGCCAATCAACTGCGCGGATTTAGAGCGAAGCAACTCATCCCTGGAATACGGACAGACAGTGGGTGTACAACATCAGATCAGAAATCGATAAACGAAAAGTTCAAAACATTCTATTCAAATTTGTATAGTTCTGACTGTACAGTAGACGCAGCGGTGATGGAAACCTTTTTCAGTAACCTAAACATGCCTTCCCTTTCTCAAGACCTGAGACATAGCCTTGAGGCACCTATTACTCAGAGGGAAATTATTGCAGCAATAACATCTATGCAATCAGGCAAATCTCCTGGTCCAGACGGACTTCCATCTGACTTTTTTAAGAAATTTTCAGCCGAATTATCGCCTTTTTTATGTTCAGTATTCTCAGACTCATTTGACTCAGGTAAACTCCCGCCTTCGTTCTACCAGGCCTGTATTTCCCTGTTGTTAAAAAAGGATAAAGATCCTCTAGATTGTGCATCATACCGACCAATTTCACTATTAAATACGGATGTGAAGATACTTGCTAAAATTCTCGCCCACAGATTGGAGGATGTTCTCCCCTCTATCATATCCCCCGACCAAACTGGGTTTATAAAGGGACGCCAATCATTTTATAATATCCGCCGGCTAATGAACATCTTATATTCCCCCAGAAATATTGAATCAGAATGCCTCGCTTCTATGGATGCTGAAAAAGCATTTGATAGAGTAGAATGGAATTATTTGTTTTTCACTCTTGAGAAATTCGGTTTGGGTCCTGTTTTCACTTCTTGGGTTAAATTATTATATGCATGCCCTTCTGCCTCAGTATTAACAAACGGCCGTTACTCAAGTAGTTTTGATCTGCACCGTGGGACCCGGCAGGGTTGTCCTTTGAGCCCACTCCTTTTTGCTATTGCAATCGAACCACTTGCGATTGCCATCAGAGGTAACAAACAGATTCAGGGGATATGGAGAGGAGGAATTGAACATAAGGTATCATTATACGCCGATGACTTACTTTTGTTTGTCGCCAAGCCAGCCACCTCTTTACCGGAGGCACTTTCTGTGTTGGAGGTCTTTAGTCAGTTTTCTGGCTATAAACTTAACTTGAGCAAGAGTGAACTCTTTCCGATTAATAAAGAAGCTCTTAAACTTGATTACACAGCTCTCCCACTCAAAGTGGTGACAGAACATCTGAGTTACCTTGGGGTATGTTTCACCAGAAATTTTAAAAACCTATTTAAATCGAACTTCCTCAAATTATTGGATCAGGCGAAGCAAATATTATCGAAGTGGTCTCCTCTGGCTTTCTCTCTCATAGGTAGAATAAATTCAATTAAAATGACATTACTCCCAAAGTTCCTATATCTATTCCAATGTCTCCCCATCTTTCTCCCCAAATCCTTTTTTCAGGCCCTTGACTCTTTAATGATAAATTATATTTGGAATGGCAAACACCCTCGGTTAAGGAAAGCATTTCTTCAAAGACCAAAACAAACAGGCGGAATGGCCCTCCCTAATTTCCAATACTATTACTGGGCTGCTAATATCCGTTCTTTAGTGTATTGGGTGCATTTTCACCTTGACGACTCAGCCCCAGTATGGGTAACAATGGAGTCCAGCGCTGTTAGCCCATTGTCTCTATCTGCCCTCTTAAGCGCTGCACTTCCACTCTCTTCGGCTATTCCCAACAGTAATCCCGTGATTAAGCACTCCCTTCGAATTTGGACCCAATTTAGGAAGAATTTTGGAATGCAGAATTTTTCACTTTTCAGCCCAATTGCAGCTAATCATTTATTTATCCCCTCGACGGTGGATGGTGCATTCAAGATCTGGCATAAAAAAGGCTTAAAATGCATCGGTGATTTATTTATTAATGATCTATTTGCTAGTTTTTCCCAATTGACAAAACATTTTGGTATCGAAAAGACACATTTTTTCCGATTTCTGCAAATCAGGCATTTTACGCAGAAGTTAATTCCCCAATTCCCTTATAAACCGCCAGCCAATCATGTTGATTTGTTTCTTTCTGTAAACCCCACATTAAAAGGCTCAATTTCTGTGTTTTTCAACCTTATTTCGAAGTTGCATAGCCCCTCATTAGCAGCTATAAGAACCCTGTGGGAGCAGGACCTAGGTTCTGCCTTCACAGATCACATGTGGGATTCAGTCCTGGATCGGATACACTCTACCTCCATGTGCGCCCGACATGCTCTTGTGCAATTTAAAGTAGTACATCGTATCCACATATCTAAAACCAAATTAGCTCGTATGTTCCCCGATGTAGACCCGACCTGTGATAGCTGTAAGAGTGCACCGGCATCACTCTTTCACATGTACTGGTTGTGTCCCACCTTGACTCAGTTCTGGACATCAGTTTTTCATACAATTTCTGAAGTACTTCAGCATCAAATTAAGCCGAACCCTTTCACTGCAATTTTTGGCATTGCACCAAATTCGGGCCTACCCAAAGTGAAGCTGAGAGTACTGGCCTTCACCTCATTACTCGCTCGCAGGACTATCCTACTCAAGTGGAAAGATCCTGCTCCTCCTTCCCACTCACATTGGATTAGAGACATTATGTCATGTATGAATCTGGAAAAAATTCGTTGCACTACCCAGGGATCTGAGACTAAATTTCATAAAATATGGCGCCCCTTCCTAGACTATTTTAAGAAACCGACCACATTAATTGAAGAGTAGCTTCCCCCTCCCCTTTTTTATTTGATTCAATTTTATTTCTTTGTGTTTTTTTTTTGTTTTTTGTTTTTTTTCATTTTGATTGTTTGTTTTTATTTCTTGTGGTGTGTGTTTTGTGTTGTTGGGTGTGAGGGTGGGATGTGGGTGGGGTATGTTCGGGAGAAAAAGGGGGGAAAAATGTGTACTCGCTGTGCTACAATTTTGTTGTTATTAACATTCAATAAAAAAACCTTTGAAAGTAATGGTAATATGACCATGGTGAAGCGAAGTAAACTTTTGATTTACTGTTCATAGACACAGTATTTTCCAGTATGTCTGCCATAAATAGCTTTGTTTGAGTTGGAGGGGATTCAGACCTGAGCAAAAGCATTATAGAAATAGGATTCTTTACACTGATGGTCTCGTTTGCTGTTACAGGTCATTAATGATCATCAGAGGAAAAATGAAACTTGAAAGTTCCTCGAAGGAAGGATAAAAGTATTTCAGGAAATGTAATCAAAGTATAAAAAGTAAAGATATTTGTTTAGGGAAACTTATACAAGATGTCTTACCACCAAACATGTGCAATTGTGAAGTACTTTTTTAGTCACTTTAAGTAGTGAAGTTAAAAACAATTACCAAAAAAGTCCAGTACTTCAAGACCTACTTCACCGGTGGGAATATGAAGGTGTATTGAACTCTGAGATCCTATGTAGTATAAACATGCAATATTTTTTAAAATTGGTTCATCCTAGCCTGAGAAAAGGCAGAAAGAGTGTTTTATGGTCTCACTGTATAACCTTACATTTTACTAGTGTGACATCACACTAGTAAACATATAGACCGAGGGAAGACTGAGGAAAGACTGAGGGAAGAAAAACCTCATTCACTATATTATAATAGCGATTTTATGTATTGATAGAACACAGGTTCAGTATGGGTGAAGTCAGTTAAATGTACTTTTCCCACACTGTCTGTTTATCCGTTGCATTATAGTTGACCCAATTAATTAATTTTACACAGGCTTTTATTTCCCCTGTAAAAAAGACAATTCTTTTCTTGTGATTTAATAATGTAGCTATATGCATTTGAAAAGCCAGAATTGAAAATGGACAGCGAGGCATCCATAGTAGGCTTTTCCTATACACACACAACTTGAAGGAAAAGCAAGTACGCCAAACAAGTCCAGTAAAAAAGTTAAAAAGTCCAGCGTCTGTTTATCTGTTGCCCCTGATTTCCCCCAATTAGCGAGCGCCAATTAGCAGCCGCAATCTGTTCTCCGCGGGCCTTCGAACACGTTGCCAGAAATGTTCACAGGGTGGATTGTGTCATCAGTGATTATCAAACAGACATTTTTCAGATCTAAGTTCACTTGCCCCCTTAAAGCATACACTCTGTAATGTGCCTATAAACATCCAACACAAACACACACACACACACACACACCACACACACACACACACACACACCACACACACACACACACACACACACACACACACACACACACACACACACACACACACACACACACACACACACACACACACACACACACACACACACACACACACACACTCACACATACATACATACACACACACACACACACACACACACACACACACACACACACACACACACACACACACAGCTGAAGTTAATAAGGGCTGTGTGTTTAGGGTTTAGGGTCAAGCTTCAGTCAGCAGATTAATTGTAAGACAATGAGACGTGTTTACCGCAGTGCCACACACACTTTTACAGTTGAACACACACAATCGCAGAGGCATGCGGAGAGGGCCCCTTCATGAGGGACTTATTTATCCAGTGCAAATGGGCTGGCGCTAACAAGCTCACAGCCAGACCAATCTCCACAGATTGCACACACCCTGCGTTCCAAATCACATACTTTTCCTTTTTACTACACTACATACTAAAGTACAGAAGAGTTTAAGGGCCACAGGAGAGAAAAAAAAATCAGATAAGGAAGAATTTTTTTTTCATTATGTCGAGAAATAAGAGAATAAAGATGAATACTCCCAAATGCTATTGGAGTTAGTGGGGGCATTTATGTATTTTCAGCATACTACAATTGACGTGCATGTATTGGGACATCCGAAATCTTTTTCTGGCATACTAAATAGTAGGGAAGTATGGGGATTGGATCACGGGGACACTCACTGGCCTTATGGGAAGCAATACTACTACAACGGGGCTCACTAGAAAACTATAAAGAGCAGGTGCAAAGAAAGTGGTTGAAAAGTTACTAAATACATTTACAATTTAGTAAAAATACAGTTTAATATAATTCAATTTAATGGTTCAATGGTGTCTATCAAGGCACTTAAAGGCGTACTTCACCAGTTGGAATATGAAGGTGTATTGAACTCGGAGATCCTATGAAGTATAAATGTGCAAAAAAAAATTAAATCGGATCATCCTAGCCTGAGAAAAGGCAGAAAGAGTGTTTTATGGTCTCACTGTCTAACCCAGTTTCCTTTTTGTGACATCACAGTAAGGGTTAGGATTAACAGGACAGCTGGGCCAAGGGAAGACTTAGGGAAGACTGAGGGAAGAAAAACCCCATTCATTATATTATAATAGCGATTTTATAATGATAGAACGCCGGTTCCGTATGGGTGAAGTATTCCTTTAAGGTTGCGTGCCTCATATCGAAAAATCATACTAACAAAGACAAACATATGCAAAGAGATACAACTTAAAAAAATTAATACGTACATAGCTCAGCAAATTAGTTCACATCAAAGAGCAGGTGATAAAAAACTGTGGTTGAAAATGTACTTAATATGTTTACAATGTTAGTGTGTGTGTGTGTGTATGTGTGTGTGTGTGTGTGTGTGTGTGTGTGTGTGTGTGTGTGTGTGTGTGTGTGTGTGTGTGTGTGTCAGTTTTTTTTAGCAGCTCCACAAAAGAGACATTTCCTCTTCTCAGGTTTAATTTGAATATCTATTCGAGGCTTTAAAGGTGCAGTGTGTAATATGACATCATCAAGAAAGTTCTACAAAGTTCTAGAATGCAACGCTCCCTGGGTAACCCCAACCCTTTAGAATAATAACAGAAGCTACAGTGGCCTTCAAGGACAAGAACAATTAAAAATTTTAAACAATGCACCTGATGACATTCCAACTATGACACTTTCAAGATGGCGGCACTAGGCCTTGGTCCAAAATATGCAGAAATATGGACACATATGAGACCCTTTCTAAGGAAAAAAATAATAATTAAAAAAAAAAAAATCAGCTATTATGCACTAAATTAAATGTACTTATGGATATTATAATTACTTTCTATAAAATCTGCTAGGAAATAAAACCCAAAATTCTACACACTGCAGGTTTAAGATATGAGGTAATCCAACATCTTTTTGGACGAAAGCAAAGATGACATAATAGTCCAAAATATGAATTTAAACTGTGTTGGAGAAATCTTATTTTTAGGGGCTGACCTAATGTTTTGGAGTCTGGGAACCAATACACACACAAAAATCTATTTAAAGTATCTTGAATGTTCTTGTATACAGACTAGTATTCACTTGTTTTAGTACCTTAAAGTACAATTTAAAGTAAATATATATTTAAGTTTAAATGAACTTTAACTCGACTTGCTATAATAGTACAACTCTGTTTACAAATTAACGCACCAGCAATAACAATCCTATAGTGTCACATACTTTTTCTTCTGGTTTCTTATCTTTATTTACTTTATCTTGTACTGTTGCTGCTATGTGAATGTTGAGGAACCAAGCCTAAGAATTGGACTCTTGTGTAGGGGAGAACGGGGTAAGTAGGCACACTTTTTACTCTAGTGAGAATTGCTCATCACCTAAACATCTTTCAATAGTCATTCCTACATTAAATTGAAGCTTAAGGTGTTGGCTTGAAATGTGTACCCCTCACTTTTTCTATCTTATTGTAATAAAGAAGAAATTAATCATCAAAGACACCCTTACACATTGTGACAACCAACCCCATCAAGGGGTCGGTTGTCAAACACTATGGGGTTGTTTGTCACAATGTTATCTTAATGGGAATAATCCTAAAAAGAAGGCAAGAAAGTAGAACTAAATTTGAAAGTTTAATTGCATTGACAAGTTGACAAATAGGCCTCATAACTTACTGTAGCCTTGGCAGCTGGTCTAGTTTGGGATGCACTGGGTTGTTTTGATTTTGTTGCCCTTTTTTCTTTTGCATGCTAGCTGCCTTTTCCTGCTCTATTCTTTCCTTCTCTGGGGTGTCAGTGAGGATACAGCTTGACAATTTCTTTCGTTATTGGGTTCCTTTTCTGGCTGCAGCCTTGAGATAACATGTGACAACCAACCCCCCAAACAATGTGACAACGAACCCCAACTTGAATTTCTTGCTAGCATCAAGGCCAACAACCATCTGACAACTAATTAGCTTGCTAACCACAATCTAAACTATAGTTTACCCTTCACACTTTGTATGGGTAACAAGTGTTTTGTCATAAACCCATTGTGTAAAAGCCTAGAAGAAAAATACTGAGGAGCTAAATATTTTCAATTTGACATGAAAAACACAAACAGTCGTCTAACTCCAAGGAAGACTATATAGGTGACCTCTGAGCCCAATTCTGGATATTTACATACCAAAATTTCACAGACAGCGCCTTCTGGTTCTGAGATATAACGATTGTGACAACCAACCCGTGTGACAAATTACCCCGTTCTCCCCTACTGTACAATAAGATGTATTAAAAGTGATTCTGATTCTGTAAAGGTTATTTTAGTCACAGAGACATTTTCACTTCTACTTTGATACTTAAAAGCCTCTGTAAACCTGGTCTGAAACAGTAACATCAATATACAATATCATAATTGTAATAAGCTCCCACAAAGATCTGATTAAAAATACATATATTTATTTTTAAGATATTTTTTTGGCATTTTTGATAGTGTAGAGACAGAGTTGAAATGGGGCAGAGAGGGGAGTGACATGCAGAGAACGACCGCGGGCTGGAATCGAACCCCGATCCGCTGCTGGCCGAGGCCCATGGGGGGGGACGCCCTACCAACTGAGCTAAGGGCGCCCCTGAAAATAATTGTTCATAGATCTTATAAAAACTTAAATAAAAATTAAACAGCTTTTTTTTTTACAGTCTAGACCGTGTGACATGGCAGTGTTTAAATGTCTCCATGGCAACAGTCTTTGTTTATATAGAACATTGCGGTTGGTTCAAGATACTTCCCGTTTCTTAAGAGCCAGAGCATAGCAAGTTAAGTGAAGTTTATCAAACTTAAATGACAATATATTCATACTCTGCTTACGGCTTACTGCTTACTATCATGCAGCTAACTCCACAAATGACATAGTTAGAAGGATTTTTATGGATATGTGTTTTTACAGTTACAGGGGATTATAAATTAATTTTGCTCATGATATGTCCTCACCATTGAATGCAGTTTGTATTGAACATGCATTTTTTTCATGTGGTTATTTTGGTAACTTCTCCTATTTCTACTTCTGCATTTTGATACATGGGTGTATTTGTAATTTGAACTTCTTCTATTTTCTACTTGTGTGTCAACAGGAGAACGCAAAGAAAAAGCCGGCGAAAAACTATCGACCATGTATTAAAGGTGCAGTGTGTAATATGACATCATCAAGTAAGTTCTAGAAAGTTCTAGAATGCAACGCTCCCTGGGTAACCCCACCCCTTTAGAATAATAACAGAAGCTACAGTGGCCTTCAAGGACAAGAACAATTCTACATTCTAAACAATGCACCTGATGACATTCCAACTATGACACTTCCAAAATGGCGGCGACAAGGCCTTGGTCCAAAGTATGGAGAAATATGGACATATATGAGACCCTTTCTAAGGAAAAAATAAATAATAAAAAAAAAAAAAATCAGCTATTATGCACTAAATTAAACGTACTAATGGATATTATAATTGTTTTCTACAAAATCTGCTAGGAAATAAAAACCAAAATTCTACACACTGCAGCTTTAACACAAACCAGGTTTCAGCAGCGTCAGCCTCGAAAACACACACAAGGGGGCTGGAAAGAGTTTTACAGTAAGTCAAAATATCCCCTTTGTTGAAAAACATCGTGAGACTATTGTTTAACCAAAAATGCCAAACCTATGAACGCGAAATCATCTGAAAAATCTGAATTTACCCCTCGAGGATCAATAAAGTCTCGTTCCCCTGATCATCTGTTTTAACTTTTTTATATTTTCATTCGAAGATAGCTGCATAATCTACTGGAATGAAAACTTCTAGAGGGATTTAGAAGCTGTAAATATTTCAGTTTTGAAGGCGGGATTCAGTTTTGTAGTGAATCTACTACAGTTCGGTTCACCTGACGCTCACAGGCCTAGCTTTGTTCAGTATCATTACCCTCATAGCATAGTTGCCTAAATCATATTTACTCTACATCTACTTTTACTCTACATCTACTCTATTCTACATCTACTTTACTCTACATCTACTTTTCGTTAGCCTAATAGCATATTTGCCTAAGTCATATTTTAAGGGTTATAGAGTAGGGAAAAGTAGATGTAGAGTAGAGTAGATATAGAGTAAAAGTAGAGTAGAGTAAATATGATTTAGGCAATTATGCTATGAGGCTAACGATATATAAACCAATCGCTATCCTATTGAAAGGTGGAGTCTGCGATTCTGGAGAACGCTTGTTGTCAAATTCACTTTTTGTCAAAATCAGTGAATATCTCCTCACGATCCACTACTTGTCCATACTGTGTGTACGCTGACAAAATACTCATGTGTTAATTCACAGCCTAGCCTCTGTAGCCTCTGTAAACCGATATGTAAACAAAGGGTGCGTAAACAAAAGGGGGCCCAGTGCACCATAACAAGCAAATTGTCCATTCATAGAGCCTAGGTGTTAACACGTGATTATTTTTTCGAGCTTAGAGCACAGGTGGTGGTTAGTGAGGAGCTTTTTACAGTACTGATTTTGACAAAAAGGGGTTTGACACCAAGAGTCCTCAAAAAAAGTTGACTCCACTTTTAATCAATATCCTTTATCTAACCAGGTAAAATAACCTGACCAAGAATGCAGAACTACGTAGGATATAACAATCAAGCACAACCAACACATACAATACTCTCATACACCACATTCAGCATCATATTAGAATACAATACAAGATCAGGGACAAGAATACGGAAGTTCAAAATGGGTCCAGTTAACTTACAAAGCTAAAAAATAAATAAACCGAGACACATAAAATAAATAAGCAGAATGTTTTTTTATGAAGTTGTAACTTTACAAACTATTGCATCGACTGAGAGAACTATAAGATAAGATCAAAGAGCCTGTATTTATCATTGAATATAATGACAATACAGGCTTCTGATCTTACCTGACAGATAAAAAAACAACAACATTTTGAGTGCTTTCAAGCTTTTTTTTATCACCCTAAACACACAACCCTCAACCATAACAAACCAATCATAAAATCTAGGGAAGCAGGAAGAAATTGTGCATTTGTGCGGCTAACTTCTCTGTCCTCAGTTGACATCTTTTGGGCTGCGTTAATCCAATTTATTTCGAGAGCGGAAAACACCTGCGGTCCGGTTCGGTGCTCGTTTTTCTGTTCACAAAACAAGACGCTCAAATGAACCCTTCTGTCTACCTCTCCTAGTATTTACTTTTTACCCTAATCTCTCTTCCCACATAATTCCTCTTTAGAAATGGTCTTTTTCTCAACTTTAACAGCCTATTTTTCAGTGTTAAACATTGCCACAGACAACAGCTGTATATGTAGGCCCGGTATAGTCTCAATAACAGTAGGATTTTTAAGATTTCCGAGTCCCCCCCCGACATGAAGTATAAAACAGTGAGAAAATATTAGATGACTCACTCACCTCGTCCTCAGCGTCCCGTGAAGCATCTGTAGGAGCCGGGACAACCTGATCTGCTGTTGCACACACTGGCCGCATCCATGCTGTGTGTGTGTGTGTGTGTGTGTGTGTGTGTGTGTGTGTGTGTGTGTGTGTGTGTGTGTGTGTGTGTATGTGTGAGTGTGTGTGTCTAGTGTGAGAGAGAGAAAGTGTGTGTGTTTGTCTGGTATGTGTGTGTGTGTGTGTGTGTGAGAGAGAGAGAAAGTGTGTGTGTGTGTGTGTGTGTGTGAGAAGCTTATTACTCTGACAGTGACCTCTGCCAGCTCAAGCGGCCGACTGCTGCTGGCGGCCCATCTCCTCCCTTCT
>NC_137211.1:4003293-4063293 GCF_949987685.1 Ammodytes marinus | reverse complement strand
TTGTCAGGAAATGGAAGGACACAGGCATAGTGGCAGTTAAACCCAGGCATGGCAGACCAAGAAAAAAACAGGAGCGGCATAGGTGGAGGATCGTGAGAATGGTTGTACACAACCCACAGATCACCTCCAAAGACCTACAAGAACATCTGGCTGCAGATTGTGTATCTGTACATCGTTCAACAATCCAGCGCAATTTGCACCAAAACACCTGCTTTTTATAAAGACCAAATAACTTAATTTTTGTCTCATCAGTCCAAAACATTTTCTTCCAATATGAATCTGGCTTGTCTAAATGAGCTTTAGCATACTCCATGCAACTGTATCTGTGGCGTGGGCGCAGAAAGGGC
Organism: Ammodytes marinus; assembly: GCF_949987685.1. Lineage (NCBI taxonomy): Eukaryota > Metazoa > Chordata > Actinopteri > Uranoscopiformes > Ammodytidae > Ammodytes > Ammodytes marinus. The sequence continues at coordinate 4,062,946 of NC_137211.1, read as the reverse complement.
TTCCTTCTCATCACCCGGCCATACAGATGTTTTGGTGCAAATTGCACTGAATTGTTGAACCATGTACAGATACACAATCTGCAGCCAGATGTTCTTGCCGGTCTTTGGAGGTGATCTGTGGGTTGTCTGCAACCATTCTCACAATCCGCCGCATATGCCGCTCTTGTACTTTTCTTGGTCTGCTAGACCTGGGTTTAACTGCAACTGTGCCTGTGTCCTTCCATTCCCTGACAACGTTCCTTAAAGTAGAAATTGACAATTGAAACCTTTGGGAAAGCTTCTTGTACCCTTCCCCTAAACCATGACAATGAATAATCTTTGTTTTTAAGATCTTTTGGGAGCTGTTTTGATGATCCCATTCTGTCTCACTTCAGCAGAGTGTCAAAGAGAAGTGCAACTTGCATTTAGGCACCTAAAATACATTTTCTCATGATTAAACAGACAATTATATGAGGTTCAAGGCTTAACAACATAATCCAACCAACTTTGCGTTTAAAGTCATCAGTTTTACATGCTGTTACAGGCATTAAAATCAACAAAACCACAAGGGTACCCATATTTTTGCACAGCCAGTTTTTCACATTTTATTTTATTTCATACAACCAAATGCTGCTTTTCAAAAAATCTTTGTTTGGAAAACATCCCAGTACTTAGCTGTTCCTGGTAAATTAAAGACATACCACTTTTATCTTTTTTTTGTGAAAGCAGAGTCAATTATAATGCCGGCTGAGAGGGGTTCCCAAACTTTTTCATATGATTGTACCAGTTTACATAGTCTGGGCTGTGTATATATATTTTTTTTTTAAATATATTTTTTTTGGCATTTTTTATGCTTTATTGATAGTGTAGAGATGGAGTTGAAATGGGGCAGAGAGGGGAGTGACATGCAGAGAACGACCGCGGGCTGGAATCGAACCCGGGTCCGCTGCTGGCCGAGGCTTTATGGGGGGGACGCCCTACCAACTGAGCTAAGGGCGCCCCCTGGCTGTGTATATTATTAAACCAAGTTTTAGTGTGTTACAGTAACACATTCTCCACCACACCATTGGTAGTAGTAGGGCGCGGCTATCGACATTGTTACCCTTCCCACTCCCAAACACAAGCTCTTTGAGTCTTATTTATTGATAATATCGTTAGCCTCAGAGCATAATTGCCTAAATCATATTTATTCTACTCTACTTTTACTCTACATCTACTCTATTCTACATCTACTCTACCCTACATCTACTTTTCATTAGCCTTATAGCATAATTGCCTAAGTCATATTTTAAGGGTTATAGAGCAGGGTAAAGTAGATGTAGAGTATAGTAGATGTAGAATAGAGTAGATGTAGAGTAGAGTAAATATGATTTAGGCAATTATGCTATGAGGCTAACGAATTATGTACAAATTTGTGAATGAATGATTTCCATAATATGTAAAATCTTGTTAAAAAGAATTTCATAAAATTACTTTTGAAAAAACGTTTAGTTCAGGAACCGGTCTGGAAGTCAAGGTCACAGGATCTCTATCGATACTGAAATGTGACGTTTCCCAGACGTATCCTGCACTTTATAACATTTAGATCCCATTTTGTATTTTATTTTTAGACAACTTCTTGGCATTTTCAAGCTTTATTAGACAGTACAGAGTTGAAATTGGGAGACAGAGAGAGAGAGGGGGGATGACCTGCAGTAAAGGTCCACGGGTCGGATTTGAACCCGCGACCACTGCAACGAAGGCCGGAGCCAATATGGTACGCGCTCTATCCACTACGCCACCGGAGCGCCCTAGATTTCAAAGTATACTGTTATAGATAGGGCGCTGCTATCAACATTGTTATTCCTGTAACCGATGCAGTGACGGCACGCTGAGGCTGTAGATTGTTTCTGACCCTTCTCACCCCAAACACAGTCACTCCCCTCTGGCTGGAGGCTTTGGACCATCAGGGTCAAAACTGCTGTGTGTGTGTGTGCGTGTGTGTGTGTGTGTGTGTGTGTGTGTGTGTGTGTATGTGTGTGTGTGCGCGCGCCACATTAACACTTTTTCACCCCAAACACAGTCACTCCCCTCTGGCTGGAGGCTTTGGACCATCAGGGTCAAAACACAGGTCTCCAACACATTAACACCCTCTCACCTCAGCAGTCCGCCTTATTAACAAAACCCCAAGCCCCCTGAATCACACCTTTACCCTTGTCCCATAGACACTACAAGTTATATTAAAGCCTATGTCGCTCTCTGCGCATGCACCGGCAGTCGCCTTTTAGTACTTATTTTCATCAGAAGTGTGAAAATTGGCATGAGCATTAGTCCCCATGGGGCACTTGACAAGACAATTGTCCGAGACATTATTTGAAATTGGGAATTTGAAAATGTCTCATAGAAATGTATTGGTTTTTTGAATAAAAAAAATGTCTTTCATTTTCTGTCTAACACATGGAGACTGCTCATGCCAATTGTATCACAAATTGAAAGATTGTAGCACTTATCTGCTCCACTACTATTACCAAGACCCCAGACCCACACTGACACACACCTTTACCCCCGTCCCAAAGACACTACAAGTTATATTAACATACAGCCTACAGCCTCCATAATCAATGTCACAGTAACAAATCCTTATGTCTACATACTGATAACTTCCACATTTATGAATATTTCTTTCCACTCCGTACAAGTGTAAAGCTCTTCTTTTTAAAGACTAAATAATGGCGCATGTCTCTAGAGTCTATTTTATGATATTTTTATTCTACGTTTTCAATGAACATTCCTTAAAGGTGCAGTGTGTAATATGACATCATCAAGAAAGTTCTACAAAGTTCTAGAATGCAACGCTCCCTGGGTAACCCCACCCCTTTTGAATAATAACAGAAGCTACAGTGGCCTTCAAGGACAAGAACAATTCTAAATTTTAAACAATGCACCTGATGACATTCCAACTATGACACTTTCAAGATGGCGGCACTAGGCCTTGGTCCAAGATATGCAGAAATATGGACATATATGAGACCCTTTCTAAGGGTAAAAAAAAATTATTCAAACATTTTTTTTCAGCTATTATGCACTAAATTAAATGTACTTATGGATATTATAATTACTTTCTACAAAATCTGCTAGGAAATAAAACCCAAAATTCTACACACTGCAGGTTTAATCTTCAGGATTTCTTTCCCTTGGATGTTTTTTTCTTTAAGAATTACATGTTTCAATGTTGTATGGATAACCATTCTAGTCACTCCAATATGAATGTGCCCCTAGTGCTGCTTTTGTTACCTCTTGATTTTACAGAAGTATTTATTTTTATCTCTATTTTTTATGACAAAGATTATATTTGTACTGTAAAAACAAATGTCTCTGTATGTGTAACTTTGTACCGTCGTGCACCAATGCGAAAATTCAATAAAAAAACTTGAATTACAAAAAAAAAAAAAAAAAAAATTTCGATTGACTTTTCATGAGATAATCCCACTTTGTCATCTCCTACAATTTTTGCTATTTCTTTTGTTATTGTTTTTTTAATCCTTTGCATAAAAAGCGTAATACAATTAAACTTTCTATCATTACTGATGCTATAAAAAAAAGCAGCAGGACTACTACAAACAAGTAACTAGGGCGTGAATTTAATTTTCACTCAATCACAACCGAGTATGTGTAACAGAAGACAATGTGGCCTCCCTGTGGTCTAGTCTAGCCAGTACAAAATGTATGTTTGCACTGGCTTCCAATTCTTCCAATTCTCTACTTACGACATCTATTGCAGCATGTCCGTCCTGGGAGAGGGATCCCTTACTCTGTCAACTCTCCCTGAGCTTTCTCAATTTTTTAATCCCGATAAAGGTTTTTTTTTACTGGGAGTTTTTTCTCAGCCGAGCTAAGGGTCTAAGGGCAGAGGGTGTCGTACTGTATGGAATGTAAAGCCCACTGAGGCAAATGTCTATTTGTGATATTGGGCTATACAAATAAAACTGATTTGATTTGAATAATACAGAGACTTGGGCTATTTTTTTTATTTATCAGCTTTATTAAAAGGTGCAGGGCTCATATCAACCGTCCAAAATGTTGCCCAATACATTCAGTAGGATGACAGCTGTGTTACAGTTTAACTACAGCTAAAATAATAAGTTACAAAACTCAACTTCAGTTCAATAATATTATGTGCTATTAAGTGCTTTAACTTAATAATAAATACATTAAATACAACACTAGTAAACTTGGAAATAATTGGGTATAATATGTCAGACATTAGGACTGTGTAGTGTGAGTGTTTCATACAGTGAACAATACGCTGGTGAACAAAGTGCTCAAACTAGTGAACAAAAGGGAAAACAAGGGTCAGATCAAAACTACAGCATGAACATTCAAACTGTGTGTGTGTGTGTGTACAGTTTTGTTTCAGTGTTATAATGGAATTGCATAGAAGAGAGGCAGAGAGACACACACACACACACACACACACACTCTTCTAACACTGTGTTTGTTCTAGATGCTGTAAGTGTCCGCAGGCTGGTGTTCATACAATTTTGTTTCAAATGTGTTCAATTTCAGTGTTATTATAATGAAAAAAATTGCATAGAAGAGAGACACACACTCCTTACAAACACACACACCCCTAAAACACACACACACACACAGACACACACACACACACACACACACATCACTGCTGTGTGTAGTGCATCATTTGTTCTAGATGCTGAGTGTCCGCGGGCTGGTGTTAATACAAATTTCTTTCAAATGTGATCAAATTTTGTGTTATTATGATGTAAATAATAGAAGAGATGTGTGTGTGTGTTAGAAGAGAGACATCCCCCCCGCCCACCCCACACACACACACACACACACACACTCACTCACACTCCTAACACACACACATATCCCTGCTGTGTGTATTGTGTTTGTTCTAGATGCTGAGTGTGCGCGGGCCGGTGGACTCGACGGCGCTCATGATGGACTGGACCACGTCGGAGGTGGAGCCTTTGCCGCCCAGATCTGCAGTGTGAAGCTGCGGGACAAAGCAGGAGGTGAATACATGTGAGCAGAATATTCTCTATTCTCTATGTGACACAACAAACCCTACAAATCATTATTAATCAGATTACTGTTCTCTACAAACCGGCCTTTTGAGTTTCATTGGATCTACACAGTCAAATTAGAAAACACAATGTGGTTTATTCTGCGTTCCATTGTACTCGGAACTCTGGACCTTCCAAATTCCAACAAGTAAAAGTGCAATGTTCAAGTCAGATTTCAGAGTCTGAAACTTCCAAAATACACCTTTCCCGACTTCCGTAAGATTAAACAAATTATATCACAACAGTATGGCACCGTCTTATAATAACGAAACATTTTGAAGTTCAGAAAATTGCCATACCAAACAGCAGTTGGCTATTGGCATCCATATTTTCCAGAGCAGAATGCACTAGTCCCTATAACATGAACGCTTATAGGTCAGAATTCTGTACTACCAAGTTCGGAATTTCCGGGGGTTCCGAGTACAATGGAACGCAGCTTTATTACTGGACATGTGTTGTGTGACCACTAGAGGGCTTCACATACCCGAGTCTCTGTCACAGTGGAGAGAGGATGGCTCAACATTTAAATCAAGTCTTCAAGCTTGAAATATCTATCTATCTATCTATCTATCTATCTATCTATCTATCTATCTATCTATCTATCTATCTATCTATGTATCTATCCATTTATCCATCCATCCACCATTAGGGGGCTTCACGTACCCTGGTCTCTGACACCGTGGACAGGATGGCTCTGCGGATCATGCTGGCGTAGGCGTGGAGCTTGAGGTGGTCCAGCAGAAGACAGGATGCTAGCAGCATGGCCGTCGGGTTAGCGCTGTTACGGTTAGCGATGCTCTTACCCGTGTTCCTGGTTCCCTACACACAGAGGTAATGAACAGAGGCAGATGAAGGGGCTTTAAGATTTGGTGATTCACAATGATGTCACTGATCAATTATGAAGAGCATTTTTATAATAACATGAATCTATTAGATGTTGCAAATGAATATAACATTTAAATCAAGTCTTCAAGCAAATATCTGTCTATCTATCTGTCCATACATCGATCTAACCATCCATCCGTCTGTCCGTCCGTCCGTCCATCCATCCATGTATCTATCCATCCATCCATCTATCTATCTATCCATCCATCCATCCATCCATCCATCTATCCATCTCACCGTCTCAAACACGGCGTAGTTCTCTCCGTAGTTTGCCCCGGGCACCAGCCCCGGTCCGCCCACCAGACCAGCACACACGTTGCTCACCACGTTGCCATAGAGATTAGGCATCACCATCACATCAAACTGCTGCGGCTTGGACACCAGCTGACAGTAACACACACAAATACATACGTTTAAAAAAAAAAAAATTTTGGCTTGAAGAAGTTTGTTTTCTCAACTATGAACGAGGCAGAGACCGCATGTATTTTTCAGGTAGAAATTCTGAATAACTAAGTTTTAATATATGTTAACAAACAAATACTGAACATAAGTTTAAAACATTTTTGCATTTTACTTGAAGAGGTTTATTTAGCGAAAAAAGCAGTATATGTACTGCTGTATATGCCAGAGTGTCTTTTTCAGGTAGTAATTTAGATGTAACTAGGTTTTAATATATTTGTTAATTGCAATGAAATCATCGTGCAACTGTAGAAAACCTTTGTATTTAGACATGTAAGGCACTGAACAAGATTGATTGATTGTATTGATGCTTTGTTTAACTAACTACTGCTGCTTCCTGTTTTGTAAAATCAGGATTTTTGTTGAACTCTTCTTGTTTTGATATATAATATGAAATGTTAAAAGGGTTGGCATAATAAGTCTCGGCTTCATCCTACACCTTTTCGGCCATTGTTTTTTTAACGATCGGTCTATGTAGGCATACTATGCTTTGTGGTCATGGACCAAATAAAAAATATTTACTACTACTAAAAGCGACGTAATGAATTGAGCCTCGTGGCACACTGTAGCTACCTGCATGGTGGTGTTGTCCACAATCATGGCATCGAAGGCGATTTCAGGGTAACCGCTGGCAACCTCCGCACAGCATTCCAAGAAGAGGCCGTCACCCAACTTCCTGCTCCAACAAACGCAAACATTAAAGGTGGAGTCAGTGATTGTTGTCAAATATCTCCTCAGCTAGTAGCTACATGCCTGTTTACAGAGCCTAGGCTGTTTATTAACACTGGAATTTTTTCCAGCACACACAGTACTGACAGTAAGGAGGAGTCAGGAGATATTCACTGATTTTGACAACAAGCTTTCTCAAGAATCACTGACTCCACCCTTAAAATGTAAAGTTTTTTTTTTTAGATTATTTTTTGGCATTTTCAAGCTTTATTGATAGTAACTGAGTGAAATGGGGAGACAGAGAGAGAGAGAGAGAGAGAGAGAGAGAGAGAGAGAGAGAGAGAGAGAGAGAGAGAGAGAGAGAGAGAGAGAGAGAGAGAGAGGGGGGATGTCCTGCAGTAAAGGTCCAAGGTATTCAAAATATAGAAATAATGTGAGATAAAAAACTATTCATAAACTGACATGATGTTTGCTTTGTGTACGGCAGTGACCCGTCTGCGTCCTTTGGCCCGGGCCATTCTGAAGGCGTAGTCAGCGATGCGTAGAGATTTGGTCCTCGTGATGATCTTCAGACATTCAACAACACCCGGCACGCTCTGCACAGACAGACAGAGAGACAGGAGAGTTATATGGAGGCTCCATTGGTTATGGTTCAGATAGAGCTGTATATGCCTTGTTTCCACTAGGCAGTACAGTTCGGTTTGGCACAGTAACCCTAGATCTGGCTAGGGTTTCCACTGCAGACAGCACCCTTATTATGTAGGTTTGGTTTTGTTTGTTTTGCTTTGCACATACATTACACTCTTCACTCACACAGACACAGCACCCATTACTGATTACTGACATTCACGCACTACTTAGTAACTTACGTTAAACTTTGTTTAAATGAATTATTATTTGGTTAAACTTAATCTCTTGTGTGGTTTCCTCATTGTCATTCCCTTGAGCGGGCTGTGACACATGCCTGACAGAGATGGCCACATTCGGAGTATTTACAGTCTATGGGTCACAGCCGTCGAAGTATCTATTGTGACATCGTAGCAGCGGGGCACTGTGTCGCCCGCTGATAAACTAAATAGGAGGGAAAACACCGCACAATAAACATAGGTTCTGCGTAGTGACGTTTAACTATAAACACAAGAATCGTCACTCTTCCTGAGGTGACTAGATGCGGTGGTTTATCTCTCGCACTGTAATGGTGATTTGGCGACCTATCAACGGACTGCAGTGTGTAGCCTGTAGCGGTCACACAAATAGGTGAAGCTCGGCTCGCTTATCTTGATTCCCTTCCTAATTTTTGACAGTGGAAATGCAAAAAGAAATGGTGACGAACCAAACCAATTTTTTTTTATTATTATATTTTTGGGCATTTTCAAGCTTTAATAGACAGTACAGAGTTGAACTGGGGAGACAGACAGAGAGAGAGAGGGGGGATGACCTGCAGTAAAGGTCCACGGGTCGGACTCGAACCCGTGACCACTGCAACGAAGGCCGGAGCCAATATGGTACGCGCTCTATCCACTTCACCACCGGAACCCCCCCGACCAAGCGGTATATTTGCCCGTGTGTCGTCCCCCCCCCTCACCTCGTGCTCCAGGCTGCTGTACTCTCCCTCTGTGTTCTCTCTGACGATCATGATGTCGATGTTGCGGTGACGTGACCTCACCCCGGGCAGAGACTGGCAGTGCATCACGTTGGCGTACAGGTCCAGAGTCGTGCTGAACACACAGACACAGACACAGGGGTGAGGTGTGAATTGTTTTTCCCCCGATAAAAGTTTTTTTTTGTATGGGGGGATTTTCCTCAGTTGAGCTAAGGGTCTAAGGGCAGATATTATACAGAGAATATACTGTGCAAATATACAATATTTTTTCCTTTTAAACCTGCAGTGTGTAGAATTTTGGGTTTTATTTCCTAGCAGATTTTGTAGAAAGTAATTATAATATCCATAAGTACGTTTAATTTAGTGCATAATAGCTGAATTTTTTTTTTTTTATTATTTCTTTTTCCCTTAGAAAGGGTCTCATATATGTCCATATTTTGGACCAAGGCCTAGTGCCGCCATCTTGAAAGTGTCATAGTTGGAATGTCATCAGGTGCATTGTTTAAAATTTAGAATTGTTCTTGTCCTTGAAGGCCACTGTTGATTCTGTTATTATTCGAAAGGGTTGGGGTTACCCAGGGAGTGTTGCATTCTAGAACTTTGTAGAACTTTCTTGATGATGTCATATTACACACTGCACCTTTAAAGGGTTTTTTGTTCTGTTTTGTTTCCTCAGTCGAGCTAAGGGTCTAAGGGCAGAGTGTGTCATATTGGGTACGGACAGTGAAGCCCACTGAGGCAAATGTTTTTTGGTCATATTGAGCTACGTATATAAATAAAACTGATTTGATTTGATGAGGTTAAACTGGGAACATATTTCTCTGTATCAAAACTGGAGTCATTTACACTGGTGTATTTTTTTTTTAAAGATCAGTTTATGGCATGTTTATGCTCTAATAGACAGGTTGGAGGGACACTGGTGTCTTGTTTGAAGGATGAAATGCGATGGACTCACCGGAGCATGTTGTTCCTGGACACGTAGGAGGCCGGCAGGTTGTGGTTGGTCTCAATGTTTCCTGCATAAACATCACAGCAGAAGTTGATATAACAGAATGTCACAACTTATTTTTTCACGTTCACACACACACACACACACACACACACACACACACACACACACACACACACACACACACACACACACACACACACACACACACACACACACACACACACACACACACACACACACACACACACACACACACACACACGCACACACGCACACACACGCACACACACACACACACGCACACACACACACACACACACACACACACACGTGAAACTCCAAACCTTTCAGTGCGACTCCATTGCGTCTGATCGCCATGACGGCATTATTGATGTCATCGTCCGAGGTCATGGTTGAATCCACGTTCACAACTTCAAAATCCACCGGCACACAGCAGAACCTGAAGAAAAGAAAAATATAAACAGATGGAGATTAAGTTTAAATGTATTCAGTTTGTATTTTATTATTTTATTTAAATGTTTTATTTATTTTCATATTTTCCTTTAGCTTTTCTAATGCGTATTCTATACTTTATGTATTTTAATCTTGCCCCTGTAAAGCTCTTTGAATGGCCCTGTGTCTGAATTGTTCTAAATAAACTTGCCTTGCCTTGCCTTGCCTATAGCCCATTTAAAAACAACCACTCCCTGCATTCCAAATCACATACTTTTCCCTTTTACTACACTACACACTAAATCATTCTGGTTTCCATACTACAAAATGCAATTGGATGTATTAGGGCATCCTGGTATCTATTTTTGGCATACTTAATTTGACATGCATGCATTGGGACATCCTTATTCTTTTACTGGCATACTAAATAGTATGGAAGTATTGGAACGCAGGGTTATTGACAAAACAGGTGCCTTCCTAAAATATATCCTTCCATTGTTTAAGTGGTGTTTTTGTTTTCGCCCATGCCGTGCACCATTGTTTTGTTTTGTTATTATTTGAATGTTATGCTCCATACCATGTACTATGGTCCAGAGCTGAAATAAATAAATAAATGAAATAAATAAATGAGAATGGAAAGTTAACCAGAGTCGACTCACCTGAAGAGTTCCCTCACATGGTTGGCCAGCTCCGGTCCGATGCCATCTCCGGGAATCAGAGTTACGGTGTGTCGGCCTCCGTACCGAGCGGGTGGAGGCTGTAACACACACACACACACACACACACACACACACACACACACACACACACACACACACACACACACACACACACACACACACACACACACACACACACACACACACACACACACACACACACACACACACACACACACACACACACACACACACACACACACACACACACACACACACACACACACACACACACACACACACACACACACACACACACACACACACACACACACACACACACACACACACACACACACACACACGCACGCTTTAGTTAACCGAACTAGATTCCTCCCTAGGGTTGCTTTGCTCTAGTTCAATTTCTTAAAGTGTAAATAAAGTCAATGGTATTTTGCAAAGCTATACTTTCAAAGTAGCTCTCCCAACACTAGAAGTACGTACTAGTAACACACAATTAATGCTACACAACTGTGTGTGTGTGTGTGTGGGGGGGAGGGGGGTGTTGTGCGTGTGTGTTGTGAGCAGCCATACTCACTATGGTCTGGTGTGGGAGAGTGAAAGAGGGATTCATATCGGAGAAGAGAAAACAGGGAAGTTAGTAGGACAGAGGATGGGGGGAGACACTTGGACACCAGCAGCTTCCTGGTGACATCATAGGAATATCAATTAGACAAAAAACAAAACAAAACAAACAAACAAACATTGGTGCTCCTGTGGACATGCAGTAAATTCCATTTCATCCTTAAAAAAAAAATCGCCATCTTTTAATTATTTATATTATTATATTCTATCTATTTTCCTTTGTTTGTTTGCACACATTTTTATTTTAGGATTCTGTAAATGTGAACAACAACAGTAAGATGATAAACTATTTCTGCTCCTACAATGAAGTATATAAAAAAGAAAAGCCATCTCAACCATCTTCACTGATCTATGCAGTTGCTTTTCTACATCCTATTTATACATTGTTTGTATTGAAGCTGACTCAGGGAGATTCGCACAAGAATCCCAATGCACTTGTACTTGTACCTGTGCAAATGGCAATAAATATATTCTATTCTATTCTATTCTATTCTATAGTTAGACACATTTGTAAGGTGTCTCCCTTCATATTCATCCATGTACCTGAAAACTTCTCATGTTATACTTGTTGACTGCTGTCTGTGTTCTCATTGCCAATTTTAGTTTGGTATGTAAGTTTGAAAAGTATGACATTTTAAATTGTATTTTACGTCTAATGTATCGTCTAATCCTAACTCTCTTCCCCTGAGTGACTTGTGTCGCTTGTCAAACCGCCATTGTAAATAAGAAGTTGTTCTTAATGACTTCCCTGTAGACATACTGTAAAGGTGAACATAAAAAGAAATAATTTATAAATAGACATGTTGACATGCTTTGGGTGTAACAGTGGGGACATGGGGTTGGGAAGGTGATATAAGGTAAACAGAGAGTGTGTGTGTGTGTGTGTGTGTGTGTGTGTGTGTGTGTGTGTGTGTGTGTGTGTGTGTCTGTGTTTTGAGATCCTCTTTCAGGCATTTTTATTCTCATCAACTTACAGTGGTAACAGTAGATTTGTGTCTCTGGTTACAAGTCGCTGCCCCATAAACCTGTGAATACATACAGACAGAAGATAGAATTGAGGTGGTAAGTCGGGAGCCTGTACTGTAAATTAAATTAACACAATGTATTGAAATAAATGTGTGAGTTTAGTAATCCTTTCGGAGTTTGAGATAACATAATATTACAAGTCAGAAATGAACGTAATGTTTTGGTTGTCAAATCCGCATTATAAAAAAATTTTTCAAGAGCTATATGAGAATATATCTCCTGTGAATATGGTGTTTAGGCTAAATGTAACCGTTTACCCTCGATAAATAAATACAAAGCAACACTCTTGAAGCGATGTAATGGTGTCTGAGTCGTAGTAGGTAGCCATTTGTCTCTGAATAATTTATGAATGAGCAGGAAGCAGTTGAATGTGTATTAACAGCATTATTATCTCAGAAAAAAGACAAAGAGTGCATTTTTTCTCTGCATTCATTTCCAGTTGACATTAAACTTAATGTGAGTGGTGCTGAAAGGACAGCGCCATTAACCACCGGTCGCCAAACCAACCAACCGATTATCAGCTTAGCTACAAATGAACCCGTGACGGTAACCGTAAAAGTAAAAGCGATTCAAAACGTTAAAAACAACAACACCACGACACTAGGTTTAACAGTATAATGGTGAGCTTTTCTTACCTTGGGGAAGCGGCTGTTGAACACAGGCTTCAGTGCCCCGGACAGGGAGCGTACACACCGGGCAGTCATGTTCTCCTTTCCCCCTCTCTCTGGATGGATGGATGAATGGACGACAGCGGGGGCGAGCTGCGCGTTCTTGGTTAATCGTTAAATCCATCTCCCGTTTCTCTCTCTCTCTGTCACGCACACACACTCACTCATCCACAACGACAATTTCATCCGACACTGTGTATCTTTATTTCATTATTTTTAAGTCAGAAAAGATGTGTGGACAACCAGATATGAGCAGCAGACAAGTTGCAGTCTTTTCAAGCTAGCTTCACGTCGCCATGGTAACCTTAACAGACAGCCCCGAGGGCCCGTTGGCGCTGGCTTGGCCTACTTCCTCTCGGTACTTCTAAAGTTAACCACAGGGAGGCGACAAACACACACACACACACACACACACACACACACACACACACAGACAGACAGATTTAACATGGACGAGACATTCTACCTGTTACATCGCTCAACACGTGTCATGCTTTTTAAGTATCCTCTAATAATGTGTGGGTCTTAAATTCAGCTGTTTTCATTGCTTGTATTTCCTATGAAGGATACAGGCTACAGCTGATGCTATAGCCGGTAGCATCAGAATTTGCTTAACTAGCCTTATGTGATGAATTGATCTCTTAATGAGTAATGAGGATTACAACCGCGTTTAAATAAAGACGATAGTAATAAACTGACTGACTTTCTACTCTCGAACGTTTTTATCCTCGCTCAACCGTCTGTCGCCTAATGCCGGTAGTTGTAGTTTATTTTGGTTTCTCGCCAGAGCTTTACCAGTCGGTTTATAGCGATATTGGACTACATTTCCCAGCAGCCCCCGTCCCCTACTCGTCCCCTCGAGGCACCTTTTCTGAACAGAACCACAGGGAGGCGACAAACACACACATACACACACACACACACACACACACATATTTGACATGGACGGGATAGCGCCATTCTACCTGTTACACCATTCAACACCTTCATGCTTTTTAAGCAAATAACCACTAAACTTGTGTTAGTTTAGTGGTTTTCATCACTTGTAGCCTATCTCCTATTTAGGTTTACTTCAATAAGGCAGGGTCTGTAGCATCAGCATTTTCTTACCACAACCGCAGTTATGTTATGAATAATAACACGTTGATATGAAGAAGGAGAATTTGCCAAAACAGCGTTAAAATAACAACATAAGTAACTGAATCACTTGTGTTCCACTTGGGGAAATTCTACTCCAGCGTTTTTATCCTCGTTCAACCGTCTGTATCCTTGTGCCGGTAGTTGTAGTTTCTTTAGTTCTCTCGCCACTGCTATTCTAGTCGGACGTGACGTAGCAATGAACTACATTTCCCAACATTCCACTCCCCAACGGCCGCGCCTCCTCCCTTCCCTCCCACTCCACTGGGCCGCGAGGAAGTCGCAAGATGGCTGATGTCGCTTGGAAGTAACGTTCCCCTCTGCAACATGAAGCCGTGAGCGTGGAAAGAAAGCGAGGGAGGCACCATCGGGCTTTTATTTTTATTTTATTTTAGTTCATTTTCTTTTTATTTCGTCAGACATCCATCTCATTCCGACTTGTCTGCGGGAGTTGACGCGTCAAATCACGCCGGGGACCCTTGCCAGCAGCTAACGGCTAGCCACAGTTAGCAAATGTTAGTGCAGCTTGTTAGTTTGTTTTAATTGGTTATTCTGTCAACCCGCTAGCCAACAAGCCACCGCGAGACACGTGCTCAAATTTGCATGAGGTAGCGCTGATTAAATGTCAAATATTTTAGCTGTCAAACGAGATACAACGATTTTACTTTAGCTTCTCGGTTCCACATCATGTCCGCGAAGTGGCCACCCAGCCTGTGCTCTTGCTAACTAATGCGCAGTATTTCATCTGTTTCATGTGCACAAACAGGCAGGATACTTATCCGATTGGCATTCATCTATAACACACAGCCATTTCTGCATCTCCGTTATCTAATCCCAATTGCAAATTTTGACGCCGGTTATGTTAAAAGCCAAATTATGAGAGCAGGAAAAAAATGTTGAACTTTTTCTGGTTGCAGGCAGCTGCACTGGCCTTGCTGGCATCTAACCAAAAATCCACTAGGGATGGACACTAAACCTAGCACCCGCGACCAAAACTGAGACATTTGGCTTATCGATATCTCCGAATAAGTGACGATAGCTGACACGAGTGCACGTTAGCAACAGTGCACGGCGACTCATTTCACTATAGTCTGGGGGCGAGCGAGAAGTTATTTCTCGGGGGTTTTTAACTAAACCCTCATAGTTCTAGTCACTACATCGGGAGACTTAGTAGTTAGCTTTGCCTTCAGTGCATCGCTAGCTCCGAAGTCTCGCCCCACCACATTTCAACCACGGCGTATTACAGGACTTATTCCGAGCCCGCTCCCGGCCAGACACACCGGCTAAACAACACCGTCATGGGAGTGCAGGGGTTCCAAGAGTATTTAGAGAAGCGGTGTCCCGGGGCCGCTGTGCCCGTGGACCTGCTGAAGCTGGCCCGCAGCGCGAGCCGCCAGCAGCCGCCTCACCACCACCATCCACACCACCACCCGCACCATCCACACCACCACCCCGGGCCCATGCCTCCCCCGCCCCCGCCAGCCAGGATACTCATCGACGCTGACTCCGGCCTTCAGAGGCTCTACGGCGGCTACCAGGTGACTGACTGACCGCCCTGTTGCTTTTGCGATCAGGCAACAGGCCCCTACCTCCACCCCTCCCCAACTTAGGAACGACCTGATGCTTGTGTTGTTGAGATAAATAAGGCTTGAATTTAGAATCTTAAATCTTATTTTGACAGGCTGGCTTGTATGTAATGTTTTTATCTGATTTAATTTTGATTATAACTAATTTTATTATTTTATGTATTAATTGTATTCCTCCAATTGTTTTTATGTAACTTTGCCTCTGCCTTGCCCCTTCTATGTTGGGGGTCTCGGTCTCTTATCAGCCTCACTATTAGCTTTGTATCAAACCAAATCACTTAGTAAACAATGTCTTTCAAGGTGCTAAAGGCTACATATAAATAAAGCTATTGTTATTATTGCTACTCCTCCCAGACGGACTGGGTATGCGGGGGTGAGTGGAACGCCATGTTGGGCTACCTGGCCGCGCTGTCCCAGGCCTGTCTCTACCAAGGCGGCCTCGAGCTCGTGGTGGTTTTCAACGGGACACTGGGCAAGGAGCGCTGGCCTGAGTGGGCGCGCCGGGCTCAAGGCCAGCGGCAGACGGCTCAGCTGATCGTCAACCACGTCGGCAGCAAAGCCACCCCACCCCCTCGCGCCTGGTTCCTGCCCCCGGCCTGCCTCAGCCACTGCGTCCGCCTCGCCATGTTCCGCTTCCGAGTGCGGGTGAGTAGCAAGTCACCAACCAACTACCATACCAACGTGTGATAATTCATTCGTGCGTGTGTGTGTGTGTGTGTGTGTGTGTGTGTGTGTGTGTGTGTGTGTGTGTGTGTGTGTGTGTTCTTGTGGTGGTTAGGCGTACCAACCAACAACTACCATACCAATATTTGATCATTCATTCATTCGTGTGTGTGTTTGACGTCTGTGTGAAGTTGTGTGTGTGTGTTCTTGTGGTGGTTAGTTAGGCGTGCCATGCATTTAACACTTGCCCTTTTCATGTCGCACGCCCATTTAGCGGCTTACGTCATGCACTCAGCGCTGCCTGGGTTAACTCTTAACAGTTAGTTTGTGAGTGAGTGAGCAAGTGCAGCCATAGTTTGAAATCACTGAGACACTTGAGATGAGCCAGCCAACCTGGAATTTCGTTGTTTAATGTGAAATACAAACACAGGCCCGGTCTGGCAAAGTGTGTGTGTGTGTGTGTGTGTGTGTGTGTGTGTGTGTGTGTGTGTGTGTGTGTGTGTGTGTGTGTGTGTGTGTGTGTGTGTGTGTGTGTGTGTGTGTTGTGTGGGGCTGTTTGTTCTCACTGGAGATTTATATCGTCATGGGTGTATTTGAGACGGTCTATTGGGAGGAGGAATGTCTCCCCATGCAACACACATTTTTTTCCTTGGGACATCTGAAGTAGTTAGGAAGACGTATTGTGTACAGCTTGACCTAGCCTAGCCCTATACGTTACATAACATGAACCCAGTGAACCTCCTTTACATTGTTGAGCTGCCGATGACTGGATGCACTATTTATAGGCCCCGTGTGTCTGTCTGACACTTTTCATTTTGAATTGGCTTATTTTAGGCATTTTAGTTGGTTGTTGATTTAAAAATAAATTAAATATTAAAAATAAATTTTAAGAAAAATGTGAATTTGATCAATAGTAATTGCACGGATATAGAATCAAGTAGAGTTTATACACTCTTTATGGGCCCTCTGTGTCTGACACTTGTTCATTTTAAATTGGCTTATTTTTTGCATTTTAATTTGATTGTGTGATGGAGAATTAAAAAAAAAAAAATTAAAAGTGAAAGCTAATTTTATCAATAGTAAGTAGAGTAAGGTGGATGTACTATGTCTGCCTTTCTCCGCTATTATAAGCTTACCTGTCTGACACTTGTTCATTGAAATGGCTTATTTCATGCATTTTAGCTTGTTGTTGATATAAATAAATGTAAAAAAAAAAAAAATGTAAATGTTTATCAATAGCAATAGCACTGATATAGAATAAAGTAGAGTAAGGTGGATGTACTATGTCTGCCTTTCTCCACTAGTATAAGCTTGCTATATAGAATATGGAAGGATGAAATGAAGACTGTCTTGCTCTTCAATATGACAGAGAGTATAGTGGCCACGCAAAAGAGAAATTTATTTAATATAAATAAACCATTTCCTTATTTGTGAAAGAAGCAGGCTATAACTCCGCTAGATTCTCCACGTTCCTCATTTTAATGCAGGGGAAAAGACAATATTTATTAACTAATATAGAACTAATTTATTCTCATATTATGAATATTTTTCTTGTAAAATTACAACTCAATTCACAGAATATCCAGATTTTTTTTTTTTTACTTGTACAATTCTGATTTATTCTTGTAATGTATTTATTTATTTATTTATTTTTCTTAACGTCACCCTGGATCTCTGTCATTCTTCAAAGCAGATATCTAAAAGTGCAAAGAATAATTCGCATACCATGGTGTGTGTGTGTGTGTGTGTGTGTGTGTGTGTGTGTGTGTGTGTGTGTGTGTGTGTGTGTGTGTGTGTGTGTGTGTGTGTGTGTGTGTGTGTAATATGGCTCATAACGTTGCTTTCAAGGCCTCCTATAAATGCAGTTAAACCTCTGATTACCTTTGGTTCCATTGCAACAATGCCATAGTGTATCATGTTAGCATAGAGAAATCCCACCCACATTAGAGTGCTACACATTGTGGTTGCTCCTTGTGCATGCATAGTAGGATAATTACTGTGTGTGTGTGTGTGTGTGTGTGCGCTTGTTTTTCCTACCTGTATTCTGAGACATAGTTGTGTATTTTCAGCTAATATAAAATTATTCCTTTGGTGTCTTACTCAATTTCACATTAACTGCTAGAATGTTCAGTCTATATCAGGCTTCTACCCGCGGGCTCTTAAAAGCATCGATTTTAATATTCTCAAAACAAGACCTTTAAAAATATTACATTTCACCTACAAGGTATTGAACTTCCTTCACAAAGGTGCGGCAGTGGCGAAGTGGGTAGGGAGTTCGCCTCTGGTGTGCAGGGTCGGAGGTTCGATCCCCCGCCTACCCGCCACATGTCGAAGTGTCCCTGGGCAAGACATTGAACCCCGAATTGCTCCCGATAGTTAGCTTGCACCCTGCGTGGTAGCTGCTGCTGCTATCGGTGTATGAATGTGTGTGTGATTGGGTGAATGTGAACAAAACAATGTAAAGTGCTTTGAGTCTGTGAAAAATCAGGGAAAAGCGCTATATAAGTGGAGTCCATTTACAAAGGTTTCACATTCCTTGATTGCCCTTTTGTAGGATATAATAAATATTGGATAGGGGTCCTTGTGTGACAAATAAGCACTTTTTGATTTTGTTATTAAGAGTATATACAAACAATACACAAGGCTATTGTTACAGTATATCAATGTGAGTATATAAATGTTGGTTTAAAATATATATTCCTATTAAAAGTTCCTTTATATGCATCAGAATTTCCATTATATCTTTGCTATTTTTTTCCAGTATGGCCTTGCTGTTGGCATTCAATTTAATTTAAAGTGGGATTAAAAAGGTGCAGTGTGTAATATGACATCATCAAGAAAGTTCTCCAAAGTTCTAGAATGCAACACTCCCTGGGTAACCCCAACCCTTTTGAATAATAACAGAAGCTACAGTGGCCTTCAAGGACAAGAACAATTCTACATTTTAAACAATGCACCTGATGACATTCCAACTATGACACTTTCAAGATGGCGGCACTAGGCCTTGGTCCAAAATATGCAGAAATATGGACATATATGAGACCCTTTCTAAGGGAAAAAATAATAATTCAAAACATTTTTTTCAGCTATTATGCACTAAATTAAATTTACTTATGGATATTATAATTACTTTCTACAAAATCTGCTAGGAAATAAAACCAAAATTCTACACACTGCAGGTTTAAATGTAACTTGTATATCCCTCTGGTTAAGCCAACCCTGCATTTAATATTGCATTGTTACATTTATATTTATCTATTTGTTGAAATTGTTATTAGTTTACCTTTTATATTGGTGATTGACACAAGACATATTAGGCACTTAGAACAAGCCTGTCATGATAGATGAATCTGCCTCTCTGTCTCTACCACATGTTGCGATCATTTGATTAGCAGCTCATTGGATAGATTTCTCATTAAGTAAATGAATGTAATTGAATGGTTCTCACTTTGATTAACAATGACGTTGATGAACAAGATTGACATTACAAGTGTGGCACCATCTTGGAAGATCTATTGCGCTCTCTCTGTCTCTCTCTCTGTCTCTCTCTCTCTCTCTCATTCTCTCTCTCTCTCATTCTCTCTCTCTCTCTCTGTCTCTCTCTCTCTCTCTCTCTCTGTGCATTGATAGTTTTTCACAAGCAAACAGTGGTTTATGAATTGTGTTCAGTGTTGTTTTTGGAATTGCAATATGTCAGAACCACTGTCTGACTATTTTAGCAGGAATTTAACCTGTTTCAAACTCAATGACTAATCAGTCTGATTTTGTCCATTCTGTATTAAAAAAAAATAGGACAATGCACTAAAAAATATAGCAATAAATCTGGTACAATATAATGATAGAGACAGAGAGTTAAAGAGACATATTCCTGTTTTCTGGTCTTCTCCAGTGGCCTTCAAGGACAAGAACAATTCTAAATTTTAAACAATGCACCTGATGACATTCCAACTATGACACTTTCAAGATGGCGGCACAAGGCCTTGGTCCAAAATATGCAGAAATATGGACATATATGAGACCCTTTCTAAGGGGAAAAAATTATTTAAAAAAAAATGTTCAGCTATTATGCACTAAATTAAATGTACTTATGGATATCATAATTACTTTCTACAAAGTCTGCTAGGAAATAAAACCCAAAATTCTACACACTGCAGGTTTAACTCACACACACACACCTGAACAATAGCTCTGTGAACTGCGTCTGTCATTTTATTCTTATGACTCATCAGACTTTGATCTCTCTTCTTCTCTGGTTGTATTCCAGGTAGTGCAGACGCTGGAGGACCACCACCAGGAGGTGCTGTCTCTCTACAGGGACTTTGGGTTCTCCGGTCTGATCGCTCAGGACTCGGAGTTCGCGCTGTGCAACGTGCCGGCGTACTTCTCGTCCCACGCGCTGAAGCTCAGCTGGAACGGGAAGAACCTGACCACACACCAGTACCTGCTCTCTGAGGCCGCCAGGCAGCTGGGCCTCAAGACGCAGCACCTGGCCTGCTTCGCTGCTCTGCTAGGTGAGACAGACAGACAGAGACACAGACAGACAGACAGACAGAGACACAGACAGACAGACAGGCAGAGATACAGACAGACAGAGACACAGACAGACAGGCAGAGATACAGACAGACAGAGAGACAGACAGACAGACAGCTGGGCCTCAAGACGCAGCACCTGGCCTGCTTCGCTGCTCTGCTAGGTAAGGGGGGTGGGGGGGGGCAGACAGATACAGGCAGGCAGGAAGACAGGCAGGCAGAGATACAGACAGACAGAGAGACAGGCACCTGGGGCTCAAGACGCAACACCTGGCCTGCTTCGCTGCTCTGCTAGGTAAGGGGGGGGGGGGGGCATACAGACAGACTGACAGGCAGGCAGGAAGGCAGAGATACAGACAGAGATACAGACAGACAGACAGATACAGACAGGCAGCTGGGCCTCAAGACAAAACACCTGGCCTGCTTTGCTAGGTGAGACAGACAGAGATACAGACAAAGATACAGACAGACAGGCAGCTGGGCCTCAAGACACAACACCTTCGCTGCTCTGTTTGGTGAGGGGGGAGGGAGGGAGAGACACAGACAGACTGATACAGACAGACAGATATTTAAGAGACACACGTTAGCACACACAGACAGACGCATACAGTGATGCCCACAAACACACTCTCACTCCCTCACTCCCTCACTCACTCACTCACTCACTCACTCACTCACTCACTCACTCACTCACTCACTCACTCACTCACTCACTCACTCACTCACTCACTCACTCACTCACTCACTCACTCACTCACTCACTCACTCACTCCCTCACTCACTCTCTCTCTCGATACATCAGCCTGCACACACAAATACAGGACATCATTTGCTGACAAAATGTATCGCTGAATTGTACATTGAATACCAACCCTAATGAACAAATAGTAGAACATTGGAAATACTCCGGACAGCGCTACACATTTCTCTGTGACGCTCTCTCAGTAAAACAGACACCCTTTCCTTGTCAGTTGTATTTCTATATTTTATTCATTGAGACAGCAGAAAGTTAAAGGGTCATTGTGTGTGTTTTTCAGGAAATCATATTCTGCCTGATGAAGACCTGGCTGCCTTCCACTGGAGTCTGCTGGGACCAGAACACCCACTAGCTTCTCTCAAGGTATTTATTTTTTAATTTTTTTTATTGATTCAATTTATTTCAGACATATCAAAATTACAAAACAAAATGAAAAGCATGAAAATACAAAAGAAAAAATGTTCAAGTGATTTCACAAAAATAAACAAATAACATATTGAATTGATATGCCTGAAAGGGAGTAGGAAGAAGTATAACTTATTTAATCCTACCCCTTTTCCACAGCTCAATAATTCATATTTATATTAGCTTCCTGTGTTCCTTATAATCTCTTTTACAAATCTATACAATTTGTTATACTATAAAACGAGACCAGTGATTCACAACCTGGGCTACGCGGACCCCTATGTTATACTAATAAGTGCATACTGAAACCTGCATACTTAAAAGTACATACTTAAAGTGCATACTAAAAAGTGACATTACACACACTATACACCAAAAGGTTGGAAATCGCTGACATAGACCAGTCCACTGTCCTATACATACTACAGCTTAGCTCACTCTACTGAAATACTGGCTACAATAATCATGAGACAGTGTTATAAGTCAAATAGTTCAAACTAATTTAAACATAGGTGGCAGATCTCAGAATACTTAGGCAGGTACTTTTCCTATAATTCATTACATTCACATTCCTATACAAAAAAAAACCTTAAAGGTGTAATATGACATCATCAAGAAAGTTCTAGAATGCAACGCTCCCTGGGTAACCCCAACCCTTTCGAATAATAACAGAAGCTACAGTGGCCTTCAAGGACAAGAACAATTCTAAATTTTAAGCAATGCACCTGATGACATTCCAACTATGACACTTTCAAGATGGCGGCACTAGGCCTTGGTCCAAAATATGCAGAAATGTGGGACATATATGAGACCCTTTCTAAGGGGAAAAAAAAAAATTTCAGCTATTATGCACTAAATTAAATGTACTTATGGATATTATAATTACTTTCTATAAAATCTGCTAGGAAATAAAACCCAAAATTCTACACACTGCAGGTTTAAATAGATATTTAATTTTTCCTTATTATTTATCCTCGAAAGATCAAGATATCTCCATGTGACTCTTTGATGGAGTCTCTGAACTGCACTGGAACTAAATACATGTCCGACGTTCTTGTCGACTGTCCTACTGGTTGTGTCCAAGAGTTAGAACAAAACACGGCGAAGCAGAATTCCGTAATATACGCAGCTCAGACGTGGAATAGCCTTCCAGATGATATTAGAACAAGCCCACACTCTGACTCCTTTCAAGGCAAAGCTAAAAACTAATATTTTCCTTTATTATATTGCCTATTCCACCATGTAAATGAGCTTTTCAACTAGGTTTTTATTCAGCTGTATTCTCTGTTAATTGATTGTAAATATATGCATTTTTATCCTATTTTATTTCTGTTTTCTCTGTTATGTTGTGTTATCCTTGTGTATGCTCGTCGTTACTGTTAAAATGAGGGAAAACTCAGTGTCCCTTTGTGTGTAAAATGTTCTGTATGAATAAATTCGCCCTGCCACTTATACACCAGATTTGATGTGTATCTCAATGGTGTTATTCTGCAACAGACCAGCTATGTGTGTATTAAACCCTCTGTCTGGTCTGTATCTATCAGTGCGTTTACATGCAGACTCATAATCGGATAACTAAACGAATAAGACCTCAACAGGACTGTTAACCTGCATGTAAACACCTTTATCCGATCTACTTCGGACACAAATCGGCACAATAACGGACAAGAGAAGTCGGATAAGAACACCTAGATAATTCGTTCATTGTCGGCTTTCTCTCTGCATGTATACAGGGATCGGATATCGCAGTTCGGACTTCTCGTTCTGTGCTTGTGTGCCTGCGCGTGATAGGCTACACCATGGGTTATTGACGGAAGAGAAGCGGACGTGGCTCTAAAACCACTTGTTGAAAGCATGGTTGAAAGGGCTACAGCGCCACCTAGCATAGTGGAGACAGCCATGCATCGGACATTTATCCGATTTCTGAAAGGCCATGTATACTCAGACAAGTGACACGGTCCGTTCGAGTGTCTTGTTCGATATATGTGATAATCCAATCTAGTTGTGCCATGTAACCGCACTGACTGTATGTTTTAAACCCGTTGTCTGGTCTGTGTCTATGTGTGTATTAACCCCCTGTCTGGTCTGTATCTATGTGTGTATTAACCCCTCTGTCTGGTCTGTGTCTATGTGTGTATTAACCCCTCTGTCTGGTCTGTATCTATGTGTGTATTAACCCCTCTGTCTGGTCTGTCCCAGGTGCGTGCCCACCAGCTGGTCCTGCCTCCCTGTGAGGTGGTGATCAAAGCCGTGTCAGAATACGTTTCCTCCATCAAAGACCTCGGCAACCTTGACGCCATCGCCAGAGACGTTTTCAAACAGTCACAGGTTGGTTGGTCCACTGTATAACTAACGCTCCTTTTTACAGAGCCTAGGCTGTGTATTAACAGGGTTTTTTTCACTGTATAACGCGCCTGATTACTAATGAATAGTTTTTGTCTTGAAGGTTAAAGGTGGAGTCAGCGATTCTGGAGAATGCTTCCTGTCAAAAACCATTTTGTCAAAATTAGTATATCTCAAAATCCGCTACCTGTCTGTACTGAATTTGCTGAAGAAAATCTAGTGTTAATACACAGCCTAAGCTATGGAGCCCCCCCCCCCCACCCCCTAGTTTAAATACCCTTTGTTAACATACCAGTGTACAGAGCCTAGACTGTGTATTAATAGTGGATTTATATTTAGTGCAACCACAGTACGGACATGTAATGGATCATGAGGAGATATTCACTGATTTTGACAAAGTGATTTTGACCAAAAGCGTTCTCCAGAATGATTGACCCCACCTTTTTTAAAAATTAAATTGACAGATTTAGGGCTCACTTTTAAGCACAGGCTATATTGAAATAGCTTGACATATTATATCTTTAATAAATATATGACTCTGGAAAATGAAAATGCGTTCTAACTTCCTTCATAACTGTCGGCAGCAGCCTGTAGCCGGTGGGTGAATAGGTCATCACTGTTTCACTGTTGACACAAGACCCGAGTCAGCATCTGCACTTCCTCACACATCAGGGCCAAGCCGTTCAGTTGCACCAGACCATTATATAGGAATCCATTCACTAAGCAGAACTATGTAGTTTCAGTTCAGCAATAAAAACAGCTATAAAGTTTACAGTGCTGATTACACAGCATTTGTAGATTGATGAATTAGTACGTTTTGGTCTTTAAGTATCGTTATGATTTATGATTGAGGAAGTATCCCTATCGAATCTATGTCTGAGCTTAAAGGTGGAGTCAGTGATTCTGGAGAACGCTTGTTGTCAAAATGAATATCAGTAAATATCTCCTCATGATCCGCTTACCTGTCCGTACTGTGTGCGCTGAAATACAATCCAGTGTTAATACACAGCTTAGGCTCTGTAAACTACCAATGTTTTGGTAGCTACGTAGGGATCCTTTATTTACAAACCCTTAGGGTATAGAGCCTAGGCTATTTTGACAACATGCGTTCTCCAGAATCACTGACTCCACCTTTAAACCGCAGTAGCTGTAATGGCTTAAATGTAACTTGATGAAATAGTTAGTCGATGATTGATGAATGTATTGGAACATTTTCATAATTGATTAAACCTTAAACAATAGTCCTTTTTGAAAGCTGTAGTTATACATAGACACAAGTTAAAGCAAGGTCACAACAACGGCATACATTAACAAATGATTGACGGCTAAAACAAGGCTGCGTTCCAATCCCCATACTATCTACTATTTAGTATGGTAGAAAAAAGATTTCCCGATTATTGTGGCCAGATTTAGTATGGTTAGAAATACCCGGATGTCTACCAAATCCGGCCAAGAAAACAAAACAGGGATGCGACGAGGCAAGATCAAGGCGCAAAGTTATGATGAAATAAATAATTACAACAAGTATGTCCCAATTGTAGCATACTGCACCCTAAACTAGATACTTTTTATGATCAGCTGTAGTATGTAGAATACAAGAAGAAAAAAAGAGTATGGGATTTGGAACGCAGGGCAAGTTTCTCTAAAGTCTTTGGTCTGAAGGGTAACAACATAATCCCGACATGATGTTTAGTCAATATAATGATTTGTTTCCTCCCCGTTGTTCCAGTCTCGTATGGAAGACAAAGTCGAGCGATTCAAGAAAGCCGTCGACTATTTCTCCACTGCCTCCAAACCTCGCTCGCCCAACATGGGGCCTTCCTCCTTCATACGTGAGTAGATCAAGTTCAAATAAACTTTATTTTAATTTAAACAGTCAACAGACCATACGAAAATTGACAAAGACACACACACACACACACACACACACACACACACACACACACACACACACACACACACACACACACACGAGAGACAACACAAAAGGTTTAGGCATAATAATC
Organism: Ammodytes marinus; assembly: GCF_949987685.1. NCBI lineage: Eukaryota > Metazoa > Chordata > Actinopteri > Uranoscopiformes > Ammodytidae > Ammodytes > Ammodytes marinus. Next base: position 4,036,449 of record NC_137211.1, on the reverse strand, counting down.
AAACAAATAAAGGTTCCAAGACAATGATACACAAGCAATAAAAACTCAGATTAAATGTTCTTTTCCAAATAGTTAATTAGTAGTGAAAACAACCCAATAATCTACACCGTTATCTAGTTAGTTTTAGGCTTGAATAAATGTGTATTTATCGAGTGGAAAAATGCTAACCTTCTTGTTTGTTTCTCTGCTTTAGTACCTGGCTTTGGACCCAACCCGTTTGGGGGACCACCCGGCCACATGGGACCCATGCAGCCCGGGAAGAATCAGGTACAGTCCTTATCTTGATAATCCTTCATTATCTTTGATCACCCTGCCCTTAGCTCTGCCTCTCAATGTACATACAAGGCACGCTCAATAAAAGGAAAAGTTAAATTGTATCAAATAAAATGCAACAAATTATAGAAATAGATTCTTGTGCTTATTTGCTTCCTCTCCCGGTCCAGTTCCCTCCCCCCCAGGTTCCGGGGTTGAAGCCGCCCTATCAGAACGCTCCGTACGGCCCTGGCTCCGCCCCTCTGTTCCAGAACCCGCCTCCAGCCTCCCAGGACTGCAACGATTCGCTGAAGGGCAAGATGAGCTTCACCGATTGGTCGGCTCCGTATGATTCCACTCAGGGGGGAAGCCGTTTACCCAATCACCACGCAGGGCCCCAGTCAGGCCCCTCGCCCTCGCCCTCGTCCTCATCAGACGGAGACGAACCCAACGACAGCAACGCAAAGTAAGAAACCGGAAATAGAGCCTGGGTTTGGATGACTATTTTAACTGTTTCCTTTCTACTATGTTTAAGCAAAACAATGATGCCGGAGTCAGTGATTCTGGAGAAAGCTTGTTGTCAAAATCAGTGAATATCTCCTCACCATCTCTACCTGTCCATACTGTGTGCGCTGAATTTTTATATTTTTTTGTGTTAATAAACAGCCCATGCTCTGTAAACCGGTATGTAGAAAAGGGTATGTAAAAATAAAATGGCCCACCGTAGCTAGCAACATGCCCGATTACAGAGCCTAGGCTGTGTATTAACACTGGATTTTTTTTTTCCACAGTGTCGTTTTAAACATACATAAAAACCCTCTCGCTCTCTCTATCTCTCCACCTCTCCCTCCCTCCCTCTCTCTCTCTCTCTCTCTCTCTCTCTCTCACCACCTCTCTCTCTCTCACCACCTCTCTCTCTCTCTCTCTCTCTCTCTCTCTCTCTCTCTCTCTCTCTCTCTCAGCCATTTGACGGACAAGCCTTCTCGGTGGGACGAGCCAGCTGTGAGGGGGGTCTCTGGAGACGGTTCCCAGGGCAACGGGAGCGGGTCCAACATTCCGTCACTGTTGTCTATGGCGACGAGGAGTCACATGGACATAACCACACCCCCTCTGCCTCAGGTGAGTGTCCATGAGAGAGAAAAAGAAAATGGCTGTGTGTTCGAAAAAACCCTACTAACGTCCTACTCGTACTCATTTTGACGTCAATTTGAGTATGTGACCGTTGTGTATGCGAGTTTGTGTAGGCGATAAATGCCCGGGTGAATACTTACTTCTGGGAAGATTTTGTGTATGGATTGATAGGTTACTTTTCCTACTCAACCGCCCAACAATGCTTCTGTATACTTCAGAGTAAACGGTCCGACGAACCTCGCATACACAATGGATGGTTAAGTAGACAGTATGGAGTATACACTTGTTGAGTATGTAGGAGGGAGGACGTTAGAAGGGCTTTTTGAACACAGCCAATGACTTGATTCAATTGTAAGAGCGATGTTTGTATCATTAATGCACCTATTACGTATTGACATGTGAAGAATTGTATGTAGTTAACTGTCTTTTGAATGAACTATGTTTGACCTTTCTGATGGCTTTCAGGTGAGTGCTGAGGTGCTGCGTGTCGCTGAGCACAGACACAGGAGAGGACTGATGTACCCACAGATTTTCCACATATTGACCAAGGTGAACGGGGGTTTCTCACTTAGATGACATTCATCTTTTATAAGTCTCTAAAAGAATATGTTTAATTTTTATTTTAAATATATATACAGCTACAGGAAAAAAGTAAGAGACCAGTCTGTAATGGAAATGCTCTTAGTGACAATTTTGTTCACATAATTTTTTAGAAATATTGTCGATAGTTTATGGAGCAAAACCAAAATGTTCATTCTACTCAAACATAAACTTATAAATAGTCAAACGAGAGACACTGAACATTTGGAGTGGTCTCTTAATTTTTCCGGAGCTGTATATATTTATATATTTTTATATTAGCAAAGACCTAAAGTCACGAGTCTAATTGAACCAGGCTCACAACATGACCCTCCTCAGAGCTCTTTGTCCCTTTTACTACCAATTTGAACCTGATTCTATTTCTGGTCTTGTGCTTGTGTCGGTTTGGAGCTGGTTCAACTTTTGAACCTTTTAAGAACCGGTTTGTGTTTCCACGTGCTAGAGTGCCACGTCATGTCATCACTGTTACACGTCTCTGCTCTGGGCTAACACTAGCTCTCAAGCACAACAACAGCAGTGGTGGATGTCTGCAAAAAGAGGTGTATTTTTCTCCTCTCTTTAGGCAAGGCAAGGCAAGTTTATTTGTAGAGCACATTTCAGACACAAGGCCATTCAAGGTGCTTTACAGGGGCATGATTAAAATACATCAAGTATAGAATACACGTTAGAAAAGCGAAGGAAAAACATGAACAACATTTAAATAAAAGAAATAAAACATTTAAATTTAAATAACAATTAAGGTTAAAAGGGAAACAGAAAAGTCTTCAGATTGTATTTAAAAGAGCTGAGAGTTGCAGGAGACCTCAAGTTCTCTGGGAGTTTGTTCGTTTAACCTCTCCCTATCCCCCTCCCCCCCCCGCCCCCCCTCCAGGGAGAGATGAAGATGCCGGTGTGTATAGAGGATGAGTGTAACTCTGAGCTGCCTCCGGCCTCGCTGCTGTTCCGCGCCTCCAGACAGTACGCGTACGGCGTGCTCTTCAGCCTGGCCGAGACACACCGACGCCTGGAGAGGCTCGCCATGCGCAAGAGGGCGCCTCTGGAAGGTGAGCGGATGGGTTAGGGTTTATATATATACACTATGGGAGGTTATATGAAGTGTACATGTACTTGTATCTGTGGGCGGCTGTGTCTCAGGTGGTAGAGCGGGTCGGCCAATGATCGAAGGGTTGGCGGTTCGATCCCCGCCCTGCCTTTTGTGTCATGGTTGTTGTGTCCTTGGGCAAGACACTTCACCCACCTTGCCCCGTGTGAATGTCGATAGTTAGCCTGCTATCGGTGTATGAATGTGTGTGTGAATGGTAACGTGTAAATGGGAACAGGTTTCACTTGAAAAAGAGTCTCCGGTCTCAATGGAATTTACCTGTATAAATAAAGTTAATTTAGTATATTTTTATTCTTAGTTGTGTGTCTGGGTAACTAGCCAAACTAGGTTAAAGTTTTCCACAGAAGTTACATTTTTCTGTGAAATCTGTAACTACATAGACATTAACTAAACGTGTTTCGTTTGTTTTTATTCTATTCTATTAAAGATTTGTTTTGCATTGGTCCTTTACCTTTATATAATTGATTGGTCTTATTAGCACTGTGCGATAACAGTATCTAGCTTCAGCTGTTGTAGCACATTTAAGCATCACTGCTTGCAAAATGCTAAGGCCAATTTTATTTCAAATAAATCCCCTGCCCTGTGTGTTCCAGTTCCTCCGGTGATAGTAAAGGAGTGGAGCAGCGGTAAAGCCAAGTCTGCGCTGACCCCGGAGCTGGTGCCCGCGCTGTGCTTCAGGGAGTGGACGTGCCCCAACCTCAGGCGCCTGTGGCTGGGTCGGGCCAGTGAGGATCGCTCCCGGAGAACCAGAGCCTTCCTGGCCTGCATGCGCTCCGACTGCCCCGCCCTCCTCAACCCCGCACAAGTCCCACAACATCTGCTGCTCATGTGCTGCGTCCTCAGGTACACATTACTACAAACACTGTGTTAATACACAGCTGAGGCTCTGTACATTTGAATTTTGCTGGTTATGGTAGGCCCCCCTTTTGTTAACATACCAGTTTACAGAGCGTAGACTATATACTTGCACTGGATTGCGAGGAGATATTCATGGATTTTGGCATCAAATGTTCTCCAAAATCGCTGACTCGACCTTTTTAATTAGCCGAAGGAACTTTGTAATGTTTTTACTAAATGTCTAGTGCTCATATTGTGTTTTGTGATTAAGGTTTTTTTTTTTGATTTGGTTAAATGTGTGTGGTCTGCTGTAGTTCCTGCCCTTTATTAAGCATTGTTGTCCCAAGATTTTAAATTAAGTTTTCAAATCTCCCCTCCTGTCAGGTATATGATGCAGTGGCCGGGGGGGAGGATCCTCCAGAGACATGAGCTGGATGCCTTTCTGGCTCAGGCCGTTTCCAGTCAGCTCTACGAACCCGACCAACTGCAGGAGCTCAAGGTAACAGACCACTCTACACTCACTCTACTGTGGTTTAGATTTGGTTTTGGTCTTAAAAATGTAACAAATTAGTTTTTAAGACCTGTACATTGTATTTTTTTATGTACTTTCGTTTTACACATGTACTTTTCACTCATCATTCGAATAGTCTTAAAATGCTGTGTGTCTGTGTCTGTCTGTCTGTCTGTCTGTCTGTCTGTGTGTCTGCCTGTCTGCCTGCCTGCCTGTCTGTCAGCATGGTTATTCAGTAGGGACATCTCAATAATATCACTCTAATAGTCTTTTAAATGCTGTTGTTTTACACTTGTGTTTTTCACTCATATCATTCTAATAGTCTTTTAAATGCTGTGATTCCCCCTCTGGTCTGTCTGTCTGTCTGTCTGTCTGTCTGTCTGTCTGTGTGTGTGTGTGTGTGTGTGTCAGGTGGAGAAGGTAGATTCTCGCGGGGTGCAGCTTGCCTCTCTCTTCATGGCGGGCGTCGACACGGCGCTCTTTGTCAATGACGTGTGTGGCCAGCCGTTGCCGTGGGAACACTGTTGCCCCTGGGGATTCTTTGACGGGAAACTTTTCCAGAGCAAACTGGCCCGGGCCGCTAGAGACCGCGCCGCACTGCTGGACATGTGTGAGGGCCAGGTACGAACAGGAGTGTGTGTCTGTGTGTCTCTCTCTCTGTCTGTCTGTGTGTCTCTGTCTCTCTCTTTCTCTCTCTCTCTCTCTCTCTGTCTCCCTCTCTCTCTCTCTCTTTGTCTCTTTCTCTCTCTCTGACTGTCTGTCTGTCTGTCTCTCTGTCTCTCTCCCTCTCTCTCTCTCTGGGTTGTCCCCATTACATTTTATTGTTGAGTCTTTTGAAATGGATTCTTCTGATACTAAATCTGATTGGATACTCTAATATTTACCTACATCTTGATTTCATATGTACCTGAAATATTGTTATAAAAGACCAAGTTTATCATGAGCTACTTGATCCAAATACTGGACGTCCTGGTTTAAAAATATAAAGGCTATGAGGTTGAATTATTGATATGATATGGATGAAAGATTGACTCGCGCAAGGGGGGGGGGGGGGTTACGTCAAGGCACTCAGCGAGAATAGACCAATTCCACATCAATTTGAAGAGGGACAATGTACAAAAGAACATTAGCCTTGTCAATAGCAAGGAGAAATGCATTTTACCAGGTTTTAGCAAATAGTTTTTTTTCCACCTGTACAGAAAAGTTCTAAGGCCACAGGAGGGAAAAAAGAATCGGATAAGGAATATTTGTTTTCATTATATCGAGAAATGTCTAGAATAAAGATGAATACTTCAAAATACAAATGGGGTTAGTGGGCCATCTCGGTATTTTTGGCATACTGCAATTGACATGCATGTATTGGGACATCCTAAATCTTTTTCTGGCATACTAAATAGTAGGGAAGAATGCCTATTGGAACGCAGGGATTCTCTTATCTGTGTATCTAACTGTATCTCTCTGTGTTATTCAGGAGGAGCTGGTGTCCAAAGTGGAGAAGATGCGGCAGGCCATCCTGGAGGGCATTAACCTGTCCCGCCCGCCTCCCCCTCCTCCTCCCCTCCCCCCTCCTGCCTTCCTGCCCCCCTCCATGGTGCCTCCCTTCTACCCCATGCCCCCACTCTACCCCCCGCGCCCCATGGGAGGGATGCCCCCTCACCACCACCCCCACCATCCACACTACGCCAACCAGCACAGGCCCAGGGCCTTCCCAGGTACACACACCTGCTATGGTACACACACATTTTTTTTTTATAATCAGTAATTTTAATAGTTATTTTGAACAAGGAGAAAAGTGATTCTGTAGAATGCTTGTAGTCAAAAAAATACATTAAATAAGACATGAGAAAAAAAATAATTTGCACAAAGAGATCATTTGAAAAAAAATGCGAAAAAAGCCTGTCCAAGCCTCCAGTCGATATATTTAGACAGTGATGTAGAATGGCTGGAATTAGAAGTACAATATAGCCTAATTAAAGCTGATAAAGAAGAGCATATTGTACATACTGCATGAAGTTAGTGTGTAGTATTGAATTGGGTCACTATAGTTTCTTCTTTGACAATAGAAATGCCAGTCTCCGTACTAACTTCTCTCCTCCCTGTCCAGGCCTCCAGTCGATCCCGCCCCAGGGAGGGAAGCTGGAGATCGCGGGGATGGTGGTGGGCCAGTGGGCCGGGAACAAACCAATCAGAGGCCGAGGCTTCAACATGCAGGTGGTGTCTGTGGGAGCAGGGAAAGGGTGAGAGACATGCATTCTTCTTTTACATTTTTTTTTATATAACTTTGAGTGTTTTTGAAACATAAACAAGTTAACATTTACAAATCATAGATTCAAAATGGAGACATAAAACAAAGAATACGGATTCTTGTGTTCCACATCAATGTGAAAAAAGGCTATTGATACTTGTTCCACGTCCAAACATCTTTGTGTTTGTTCACAGGAGAGGAAAAGAGATTCCAGCTAAAGTACGCGGAGTGAAGAAGACACCTGCCAACAGAACACAGGTACCACACGAGCATTTGCTATGTCTATCTTTTTGCATCAGATAATGGAGAATAGTCCCAACTTAAAATATCATCTACATATCCCCCCTCTCTGTTGTATTAACCGCTCTGCCCCCCCCAAAGATGATGTGATTTATCTCAGAAATCATCGCTTATGCTGGTGTCTTTAACTTCATGTAGACATCCCATTGGAAAGTGTCCAGCTAGAGTTTTTCTTATTTTAGTCTTGTCTGAGTAAACTAAGTTCCCCATTGATGTCTTACTTTTCCCATAAATCACATCTAAAGTTCTCTGTTGTATTAACCCCTCTGTCCCGTCCCCCCTCCCTCCCATACATACGTCGCCCCCCCCCCCCCCCCCCTCCAGCAGCAGCAGCCCCCCAAAGCTTTATTTATTTGAATGGCCTTGTGTCTGAATTGAGCTATATATTTAAACTTGTCTTTCCTCAAAACATTCAATCACATCTACGTATCCTCTCTGTTGTATTAACCCTCCACCCTCCCTCCAGCAGCAGTGTTTCAGCTAAGCTAACCTGGTTAAACCTTTGCCTATTTATTTATCAAAAATGCATAAAACAGTTACAGGAATGGTTTCTATTGTGTTTTCTTGAGCCGGAGAGTGAGAACTATTTCTTTAACCCTCTGCCCCCCCTCCCATCCAGACGTCGTCCCCCCCCTCCAGCAGCAGCAGCCCCCCAAAGCCGTCAGACGACCCGTTGCCCGACGAGGTCGCCACTCAGCAGCTGAATGGCAGCGCTGCGGCCTGCGCATTGGGCCAGCCAATCCCCTGTGCCTTAGCCAGCAGAGACAACCAATCAGAAGGGCCCGTGGCTGTGGAGGAGGAAGTAGTAGTCGCCCCCTGTTGCCTTGACGACTGCCCGTCAGACGGAGCACTACAGAAGGAGGAGTGACGGATGGATGGATGGATGGATGGATTGAGAGAGTTCTGTGTTCGACTGCCTTTCCCTGTTTTTGTAGCCCCTCGCGGCGTGCTAGCTGGCTGTGCTAACTCTCACAGGAAGCAGCAGGCGATCGTTGCTAAGGCCCCGCCCACTTTTCCCCTGCTGCTTCCCTCTGATTGGTTAGCTAGCTGTTACTTCCTGTTTTAGTTTTTTCTCATGTGGTTTTACATTGTTCTATGAAGAGAGGTTTTTTTCTCCGTGAGTCTGTAATGCGCCCCGACCCTCAAAATATCCTAAAGCGTCCCTCCCTAAAAAGCACTCAAAGTAGAATAAGCTTGAAGCCCTGCGCCCCCTTTGTTACGCCCCGACACTTAAAAAAACACCCCCTACCCCCTTTGTACGTATGGGTATCTGTACAGTTTGATTTTTTTTTTTTTTTTTTTTTTTATGGTCCCTTATTCTTTTGAATCTCTGCACACAGATGTTTAAAGCTTTCGGTTAGTTACGGTGACGGATTTGGATGTGGTTTCCAACGGTTACAGCATCTGGTCGCCATGGTCGCTAGTCGTGTTGTTGACGATGATGCGGTTTGTTGCCATAGCGATCTCGTGTGAGTTTTTTTTTTTGTCTTACATGAATTTTTCAGAGAGATACAAAGTGAGTATCATTCTTCTGTGCAGTGACCCTTCTCGTCCGCGCCCCCCCCCCCAAAAAAAAAAACGTTAGTATATTTTACTAACAGCGAAAAAGCCCTCTATCGATTGATTGGCTATTGAAAACCAAGCACTTCTTCTTCTTCTAAGTATTTTTATGCTATGTGCTATCTTACTTTGACCTATGTAGCATAGCCTAGCGTCAGCAGTGCTAAGTGAGTGACCCCCATGAATTTATGCACCTTAAGCCCCCAACGTATGCAAGTTATATTTACCCTGCTCCTCCAAAAAAAAAAAGTGCATTATTATATTATCCTCTCCACCGCCCCCCCCCCCCCCCCTTGTCCCTATCTCCAAAAGCTTTGATTGTATTTCCCTAACAGAAGCACTTAATGTTGTATTTAAATATATAAAGAATTTGAACTAGGGCTGGGTTATGTAGCGATTTTAACGATATCATCACAATATCATTTTCCCCCGATTTTAGAAATTTTTCACAAATGTTAAATTTCTTAAAAGTTAAACGACCGGTAGAGGCTAGAGCTAATGCACCTTAACCACAAGTTGCCACCTGCCATTATATAGATAAAGAAGAAGAAGAATACCAACAGCCAATCAGGTCGCAGGAATAGTTAGCTACAATTGGCTGACATGTTTTAACTGTAGTAGAATTAAAACTATATGAGTGACAGCGCCCCTTTACAAGCACTTAAAACAAGAAAGAAATTACGATTTGACATTTATCGAGATACTTATCGATATCCTAATTAAACATTTTCGGACACATCGCCCAGCCCTATTTTGAACCAGCCCCCCGTACAGGTGTGTATTTGCCCGTCTGTCATGGGGTGTCCCCTGCGCTTAATCGTAAAATCGTTATGACATGATGTAGAACTACGTTTAAAAGGTAGAGAATCTATTCGAGAGACGTCAGAATGTGAACAAGAGTGGTTTCCAAACAAAGAAAGCACTTTTGTTTAAAAGGAAAGAAATGTTAAACCACACTGGAAAGTCCTCTACCAGTCGATATAAAGATATGAATAAAACTCTCTGACGCACCTTTCTGAGGAGTTAAGGCCAAAAAAAAAAAAAAAGATGGAAAAGAAATGGGTTAACTGTTTTCCCCTCTAAGACTGGCCTCACGCAATCAGTCCAGGACTTTGCAATGAAAGTGACTTCCCCGCCGTCGATTTTTCTCCACGTCGAGAATTTTCCCCCGGGAATCACTTCAGATTTCTAACGAGAAGAAAGACAAAAAACGTTATTTCCAAAGTGTATTATAAAAAGGCTCGCCGCTTTACACGAGGCGAAGCCAGTGATGTAACAGAAAAAAAGGGGCGTGGCAACATACATCAACTGTTGTCAAGACGATATACCCCCCCTCCCGCTAAAGTTCTTGTGTGTCACTTTAAGACCAACAGGAAGCACTTATTATACCCGCCCCCAAAAAAAAGTACCTCCGTCCCGTAATGGGCTGTGAGGATTTTTTGGGGTTCGGTTTCACAAGTCACATGACGAGAGAGAGAGAGAGAGGCCTCATCGCGGAATCCACAAGTGTTCCGCACACAATCTGAGACGCCTAAAAGAATTGTTTGTATTAGAGCACTTATGTTTGTAGAGAATGAAGATGTGTCCCCCCCACTCACATTATTATAGTAGATTTCATCATCTTGATAGACGGAATGAAACAGGACATACAACTCGAACCAGTTTACTTGGTAGCACAACTGCAAAATGAAAAAAAAGCAGTAAGACCAACGGATATAAATAAAAACAACTGCCTGAGAGATGCTGGCCATATACGATCTCTATAAAAACTTAACTTAAAAGAGGTTTTTTGAAATGAGCTCAAAGTGTCAACAAGAAGCACCTTATTTTTCTTACTATGTTGATGACTTGTTGCTCTTATCGTGTGCCACGGAAATTGACATAAACAAGACATACAAAATAAAACAGCTTTTGAGAGAAAATTTGCCGTTTTTTTGAAGGAAAAAGAACCCTGACTATACTATATATATATGTAAGTGTTAATGTAGTCGCGTCAATGACACTTCCCCCTCAGTTATGAAACTCAATACCATTACAGTGACATACAGTACGCTGAACGTTTGAAACCCGGCCATTTGAGTGTAGGCCTACACTCATAACTACAAGGCTCGGGACGCCGTCTCTCTTACACCAAAACGAAAATCGAAGTTCGGACTTTTAAATAAAGCCGTTTATTCGTATATAGGGATTTTAAAGCACACGATCGGAGTGCTGTTAGCTGTTCCTAGGTTAAGAGTTAAATGGTTAATAGCGTTGGGATTTTTAACACACACAACACAGGACTGTAATACACAGACAACCAAGACTATAGGCTAGAGAATATATATATATATATATATATATATATATAGCTCCACTGGCCGGAAAATACTAGAATTTAAAACTAGGAGTCATATACTTAACTGCTTTTCAACTTTTGACATTAGTACAAAATATGTGTATCGCAAAAAAAAAACGTACATTGTTAGAAGATGGCTTTTTTTCTGTGGCGAGCCCCAGAGTGTGATCTGGTATACGACCGCCCTCTTATTGATTCGCTCGCAAGATAACCATTACACACACACACACTCATACACACACACACATATACACACGACAAGACAGGTATTCAGTTGCATTTGTCACTCTGCTTTCATGCTGAAGTGATTCTGTGCCGTTTCATCGGAGATCATTCGGTAACGTCGCGTTCTACTGACAACCACAGAAAGAATATCCCACATTTTTGAGTTTGCATGGACACGTTTAAAAGAATACACGTTAGAGGTGTTTTGGTGTAGGCACGGAAACGACCATCGCACACACACACACACACACACATATTCACATGTTCACACACACAGATACATAGATGTTAAACCCTGAGTTACACAGTAGCTAGTATGGAAGAAAAAAGAAAAAAAATTCAACACGATAACATGATGTAGTGTCCCTCTCTTTGTCCTTTTGTCTGTTTTAGTTCGATAGATATTTGATCAGTGATTTTTATGCTTGTTATCCTAACCCACCCCCTACGCCTACTGCTATGACTTTCTCGCCTACAAAACTGTCATTCTCTTCTTTACTCTGCCCCTAATATCACCCCTATAGACTACACACACTCACATACACACACACACACACTTGCTCACCAAGCTCTCACTCAAAGCAGTCACACACTCCGATATATCACACATAGGTTAACCCCTTCCCCACACCCCTGTACTTCAGTTCTTCTTCAATCTTTCACTCTTCCGCTATGCCTCTCCTCTCTTTAGCAAGTTAGGACCGTTAAACTTTCTAATGGCCATTCTCTCTCTATATTTTTTTTCTCTTTCGGGCTGCCCCGCCCCCTTAATCAACTCCCCCCCAACTAACAGTAAAAAGGTAAATAAATATTAACGTTGATAATCAGTTTCTGTAATGTACTAGCCAGAGTCTGGAGTAAAAAAAAACAAACAAAAAAAATATTCTGAAAAGGTTATAAAAAAAAAATCACAACGGTTTTATTCAATTGTGCAAAAATGTGTTTTTTCTTACTATTTTTAATGTTATTATTACATCTTCTTAATCTAATCCTTCTACCATTGCTTCAGTTAGTACTGAAATACGCTTAGCCAACCTAGAGATTTGAAACTGTAATGATTGCGATTTTCCTTACCTGTATTTTATATATGGCATCTTTAGACCACCGTTTATTATGTACGTAAGTAAAAATGAATATTTCCCGTTTTTTTTTTTTTTTTTTTTTTTTTTTTTCGAAATTGAAAAATCGTCGTCTGCACTATGTTTTTGATTCTCGTAATATCCCCCCAGATGAAACAATTTTTTCGTGGTCGACTCGTTTATTATCTAATCTAACGCAGCGCCCTTGCACAAAAGCAGCGAAACATCTCCAGTTGTAAAACACCCCGAGAACCAAAGTATACACCCAGTAATCCCAACTATATCGCGCCCCAAATATCCCCAAAATGTCGCCCAAAATGTCAACGGTTTGCCCCAGAGTAACACGTTTTCTGATGAGTATGACTCTATATATTATGACATTACAGCACGTGTGATTTTTCTTGACAGGTCTGTGAGGTTACGGTGAATTTATTACGTCTATTTTTATTTTGTTTTTTCACCGTGGTTGTGGAGACGCAGACAGACAGGGGAAGAAAGAAGGATGGATTAGTTTGTGTGTGGACAGTGAGTGACAGATGTTCACAGGTTCTAGGCATTGTGGGTAAATTCACCACTCCCTGTCACTCAAACCCTGTAATGTCTCTTTTGACTGAATTTTAGTTACTACGGTAACGCAAAGGAATGAATGACACATTGACACGATACGTTTTCAGGCGTGCTGGGTATTTGGCGCCCTCATGTAAATGTTGTGCTTAATCGAACTTGCCTTCTTCGACTTCCCAGATTGATTGATTGATTGACTGAGGGCATTAAGGCTGTTAAAAGTGGCTGAATTTTCCTCAAAAAACACATCTGAGATCAGTTTGCCTCCCGAAATGTGTTTTCAGAAAAAAAAGACTGTAATTAGACAATTTGTCGATAAATTAAGAAATGAATTAATTAATTTGGAACTACGACATAAACTGCAACAATTAGTCGATTGATCAATTTCACTGAAAAGAAATCGGCAAAAAATTGTTAATGGTTTAACAGAGAAGCCAATTTTTCCATGGTCCAGCATCAGAAATTTGAGAATTTTATAATTATTATTTTTAATGCTTTCATTCATTATAGAAAACTTTGGGTTTTGAGATATTTTAAAGGCTTCCTTCTATTGTTTTATGACATTTTAGATGATTGAAGCTATGAATTTGTGAAAATGCACCGATTTTTCGAAAATGAAAAGTGAGTGCTACATCCCTAAAAGACCAAATGAATTTCTGTTAAATTTCCATGAAAAAAAAAAATAAAAATCTCAGCTGAAGTTCTTGTGAGGAAAATTCACCATCTCTGTGACCTATACAATGTTAAAAACAGTTTTCTGAAAGAGCTCGCCAATGTTTAAGAAGAACCAAAAGTCCCTGAATCGAAATGTCCGATGTAGAAGTGTTGTAGGAGTCAAAACAGTATTATTGTCTGTCATACAGAATGTGGAAAAGTCAAGTCACCCCCGTTGTGTTAGCGCCTGTTCTGAACCATTTGCAGGATTCTCACAGTTTTGGATTAAAGGTCCCTTATGCTGTCTGTCTCTCTCTACACTGCCACAACCCCCCCCCCCCCTCAAAAAACACCCCAAAAACACCAGTATAATCCCCCCCAAACACCCCATTTCAGAGTCCAAGTAAAAAGGGCATTTTTGTCTAGCCCACAGCTACAAGTGTACCGTTGCATGTGCTTCAGTACAAGGCTGTGTGTCTCCCCCCCTCCGGAAAAAAAATATATTTACCTGTGCATTGAAAAAGGATTAAAAAAAAATGATCCATAATATTATTGTTATAGAAATATTATCATCATATTGCTGTTATAATTATGGTTGGTATAATTTGTCATCAATGTTAGCATTATGGAAGCACCAGACTGTTTGTGGAAAGATTGAGAAAAAGCAAGTTTTTTTTTTTTTTTTTTTTTTCGTTTTCGTTTTAATTTTTTTTTTTTAACTTTTTGTCTGGCTGTTGGTGGTCTGCTCTCACACAGACGGAGGGGAGGAATGGGTTTAGAAAGAGACGAAGATGGCAGTCATGTTTGTACTGGTTGGGAAATGACTTACAGTGCTGAAATAAAATTTATTCTTTTAGTAAAAAAAGTATTTTGATGGTGTCCCAGTGTCTTTATTTTAAAAGGGGAAATTGTCGTGGAAGAAAGCAGATTGAAGACCAGTTTGATCGCTATAATAAGACATACAAGCAAATAAATTACATCTCATGAATAAGCTACTTTATTTAGAAATTTTAAAAGTATCAATTATCAGGATATTACTTCGATCCTACTGTAATTAAGAAACTACTATCCAGATTTTATAACTATTTACCATTGTACATATAGTACCAGCACTGCACTACGCCTATTTGTATTGTTAATTTGCAAATAAAGTAAATTAAAAAAAATAATAATGTACGCTTCTATACAGACATACGAAAACGATTTATTTTGTGTATAATACAGAAATGTTGTATTATTATTTTATTATATAGGTTACAGTCCGAGATTACTATTTGATGATACAACAGTGAATGTAGTCTATCCTTCTGACCGTCTTATTTTCTCAACTTCATCTTTGGAAAATCGTTTCCATTCATAAAAAAAAATGTTTCGTGAAGATGTGTGTAGTGTAGTTGTAGTAGTAGCAGAAGAAAATCCCGCATTCAGAAAAATCACTGCGTCACCTTTCTGACTTAAACGTGACGTCATGACGCCTCGTTTTTTTTTAACTGCGTGTGTGGTGTGGGGGGCGGTCACGTGTTTTCTTTGCTTCATTTTTTGGCGTGCTGGTAAAGCGAGGCGCAGACCAGACAAATCAACGCTGCTGCTGTACTGGTGGTGTTATTAGCTATAGGTTTGTATCTATGCCGTGGAGAACCAGACAAATAGCGGGACATGGAGCAGAACGTACCCAGGATAGAGTGCTCGGGGGGCGGGGAGGCCCTGTGACGACGCTCGGCCCCTGGCGGACTGACGAGGACGAGAACCGCCAATTCCAGCAGCTAGCTGTCACTAGCTAACACTGCTGGCTACATACTAGCTAGCTGCACCTAAAACCTTTTACATTTGCCCTTCAACAACAACAGCATGATATAGTTTCACTTCTTACTAATTGAAAAAGATATCGGCGTCATGGAAACAGTGGTAAGTAGCTTGGAGAACGGATGAGAATGGTGCTCGTGTTAGCATTTTAGCATCACCTGGTTTTAAGGATGTAAGCTATCAGCAGGTCCGTGAATCATGATGAATTCAGCGTCCTATCTTTCCACCCAGGTTCATGTCTGTCTGCAGAAATGTCTATTATGACCGTTTTCAGGCTAAAAACTCAAGGTTTAGTGTATCAGACTAGATTCCGGACTTGACGCTTATGTGACTTGCAATTTTTTTTTTTACTATGACTTTACTGCAAGGACTAAAATACGGTTAATTCAAGAGGTTTTAAATGACATTTTATCTGCTGATGTATACCCTATACTATAGCCTACTACAACACCAAAATATGAAATACATGAATTTGATAGAGAAATTATAGATATTTCAATTATCATTCAAATCTAAGAAAAAGCAGTTAAGATATTTAGCTAACGAGACGAACAGAAACGGCAGTGATTTTGGTTTTTATTCCAATAAACTGAAACGCACACTTCATTAATTACAACAAATGTAAGAACAAGATATTGGCGAAGAAATGATTATTATTAACAAAAATATGAATACACATTTCTAATTATCAAATCTCAAAAACCATAACAAACAAAAATGTCAGTGTCACCCTTTGCATGTTGCAAGTTGCTCAATGTATTTTTTTGATGTGCCCCTGTCATGTACTCTTTGTCCGCCCCCCTTTCTTAAATTTTTTATTTTTTTTATATACTCTACATTTTTTTTTCTGAATCAAGAGTTTGTAATATGCTGTCCAGATTGACTTGACTTCAATAATCAATGTTAGTTTGTTTATGTCCTGCTACTTATTATTGATGGTATGTCATTTATATTTTAATATATTTATCTTTCTGTCCCCCTAGGTCTGTGTTCGGCACTGGAGCCCATCTTGAGTTGAGGTGACATCATTTATTTTGTGATGGTTGAGTCCTAATACTTATGTCTTACCAGAAACTTTGCACAAAATATTGCAGGGAAGTTGAATTCTATATTTAATATATTAGCTGTTGTGCTGTAAGTTTGTTAGGTTCTATAAACAGTCAAATAGACACTGGAATATATTTTTATTTCTCCAGCGCACACATAGTACGGACAGGTAGCAGATTGTGAAGGAGATATTCATTGATTTTGACAAAGTGAATCACTGACCCCTTTTTTTTGGGGGGGGGGGGGGGGGTATTTTCAAGCTTTATTAGATAGTACAGAGTTGAAATGGGGAGACAGAGAGAGAGAGAGGGGGGGATGACATGCAGTAAAGATCAAGATTTTGATCTAAAATACTATTTACTGAGTGATTTGTATTCCGGAGGAGACCGCGGGAGCTGTGGGATGAGGTAGTAGTTTGTATAGTTTTAGGATCACACCAGATCTGGGAGATAACTATACAGCCTACTGTCTTTCTCACGGCAACCAAACCATCGCCCCGGCTACAAGAAGACCTGCTTAGTTACAGTTTGGACTCCTGTTGGGAGATGGAACATGTATTGTGGATGATATATTTTTTTTTGGGGGGGGGGGGGGCATTTTCAAGCTTTATCAGACAGTACAGAGTTGAAATGGGGAGACAGAGAGAGGGGGGATGACCTGCAGTAAAGGTGCACAGGTCGGATTTGAACCCGCGACCACTGCATCGAAGGCCGGAGCCAATATGGTACACGCTCTAGCCACTACGCCACCGGAGCACCCTGATTTTGATGTATGTTTACCCAGGTTTTACTTTAGCTTCAGGTTCTTAGCTGTAGAAGGAGCAAATATGCACTAACATACATGTAAATTCAATATAATTTGATTTGATAATATTTATTATTTTGAGGCACCTGGAACCAAACTGTGGGCCCTGCTGCTGTAAATAAACGAAAGTGAAACAGTAACTTTTCAGGAAGCTTTCTAACTTCAAACAGTGTTCCAGGGATCACATTTTCCTGTGAGGAAAGTTTTTGTTTATTCAGTTATGAGAATATATCATAGAAAAGTAACCCCAAGGTTAGATTTAGGACGTCTCATTACATGCACGTAAATTGTAGTATGCTGAAAATACATAAATGCCCCACTAACACCAATAGCATTTTGGACTATTCGTCTTTATTCTTGACATTTCTCGACATAATGAAAAAAAATAAATAAAAATCTTCCTTAACTTATTGTTTTCTCTCCTGTGGCCCTAAAACTCTTCTGTACTGAAGTATGTAGTGTAGTAAAAAGAAAGAGTATGTGATTTGGAACGCAGGGTTTTTTTTTGTATGAAGTGCTCCCGGTCCGGATGTTTGTGGCTGTGTTGTGGTGAGGTAGTAAGTTGTGTTGTTGTGGGGTTCGGGATATTAATTAACCCCTATTTTGGAGATACAACTATACAACTTACTGCCTTCCACAATGCAGCAAAATGCTCCTACATGATGCTCCAGCTTCTAGAGAGAGAGAGAGAGAGTGTGTGAGAGAGAGAAAGAAAGAGAGTGAGAGATCTTAGTTTGACAGTCGTCATTGTAGGTTGTTGGGTAAACTAGCAAATGTTAGATTTTAGATTATATTGGATATTTCATGATTAAGCAAATCCACTGTAATGCTGCAGCTCTACTTTAATTTCTGTGTATTTAGGAAGATGCTGAAGTTAGAGGCTCTTAATCCGATTCTAACGTCAATTGTTTATATTACATGCTGTATCTTTGCTTCCAATTTGAAATAAAGGATGTATCCCTATTACTGAAAACTATAAATGTTGTCATGTGCCTTGTTTGTGTGTGTCATAAAAATCAATTCTTTATACATTTATTTAGGAAAGACTTCCGAATTGTAGAATGACATATGTAAAATCTTTATCAGTGTCAAATAACAGGCTATTGCATTTTTTTTTTTTAACCTGTAAATTTGTTAAAATCTAACTAAACATGTAACTCCTGAATAATAGCTTCGGTCGTTCGCCTGAGCTGACCCTGGAGAGCCGCTATGATTGGCCAACGTTCTCTTTTATTCAGCCAATTACGTGCTGCCATGAGAGGGGCGTTCCCTGAGACGCTCTCTGATTGGTCAGGTCAGACTAGAGGGGCGGGGCTTAGATACACCAACACGTTGTGTGACCGAAGAGGCGTTGAAGTGAAAGAGGTGTCACTCCGTCCGTATTTCTGTGTGTCGGGTCAGCCATAAGATTATTATTTTTCAATGGAATGTTTGGCCAGAGATGGATAGATAGATAGATGGATGGATATAGATAGACAGATAGTGCTGCAGTAATGATTCGTGTAAATAAAAAATATATAGAATTTACAAAAAGTCAAAGGAAGTTCGAAAAACAACACTTATTTAAAAAATATATATTCAAAAAAGATATAAAAATTACTATTATCTCAAAGTATTTATGCACTATACTAGTTTTTCCGTCAAGCGCCTACACTCATTAAAAATACTCGTGATAACAATATTTGACTTTATCCAAGTCTGTTCTGAACATTTCCAATACACTCTATTACACACTGTATCTTTAAGGGATTTTCCTCTTCTTCATAGACAATTTAAAAAAAAAAATCTTTGACCCTTATCGGCTCCTTTTATAATAGACGACCTTCGTTGTTACGTCACGTCCGCTTGTCCCTGAACCAACATGGCGAACATACGATGCATCAAGGTGAGCAGAGAGAAAGATAAACCTGTACACACGCCGAACTCTATCACAATACACAGTGTGATGTGATATTCATTTAAATAAGCGCGTTTTCTGATTCATGCAAGTGTCTTTAATGTTCGAATTGACTTTATTTGAGCCTATCCGCTTCCCTTAGCTAGTTGTAGAAGTTGCATTGCGATATTTTATACAGGCTTATATACATGCAGAGCAATGGGACCTGCTTAAAACTCTTTAAATCAGATGTTAACTATGAGCAACGTGGGCCATAACGAATGCAACAATTGTTTATATTTGTATTACATTTTTTGGTCATTTTAATATCAGGATTAGGAGGACTGCTAAAGAGAAAATAAATTAAATAGTCAAGTACTCAATTTAATTAGATTTATTTCTGTAAACTATAAATAGACGATTACTTATCGTATTAGAAAGGAATTGTATTGTTTCAGTGTCTAAAATCTAAAATCCTAAATTAACTACATTTAAAATAAAATGTGAATATTGGAACATTAAATTTGACCCCCCCCCCAAAAAAAAAGAATTATATTTGAAAACTATATATTCATTCAAAATGTGGAATTGATTATGTCCAGTGAAAATGATCTGAGCAGATGTTACAGCCTTTAGGGAGATTTGATGGATCCCTTATTTGAAACAGTTTCCTAAAGATTGTTGTAATATTTTGAGTTACTTTCTCAATAAGTTGACATTTTCGACAAACTACTTTACATTTGAAGACTAATGTGTTTCCTGTCCCTGTACTCTTCCCCTTGTCCGTGTGTCTCTCTCGCCCTCCCTTTGTGTATTTGTCTGTGCGTGTGTGTGTCTCTCTCTCACTATGCATGTGTGTGTGTCTGTCTGTGTGTCCGTGCGTGTGTCTATATGTTTGTGTGTGTGTCTGTGCGCGTGTCTCTCTCTCTCTCTGTGTGTATGTCTCTCTCTCTATGCGTGTGTGTCTGTCTGTGTACGTGTGTCACTCTATGTGTGTGTCCCTCTCTCTGTGTGTGTCTTTCTCTCTCTCTCTCTCTCTCTCTCTCTCTCTCTCTCTCTCTATGTGTGTGTCCGTGTGTCCCTATATGTATGTGTGTGTGTCTCTCTCTGTGCATGTGCGTGTCTCTCTGTGTCCGTGTGTGTGTGTAGGGTATGGTTGGCCTGGTGACGGGCGGGGCGTCCGGTCTGGGTCGTGCCACCGTAGAGCGGTTGATCCAGAGCGGAGCCTCGGCGGTGATCCTGGACCTTCCCTCCTCCGACGGCCCCGCGCTCGCTGCCAGTCTGGGGGAACGCTGCGCCTTCGCTCCCGCTGACGTGAGTCCTTTAATCACCTGGTCAATGATCAAATTCCTTCGTGATTTTCTCTACTTATGACATCTATTGCAGTATGTCCGTCCTGGGAGAGGGATCCCTTACTCTGTCCACTCTCCCTGAGATTTCTTCAATTTTTTTTATTCCCGGTAAAGGGTTTTTTACTGGGAGTTTTTTCTCAGCCGAGCTAAGGGTGTAAGGGCAGGGTGTCATATTGTATCATATTGTATGGAATGTAAAGCCCACTGAGACAAATGTGTTTGTGATTTTGGGCTATATAAATAAAACTGATTTGATTTGATTTGATTTGATCCTTTAACCAATTTAGACATTTAGCCGATTGTCTTAAATCTGACGAACTCTACCTGTAACTGTTTTAATTAGGCTATATTGTAGAGCTGCAACGATTAATCGACAAATCGATTATTAAAATAATCGCCAACTAGTTTGATAGTCGATTAATCGTTTCAAGTAATTTTTTGATAAAAAATTTCCAAATTCTCTGATTTCAGCTTTTCAAATGTGAATATTTTCTGGTTTATTTAATCCTATTATGACAGTAAACTGAAATATCTGTGTGTTTTGGACATAAAAATACATTTGAGGACGTCAACATGGGATTTGGAAAATATATCAACATTTTTCACCATTTTCTGACATTTTACGGGCCAAAACACTAATCGATTAATAATGGATTAATCGAGAAAATAATCGAGAGAATAATCGTTAGTTGCAGCCCTACTATATTGTACTTTCACACATTACATTTTAATTCCAGCCATTGTACATCTCAAAGGAAGGAACCACTTTACACTTGCACACTTTGTTTATCTTCTGACCTCTTGTCCTGGTTGTTTTTGGATTGGATTGGATTTACTTTATTGATCCAATCCGACCCCTAGGTGACGTCAGAGGCAGACGTGCAGGCGGCGGTGTCTCTGGCCCGGGAGCGGTTTGGTAGACTGGACCTGGCCGTGAACTGCGCCGGAATCGCCGTCGCAGTGAAAACCTACAACTTTAAGAAAGACGTTCCACACAGTCTGGAGGACTTCCAACGTGTTATTAATGTAAGACACACACACACACAGAGGGACACACACACACAGGAACACACACACACAGAGAGGGACGCACACACACACACACACACACACACACACACATACACACACAGGGACGCACGCACACACACACACACACACAGAGGGACGCACTCACACAGAGGGACACACACACACACACACACACACACAGAGGGACGCACTCACACAGAGGGACACACACACACACAGAGGGACACACACACAGACAGAGGGACACACACAGACAGAGGGACACACACACACAGAGGGACGCACACACAGAGGGACACACGCATGCACGCACACACACAGTGGGACACGTGCACGCATACACACACACAGAGGGGCACACACATATACAGTACAGAGGGGCAAGTACGCACACACAGAGGGACACACACACACAGACAGACAGACAGAGCCTGGACTACTTCCAACGTGTTATCGATGTAAGACACACACAGAGGGACGCACACACATACATAGGTAAACATTGCTGGAAACTTTGCATAAATAAGTGTGTGTGTGTGTGTGTGTGTGTGTGTGTGTGTGTGTGTGTGTGTGTGTGTGTGTGTGTGTGTGTGTGTGTGTGTGTGTGTGTGTGTGTGTGTGTGTGTGTGTGTCAGGTAAACATTGCAGGAACCTTTAACGTGATCCGTCTGGCTGTGGGCGCGATGGGGAAGAACGAACCGGACGCAGACGGACACAGAGGATGCATCATCAACACCGCTAGTGTCGCCGCATTTGATGGACAGGTGCATTAAAACATACACATACAATCACAGTCACATATACACAGACACACACATACATACGCACACGCATATATACGGACATACAGACACATACAATCACACACACACACATACATACACACACGTATATATATGGACATACAGACACATACAATCACACACACACACATACATACGCACACGCATATATACGGACATACAGACACATACAATCACACACACACATACATACACACACGCATATATACGGACACCAAACACATATGTATACACATGCACACACATATACATATATATACACAGGCACACATGCAAAAACACAGACACAAACGCACACAAACAGACTCAGGGCACGCACGCACGCACGGACGCACGCACACACAGGACACGGACACACACACACACACATAGAACACAGACACAAACACACACACTCAACCTTTCCTCCCTATCTTGTTCCTCCCAGGTGGGCCAGGCAGCATACTCTGCCTCTAAAGGCGGGATCGTTGGAATGACCCTCCCCATCGCACGAGATCTGGCTCCCATGGGCATCAGAGTCGTCACCATAGCACCCGGTATGTGCATACACTCAAAACACTGTACACCGTTACTATGGGAACTCAAATAATTTTTGGGGAAAAAAGTTGATAATTTTTTAATACTTTTTCACTGAAAATACTTTTTCAAATAAAAAGTGTCACACACCTAATGTTTATTGTCACAATAAACATTTTGTCAGTGTTAGACAGGTTGTCTTCATTGTTTGTAAATATAACTTAATTGTAACTCTCCACCTTTATTTTATTGTTTATTTTTTATTTCATTTTTTACTAGTTCGGAATAAAAAATTTGGCCGTGTTTATGAACTCTTTCTGACCTTAAACCTGCAGTGTGTAGAATTTTGGGTTTTATTTCCTAGCAGATTTTGTAGAAAGTAATTATAATATCCATAAGTACATTTAATTTAGTGCATAATAGCCGAAAAAAAATGTTTTGAATTATTATTTTTTCCCTTAGAAAGGGTCTCATATATGTCCATATTTCTGCATATCTTGAACCAAGGCCTAGTGCCGCCATCTTGAAAGTGTCATAGTTGGAATGTCATCAGGTGCATTGTTTAAAATGTAGAATTGTTGATTTCTTTCACTTTTATTTTATTGTTTATTATTGCTTATTTTTTCTTTTTTTTTCTTTACTTCTTCGGAATAAAAACATTTTCTATTCAATATCAATAGTGTTATTTTTGTCTTTGGTCCCTCTAGGCCTGTTCTCCACTGACTCCCCTCCTATAACTTATTTATTCTTTATTTGTTTTCTTCAATGGGAATAAAACCATAAAACATCTCAATATTTATGTGTATTTTCTTTCTCCCTGTAGGTCTATTGGAAGGAAGAGAAAAAAAAAAAAATTATTAATACAATAAAACATTTTTTTTTTTTTAATCTAGGAATAAAATATTTCCTTAATCATATTGATGGGACAGGAATAAAACAATCTCAATATTTATGAATATTTCTTTGGTCCCTGTAAGTCTGTTAATACAATAAAAACCGAATAAAACCATAAAACATCTCAATATGTATGTGTATTTCTATCTTCGCTCCAGGCCTGTTCTCCACTCCGCTGCTGGCCGGTCTACCAGAGAAGGTTCAGTCCTTCCTCGCGCGCCAGGTGCCCTTTCCCTCGCGCCTGGGAGACCCCGCGGAGTTCGCCCACCTGGTGACATCACTGGCCGAGAACCCCATGATCAACGGCGAGGTCATCAGGCTGGACGGAGCCATTCGCATGCAGCCATAAGACTGAAGATTGTGTTGTGTGTGTGTGTGTGTGTGTGTGTGTGTGTACACGTTAACAATTGATCAATGTAACGTGTGTGTGTGTGTGTGTGTGTGTGGACATGTTAACAATTGATCATAAACTGTAACGTGTGTGTGTATACATGTTAACAATTGATCAATGTAACGTGTGTGTGTGTGTGGACACGTTAACAATTGATCATAAACTGTAACGTGTGTGCGTGCGTGTGTGTATACATGTTAACAATTGATCATAAACTGTAACATTTGTGTGTGTGTATAAAGCTGCACATAGTGAATATACACTGCTGTGAATCACAAACACCTTGATCAAGTTTCTGTGTGTGTGAATGTGAGAGAAAGTGTATAAATGAGATTGTACGTCATTCAGAGCGTTGCCGTACGTCATACCCGACTCTTCAGTTGTTTTGTAACTAATCTAGAAAATAATAAACTTCAAATGGAATTGATTTTGTATTCTTGAAAGTTCTTTTTTTTAATATAATGATTATTTTGTCATTAACATACATAAAGGCTGTAACAATATCAGTCATGTTATTTTATATCACAGGTACCCATGACAAAGGCATTAAGAAAAACTTTATAAAAATAGCATTCTTTGCGCTGATGGTCTCGTTTGCTGTTACATGTCATTTATGATCATCAGAAGACAAATGAGACTGTTTCAGAAATATTTAAAAGTTCCTCGTAGCACCTTTAAATGACAAATTATAAAGAAACGATGAGAGATAATTTACTGACATAAGATCCTCAATATCCAATTCATGCAAAACCTTAATTGAAGAATAAATAGTTTTGAAAAAAGCAAAACATTTAATTCTCATATCCTGGTGTTTGTTCTTAAAATGATCAAACCACCACAAATCGAACCCTTTACGTTAGTCACATAAAATGAAATACTAAGAAAAGTATTTCACAATTGTATTTGAGTAAATGTAGCCGATCATACATAGTTACTTTCCACCACTCATTATCGTAGAGTAAATTTTTTTTAAATTAATAACAGCTCCCCTAAATGCACAACACTCCTCTTAGGGGTTAACATGGGCTGTTCTGTGAGATTTCTAGTGGGGGCTTGCTGTAAAATCTTTCGCCACAAGGGGGCAGCAAAGACTCGTATTTATTTAAGTTCATTTCAAAACAAATAACTATCTATCAATCTTTGACCATCATTTGGTAAAGTTTGGTATTTTTACTCAGAACAAAAAAATTAAACTTTTGTATTTTACAAGTAAATTATATTTTAACAAATGTATTTTTTCTTAAAATTACCCCACATGTAGTTGCTTTTGAAAATGACTTGAACATATTTTTTCAGTCTTTAAAAAGATTAAGAGTTGATTTGCTTGAGTTATGTATTGATCAAAGCAGCAACCATTACATGTAGATTAAAGGTGCAGTGTGTAATATGACATCATCAAGAAAGTTCTACAAAGTTCTAGAATGCAACGCTCCCTGGGTAACCCGAACTCTTTCGAATAATAACAGAAGCTACAGTGGCCTTCAAGGACAAGAACTATTCTAAATTTTAAACAATGCATCTGATGACATTCCAACTATGACACTTTCGGCACAAGATGGCGGCACTAGGCCTTGGTCCAAAATATGCAGAAATATGGACATATATGAGACCCTTTCTAAAGGAAAAAAAAATAAATAAAAAAAAAAAAATTCAGCTATTATGCACTAAATTAAATATACTTATGGATATTATAATTACTTTCTACAAAATCTGCTAGGAAATAAAACCCAAAATTCTACACACTGCAGGTTTAATTCATATTTAATTAGATTTTGTATGAAGTTGAGTGTTGTTATTTCCTTTTATTTCTCAAGTATGCTGCATATTTAAAATAATTTCCAAAAAGTTAAATTATACAAAAAAAAAATTGTATTTAAAAACTTTTTAAGAAAACATAATACACAAACAGTCTGTGTTGATGGACTTATCAAATATTATCCCACGACTGCAACTTCAGGATGTTAAAAATAAAGAATAATAACAATAAAATGAAATACAGACAATAAGAAATAAACATGGCTTGAATTTAAGAGAAGTTTAATGTCAGCCAGTCATGACCAGGTTTAGTGGAACACAGACAGTCGTTAGCAGGAAATGGAATTCAGTACAATAATCTGATTTGTGCACTCTATCAGTTTACATGAACACTGGTGTAATATTACTCTGCTGCTCTTTAATCTAAAAGCCAGAAGACATAAAGAAAACACATCGATTTAATTTGATTGTTGAAGTCACAAAAACAAAGCGATGTTTTTGATACAAAGCCACAATTTCACCACAAGTTGAATTCGACCCCGGAGCCGAACAGTGAAATGCCCATTTTCCGACCGATGGAGACGCCTGTGCCCAGCAGCTTTACCTCTACCCCTGTCGCCCCGATGGTGGCGCCGGTGTCTGCTGCCACGCCCAGGGTACCTTTCACTGGACCGTTAGTGGTAGAAATACTGAACACCTCTGCTTTGCAAAAGAGGGTCGTACTGCGGTTCTCTTTAGAGGTGCCCCATCCAAACGCAACATTGGGCCCTTTCGCCATCATCTCCAAATCGCCCGCTTGAGATTTAAAAAGGCCTAATCCTGCACCAGCATAATGTCCTATTCCATCTTTTTCTACGTATACAGCAGCACCCGCATAGCCACCAGTTAGAGAATCATCAGCCCGGTTGAGGTTATTATCGGCACGGCCTGTCCCAACAAGGCGCGCTGCAAACAAAACAGAAATTACATTCATAATTAATTCTCAAAAGGACGACTAGAGAACGCTGGAAAAGATTCTGTGGTCTGGAGACATAAGAAGTGATTTGAAAATGAGATAGGCTATCTATAATACAATTTGCTTAATTAATTAATTAATTAATTAATTAATTAATTATAAATCCTATACAATACAATTACGAGAATAAAAAATCTCAAAATGTAGCTAATTTAAAAAATTTTTTTTTTTATGTTTAATCAAGAATCAAAGGCTATTAAAGAAGAAAATTTTATGTAAAAAAAATGTATAAAGCAGAGAGTCACAAAGCTTCAGGCTTGGATCCTCTTTTTAGTCTAAAGGCCAGGACACACCAGTCCGACTACCCGAAAATCGCGACTGCCGATCCAGGGAGCTCCAGTCTTCCCATCGCGGCCGAAAAAGTGCAAAGAACACACCAAACCGACTGCTGACTTTCCGTACGCTCTGCGCTTGCGCGGGACGTAATGTCTCCATAACAGCAGGCGGCGCTAAAATGTATTGTGGCCCGAAAAAATACGGAAGCCGGAAATGATGGGACGGCTCTCTAGAGTCTAGACCATACACATAGATATAAATACGTATTTATATTTATGGACCATAAAGAGCACCATTTTTAGCAGAGAGTGTCGAGCATGGTGTCGAGCAGTCAACAAGGGTTGATGCATGTGAGTACTCGCTGAACGAAACAAACAAACACATTAAAACGATGGCTAACTGTTGTTAGCTGTTTGTGCTACCCGCCTCACTTCCGGGCTTCACTGATTCGCTAGCCCTCCACAAATCAAATTGCTCCAAATGAAAGACTGTCCGCCGCCGATTGAACATGTTTGAACATGTTCAATCGGCTCAAAAGAAGCCCGACGACATCTATGACGACCAATTTCACGGCACACACCAAACAGATTCGTGTCCCCGACCCCTCCCGACTCTACGACGGCGATTATCGGGCCGGTGTGTCCTGGCCTTAATGAAGACCATCAGATATATTTTGATTCAAAATTGTTTGGTTGGGATGATCGACCGTGGGGCCATAAAACCTTTTTGATATCGAGGTAGCCAACTGAGCAGTCATGTGTTAGACAGTGTTTTATTATTGGTTTAAAATAAATTCATAATTCATTTTCCCCATAATATTTTGACTTGACACGTTTTCTCTCTAAATATTATTCTCACAACATTTCAACTTTTTAATATTAACTCAGTCCTGAAATGGGTGTTTGGTGTTTTGTGCCCCCAACAGAGCCTTCGAGCCCTAAAATGTCTTCATCACCAACAGACCAGTGGAGTAAAACATGCAACATTATCGTTTTACCGATAAAAATGTAAAAAGATTAATTTACTGACCTTCATACTCTGGGTCTGAAAGAATAAAAAGGGAAACTTTGTTATTTTTTAAGTTAATGTTTCCATTTAAAGGGATAGTTCAGTATTTTGCAGTAGGAACCTCATACAACCCCACTTCAAAAATACTAGACTATCCCTTTAAAATCCGCAATCAATTTCAACATTTCAATTTCACAAGATTGTTGAACTTTTAAGCTCACCACACTTGCATTATGGTTACAGTTGTACACTTGTATTTATAATATAGTCCACGGGCCAGACCCCAAAATTTCACTCGTCGCTACCACTCAAGGTGGCAAAGTCTCATTTCTGTAAAGATACGCGTCTGTAGATGATATTTTGGTGTGATAACCCTTCCTGAGTGACAGCTGTAGAAGTGTTATCAGCTGATGAAGTTAACTTCCAATTGCACTTTAGACACTGTTGCCTACCTGGGTTCAGGCTATTTCATAATAATGTGTTTGGTATCATTGTAAAGGGGACAATCTAAGCTTTCATTGAAGTCATATAGGGTGTATATATATATATATATATACAGTGGCTTGCAAAAGTATTCATACCCCTTGAACTTTTCCACATTTTGTCATGTTACACCCATACAAGTAATTTTATTTTATTGGGATTTTTTGTGATAGACCAACACAAAGTTGCGCATAAGTGTGAAGTGGAATGAAAATTATAAATATTTTTCTAATTTTTTAAGAAATATAAAACTGAAAAGTGTGGCGTGCAAAAGTATTCATACCCCTTTACTCTGATCCCCCTAAATAATATCCAGTGCAACCAATTGCCTTCAAAAGTCACTTAATTAGTAAATAGAGTCCATCTGTGTGTAATCTAATCTCAGTATAAATGCAGCTGTTCTGTGACGGCCTCAGAGCTTTGTTAGAAGTGAACAAACCAACACAAGGCTCTCAACAAACAGCATCATGAAGACTAAGGAACACGCAAAACAGGTCAGGGATAAAGTTGTGGAGAAATTTAAAGAAGGGTTAGGTTATACAAAGATATCCAAAGCTTTAAACATGTCTCGTAGCACTGTTCAGTCCATAATATCCAAATGGAAAGAGTATGGCACATCTGGAAATCTACCAAGAAGTGGCCGTCCACCTAAACTGGCAGGCCGGGCAAGGAGGGCATTGGTCCGAGAAGCATTCAAGAGGCCCATGGTTACTCTGGAGGAGCTGCAGAGATCAACAGCTCAGGTGGGAGAATCTGTCCACAGGACAACTATAAGCCGTACACTCCACAAATCAGGCCTGTATGGGAGAGTGGCAAGAAGAAAGCCATTGTTGAAAAAAAATCATAAAAAGGCCCGTTTGCAGTTTGCCAAAGGCCATGTGGGGGACACAGCAAACATGTGGAGGAAGGTGCTCTGGTCGGATGAGACCAAAATTGAACTTTTTGGCCTGAATGCAAAACGCTATGTATGGCGGAAAACTAACACTGCACATCACCCTGAACACACCATCCCCACTGTGAAATATGGTGGTGGCAGCATCATGCTGTGGGGATGCTTTTCTTCAGCAGGGACAGGGAAGCTGGTCAGAATTGATGGGAAGATGGATGGAGCCAAATATAGGGCAATCTTGGAAGAAAACCTGCTGGAGTCTGCTAAAGACTTGAGACTGGGGCGGAGGTTCACCTTCCAGCAGGACAACGATCCTAAACATACAGCCAAAGCTACAAAGGAATGGTTTAGGTCAAAGCATATTCATGTTTTAGAATGGCCCAGTCAAAGCCCAGACCTAAATCCAATTGAGAATCTCTGGAAAGACTTGAAAATTGCTGTTCACAGACGCTCTCCATCCAATTTGACTGAGCTCGAGCTTTTTTGCAAAGAAGAATGGGCAAAAATATCAGTCTCTAGATGTGCCAAGCTGGTAGAAACATACCCCAAAAGACTTGCAGCTGTAATTGCAGCAAAAGGTGGTTCTACAAAGTATTAGCTCAGGGGGTATGAATACTTTTGCACGCCACACTTTTCAGTTTTTTATTTGTAATTTTTTTTTAAAACAATTTATAATTTTCATTTCACTTCACAATTATGCCCCACTTTGTGTTGGTCTATGACATGAAATCCCAATAAAATAAATTTACGTATGTGGTTGTAACATGACAAAATGTGGAAAAGTTCAAGGGGTATGAATACTTTTGCAAGGCACTGTATATACATATATATATATATATATATATATATATATATATATATATATATATATATATATATATATATATATATATATATATATATATATATATATATATATATATATATATATATATGTGTGTGTGTGTGTGTGTGTGTGTGTGTGTATACATATATACATATGTATATGTATATGTAGGCTATAATTAAATTTCCTCTGGCCCATGGACTAATATCTTAACGTCTACAAACACCAAAGTGTACACAGTAATCAATTCTTCTACATGACGTTTGCCTACCTGCCATCTTCAGGACAAGTAGTTTCCTCTGAAAAACAAAGAGGTAATGTCGGTTTCAAACAATGTGTCGTATTATCGCAATTAAACTGAAATAACAAGATGCAATTAAAATGTCCTTATTATGTGTCATTATGTCAATAACGTATAATATATAATATTTTTGGGAGTTAACAAACATTTTTGTTTTGCACTCTAAAAGCTGACACGATAGGTTTCTTACCTGAATGAGGTTTCTTGGTTTAAGGTGAATGTTATATGCTGCGTTCACAGAGCTGATCTGCTGAACTACACCCACTGAGGGGCATAATATAGGCTAGGAGTACAGAAAGCAAAAGTAAAAAACATCATGGCATTCCTTCACAGACACTCACAGATAAACAAAATGTCATGTAACACAATTTCAACTTTTTCACTTAGACGTGTTGCAAATTCCAAGGCTTCGGCACAGAAAGCTGTTTTGTCAGAGAACCATATCTATCAAAAATAAATGCTATTGCAAACCCTGTTGCCTAACACATAAACACCTGTTTTAGGAGCAAGGCCCCTTGGCTTTAGTCACAATAATTTTTTAGCGCACACAGGCCATTAAGATAAATCAGATGACAAACATACACCTAAGTACAATTCTGGAACAGGTTATTTATATAAAAATGCTAAATCTGTGCTAAAAGAAAGATGAACAAAATTATTATCGTAGTATTTTCTGCACTATGGTCTTTCTTTGTCTGATAGAGAAACCTTTCGGCAGTTTTAAAGTATCTGTTTGTTTAAGACTTTATAGCAGCAATAGAATATATTCAACTGAAGAGGATATTTAGAGGTTATAAATGAAACATTCACAGGAGAGCTGACCTTGCTGCTCAACATGTTGTAAAAGTTAATGCTGTTTCAGAGGTTAATGTTTCTCTGAGTTATCAGTAAGTAGGCAAGGCAAGGCAAGTTTATTTATATTGCACAATTCAAACACAAGGCCACTCAAAGTGCTTTACAGGGGCAAGATTAAAATACATAAGACACATTAGAAGACATTTAAAAGCGAATGAAAAATTACAGGTTAAAATGGAAACAGAAAAGTCTTCAGACTCGATTTAAAAGAACTGAGGGTTGCAGCAGACCTCAAGTTTTCTGGGAGTTTGTTCCAGATATTTGGTGCATAAAAACTAAAAGCTGCTTCTCCTCGTTTAGTCCTAACTCTTGGGACTGTAAGTAAACCTGTCCCAGACGACCTAAGGGCTCTGGACGGTTCATAACGTATCAGCAGATCAGTAATGTATTTTGGCGCTAAACCATTTAGTGCTTTATAAACCAACATCAGTATTTTGAAATCAATTCTTTGAGTGACAGGAAGCCAGTGTAAAGACCTCAGAACTGGGGTAATGTGATCCACTTTTTTGGTCCTAGTAAGGACTCGAGCAGCAGCGTTCTGAATTAGCTGAAGCTGTCTGATAGATTTTTTTGGAAGGCCTGCAAGGACACTGTTACAGTAGTCAAGTCTACTAAAGATAAATGCATGGACAAGTTTTTCTAAATCTTGCTGAGACATAAGTCCTTTAATTCTTGATATGTTTTTAAGGTGGTAGTATGCTGACTTATTAATTGATTTAATGTGTTTCTTGAAATTCAAGTCGGAGTCTATGACAACACCAAGATTTCTGGCTTGGTGTGTGGTTTCTAGCATAACAGATGTAAGCTGTGCGCTGACTTTTAATTGTTCATCTTTGGCACCAAAGACAATTACTTCAGTTTTGTCGTTGTTTAATTGAAGGAAATTTTGGCACATCCAATCATTGATTTGTTCAATGCACTTACTCAGTGCTTGTATCGGACTGTAGTCTCCTGGTGATATGGTTATGTAAATTTGTGTGTCGTCTGCATAATTATGGTAGCATAATTTGTTCTTATTCATAATCTGAGCTAGTGGGAGCATGTAGATGTTAAACAGAAGAGGCCCAAGAATGGAACCTTGGGGGACCCCGCATTCAATATGTGTCCACTCAGATGTGAAATTGCCTATTGACACATAGTAGTCTCTGTCCTTTAAGTAGGATTCAAACCAGTTTAGTACAGTTCCAGAGAGTCCAACCCAGTTTGCTAGTCGATCTTGTAATATGCTGTGGTCAACTGTGTCAAAAGCGGCACTGAGATCCAGTAAAACTAAAACAGAACTTTTGCCACTGTCTGTGTTTAAGTACATTTAATCTATCATTGTAAAGGGGACACTAAACTTTAATTTATGCCATGCACTGAATATTTCTGATGGGTAAAGGATTCCCTGTTCAAACAATCACACACATTTTCCCCATATTTTTGCCTTAACCATAGACTTTCTTTTAACCCTGTGGAATCGAGGAACATCAGAGACACACAATACCAAAACTGGAATACTCACATGACTACACTATCTCTGAACATTCCGTCCGATCCATTTCCATTGACAGGCGACCGGTGCGTTACTTTAATAAAATGAATAACTCGGAAAAAAAATAACATTGGAAATGTGGGAAGTTTTAATGCAAAATCAATACAAATTGGGCCTTTAAAGAAGCTTTTATATTGTAGGGGAGAGTGGCCTAAGTTGTGCCGGTGGGGAAGTTGTGCCACCTCTTGTTTCTAGAAAACCGTATATATCCAAACATTTCAGAAAAAAAATTCAATACAAAAAAGTATTGTTTTAATGTAAAGAATCGATGTTCCCTATTCACCTGCAGTGTCTTGCC
>NC_137211.1:3945793-3998293 GCF_949987685.1 Ammodytes marinus | reverse complement strand
AAGAAAGGCAGAAAACCCAAAGGTGAGTCATACCGTATTTAGGTTGAAGTCGACAAACACTGTCAAACAGTTTCTAGGCTAGGGAGCGCCTTTAGCTCAGTTGGTAGGGCGTCCCCCCCATGGGCCTCGGCCAGCAGCGGACCCGGGTTCGATTCCAGCCCGCGGTCGTTCTCTGCATGTCACTCCCCTCTCTGCCCCATTTCAACTCTGTCTCTACACTATCAATAAAACATGAAAATGCCAAAAAAAAATCTTAAAAACAAAACAAAAAAAAATGTTTCTAGGCTCATTAACAAAAAAACTGTAACATTGACATTTCAAAAGTTGCAAAACAAAAAGTGTGCAACATCGAGTTTTAGTTTCTTTTGCAATTATTGAGTTTTGCTTGTGTTAGTTGTATGTTACTTTTATGTGAAAAGTGTGTGTGTGTGTGTGTGTGTGTGTGTGTGTGTGTGTGTGTGTGTGTGTGTGTGTGTGTGTGTGTGTGTGTGTGTGTGTGTGTGTGTCTGTGTCTTTGAGAGGCCCCAATCTTCCGAACTGTGTGTTTTTCAGAACCTGTTGAAACAGAGTACGCTACAAACCAAGAGGTGAGTTTGAGTACATTTGAATCTTTGCAACAGCATTAGTATTTGTGACATCAGATCAAATATATAAACCCCAGACCCTTCAGGGGGCGCTCCGATGGCGTAGTGGGTAGAGCGCGTACCATATCGACTCCGGCCTTCGTTGCAGTGGTCGCGGGTTCAAATGTATAACCACATGGTCACTTGCTGCTGTCACAACTCTAAAACCAATCCAATCCCTTTTTAAAAAGGCCATAAAAATCTTTGACAAAAAGCCATTTTCGTTTCACCACTGCATTGTTTTAGATAAACATCATTTATTAAATTTTCATAACTTTGTTTATTTTAAAAATGCATGCTTTATAAAATTTTGCACAGGCTTGCTCCTCCACCATTGAAAGATTTTATTAAGCTGAAGTCTGCGAGTGGGACTGGCACCAGGGCCACAGCCCGAGGAGACTGTGACGTCCCATACAGACGCACTACATTCGGACAAACAGTTCTGTCAGTCAAAGGAACTAAATATTATACTCTCCCACTCACAATAAGAGACTCACAAAATTATTCAACCTTCAAAACACACCTCAAACAGTCGATAAAAGAAAACCAAGTCTGTGACCACCTTTAAACTCTTTTATTTTCTAGTGTTATTTGTGCCTTTGTATATGTATTCTTTTTTAACCTGTATTTCTTTGCATGCCGGGGACAACAGATGAAATCTAGCATTTTTGCTAAAATCTGGCATTTTTACATACATGACAGTGCATATTTCATGAATATGCACTGTCCCTAATAAATAAACAAACAAACAAATCCGACCCGTGGACCTTTACTGCAGGTCATCCCCCCCCTCTCTCCCTCTCTCTCTCTCTCTCTCTCTCTCTCTCTCTCTCTCTGTCTCCCCATTTCAACTCTAATAAAGCTTGAAAATGCCAAAAAGTAATCTTTAAAAAACAAAACAAACCCTTCTTCTCTCCCTGCAGGCCGGCCCAGAGTATGAGGAGATCAGAGAAGACAGACGGAGCAAACCTCCTCCGGTAGAAATATCCACCGTTTACGCTTGTGCCAAATATAGTAAACCGGATGGAGTTGAAACCAGTGACGACATCTACAGCTTAGCCACTGCACCCGTTTCTCAGAACAACGTAAGTAAAAAAAATAGGAAACCGTGACATAGTTATGCATTACCTTACAGAGTTTTGAAAAACATTTTTTGTTGTAACTACTACATAGTTGGCTTACCGTGAAAAGCACCCCAAAAAAATCTGCTTCTGTTCATCCCAGAATCAAACACTGTGGTGGGTACAGTTTTGTACGGCTGAGGTTAATAGGTTGGGTAAGTTTCATGGACGTATGACTTTCCATGTGGGAGATAGTTTTTAATAATTACAACATAGATTTTTATTTCTTTTATTTTTTAGTAACTACCACAAAGATATACATTACCTTTTTTTTTTAAGTTTAAAAACTAAACAAAAAAAATACTATGTAGTAGGTAATACATATCTATGTAGCAGATACAACCAGTTTGTGTACCTCATTGTAAAGTGTTACTGCTTCCTTTTACTCAGAAAATTAAACTATCTTGGACACAAATGAATTTCTTACTTCCGTTGGAGAATAGAACACACTGAGCTGCAACAAATGGAATCAACTTCCTGATGAACTGACGCAAATCTGAACTAAATTTAGACATTTCATTTTATTCTATTTCGTTTTAGTTGTTTTTTTAATATTTTTGTTCATAAATGTTATTCTATGTAAAACCATTCTGAGTTGAGTTTGAGTTTGAAATGTGCTGTAGTATATTAATAATATATACATAGTGTATTTATAATGTGCTAAGCTGCTTTGCTGGGCATTTATTAGAAAGAGGAACTGGGCCAGTGTTTTTCACACCTCAAGATATTTCAAAGCTTCCGTTTTCGTGCAGAGGAAGTTTGCAGTCTGAAGGTTTAAGAGAGAGAGAGAAAGACTTAAAGGTGCTGCAATGAACATTTTGAAATTCAGATATTCACTACAGTATTACCCAATAGATTTGGAGATAATCAACCAATCAATCAATCAATCAATCAATCAATCAAACTTTATATATGTAGGTCATATATTATACTATCTAAAACCATTCTGAGTTGACTTTGTGATAAAATGTGCTACTTTCAAATTCAGATATTCACTACACTACTACCCAATATATTTGGAGATAAAACCCTACTGGCAGTTTAAATGCAGCAGCACACAAGCTGAAAGATTGGGTTTAATGTCCTGGGACTATAAGATCTGTCATTTTAAGTTGCTTTAGACTGTTACGATGCAAGCAATATAGTCTTTAAAAAAAATAGGAAACCATACAATATATACAACTCATTGACTGACTGAAACATGAGCTGGTGGTTGTTCTAACAGCCAGCTGCACTAAAGCAGTGTGGAAGTGTGTGAAGATGCAGTACCATCAGCGGCCACCAGATGGTAACAGCAACAACCTCTGACTTGGTTTGAACCTTGTGTCTTTTAACAGGTGTCTCATTGAAAATGAATATATTAACAAAATAAGTTAAATGTGCACTGTGGGGTTGTCAGAGAACTTAACTTTTTTTGAAAGATATGTTCTCATAACTGAATAAACAAACTTTCCTCACAGGTAAATGTGATCCCTGGAAAACTGTTTGAAGTTAGAAAGCTTCCTGAAAAGTTACTGTTTCACTGTTGTTGTTTACAGAAGCAGGGCCCACAGTTTTTTTACAAAGATATTTGAGTTGAGTTTTATATATTTTTTTCTTCTGAATTTGAAATATCGAATTCAAGCAACTTAAATGTATATATAATGATTTTTTTGAATTTGAATTTTTTGACTTATCTTGAAAAACATTGAAAAATAAAAGTGAAAATTAGTTAAATTCAGAGGCAAACAATTGAGATAAAAATTTCATGCATAAATATTCAGTGCTAGAAATTCAATTCAATGGATTTATTTTTAATTTCAAAGTATCTGTGTTCCTAATCTTCCAGACTGAAGACGACTCGAGGAAACTCACCTACGCTGAGGTGGATTTTTCTAACGTTGCAGCGTCACGGCTCCGTAGCGCCCCCTGTGGTGAGAAGGATAATGTCGTCTACTCTACTCCACGGCTCAACCCCTCCACTCCTCTGTACTCTACTGTTAACAAATAGAATACCTCAGAAGTAGCTTAAAGCTGGGGTATATGATTTCTGATTGGTCAAAGTTAACATGAGCTGTACACTTTGACCAATCAGAGCAAGGCTCCGATTCTCTGTTCTTATTGGCTGTTGGGACTGTCCATTCACTTTGGCACGACTTTGTTGGTGTAGAGCAGGGGTGGCCAACCCGAGGCTCGCGAGCCGCATGCGGCTCTTTGCCCAGCTTCGTGCGGCTCTTCAATTCATATCAAATTATGTGATTATAATTTTTTTTTTTTTTTTTTTTTTATACTTTTTTTTTGTGTTGGTCTATGTGTGTGCATGTTCGCAAACGTTTCATGCGGCTCTTACGTTCGTTTTACATGTTGTCTATTATTTCCTTTTTTATTTCATTAATGTGTAGGCCCTATGTGTATGCCTGTTCGCAAATGTTTAATTGAGGACGCAACATAACGTTCGCAAACGTTTGGTGCGGACGCAACATAAAACTGCCCGCTCAGCTTGGAGGGAGGTTTTCCGTGAGTAAACTATTTGTGTCAAGTTCGTTCCGAAACAGAGTGGGAGAGTTCATATTTTTTGTTGAACGTTATGCCAAGCCATTCTGCCTTATATGCCAGGTGTCATTTGCGCATTTCAAGGCTTCAAATCTTCGGCGCCACTTCACCTCTCTCCATGCTAAAAGTAAGTCCCACAAAGCAACATGCATAGTAAGAGAAAAACGCTATTTTAAATTGTTATATTTTTGTTTGTGGACTTGGTTGAACTGAGAGTTTGTGTGTGAGGCAGTGCACACAATGTTCATTGTTGAAAATGACTGCCCTGTCGTCTTTAGTACTGTAGGAGTCCAGTCCTGTCATTATCACAGGGGCGGCCTTAACGATCTGGGGGCCCGTTTCAAGTCCTAGTGTGGGGCCCCCTGTTTTTTTTTTTTTTTTGATAAATAATGCTTGTGCATGCATGTGCAAGCTCCCCGCGAAAATAAAAACGCCCCCCCCCCCTGAAATCTTACTGGCCACCCCAGTGCCCCCCCCCCCCAGTTCAAATGTTATTTTTTATTTTCATTTTATTTTTTTAATTACATTTTTTTCCTGATATGTATCCTAGTTCAGAGATGATATGTATTTTTTTTTCTTTCTTAACTTTTTTTGATAGGTAGTTGCCAAGTTCATCACACAAACACTCCAATCCACTGATATGAGATCAGTTTTCAATTTTCAATTACTAAATTAATGGTAGGCACTAGAACTGGTCTCTGGTCAGCAAAGGTCTTGAAAACAGCATAAGTGTGCTTGTGACATGCGTGCCACCCATGCATGTGTATAGGCACGTGTCCCAGCAGATTTTTGAAATCTGAATAAAAAAATTAAAGTTTGTAGTTAGCGAGTGTAACATGTTCTTAGCAAGGGCAGACTTTCATAAATAAAGGTTTATTTTTTTAGCAAGATATTTGGTCAAAAGCTAGTGGTCATCCGTCCCTCTGTGCAGTTGTTAGGCATCTGGCTGCTAGCAAGTTATGTTGTCTTGCTAATTTTACTATTCATCTGAGCTGAAATAAATATTGACTTTTTCCTTTATTATCTTCGCCAGAATGCACCAGAATGCTTAGATTACATGTTAAAAACACAAAAAAAATCTTCTGGGGGGGGATGCCCCCAGACCCCCCTTCAGGGGTTTAGTTTTCTGACAAACATTACAATGGATACTAACATGATGTGGGCATTTGGGATTATAAATCATCTTTGAATTGGTTGTACAGCATATCACATGCTATTCATTCAGGGGTGCGATGGCCACCCCACTCTAACTCTGTGGCCCACCTTGGCCACCCCCAGTCAAAATTTCCTGGAATCGCCACTGTGTGTACCCGTGTGTACGATGTGGCTCTTTGCAGTAACACAGTTAAAAATGTGGCTCTTTGTCTCTGACTGGTTGGCCACCCCTGGTGTAGAGCGTGTCAGGGAGGGACCATAGGGGAGGGACCAAAGAGAACAAGTGGAGCGGTTGAGGTATTTGGATTCGAATCTCTATCCCAACTGCTATTTTCTCCCGAAATCCTCCACCCCAGCTTTAATTTATTCTCTCAGTTGCCAACAGGTGAACACAATGTTTTTTGAGTGAGTAACACGCACACATAAACAGCTTTTCCTTAAAAACCTACTTCACCGGTGGAAATATGAAGGTGTATTGAACTCTGAGATCCTATGTAGTGTAAATGTGCAAAAAGTGTAGAAATCGATTCATCCTCTGAGAAAAGGCAGAAAGAGTGTTTTATGGTCTCACTGTATAACCCTACATTTTACTATGTGTGACATCACACATGGTAAAATGTAGGATTTAACCTTGTGTGAGACCAAACAGCACCAACTGCTGGGAATAAAAGTACTTAAAAGAAAAATATTTTTTTAAACATCATATTATTTTTTAAATGTTAACTGAATATATGAGATCTTTCTATGAGCTTGTTGTATCTGCACAATTGTACATATTATGTTTTTTACAGTTTAATTCTGTATTTATTCTGTTTTTTAAATTCTGTCAAATGACAAATTCCTGATGCTTTATGAAATAAAAAATACATTGAAAATAATTTAAAACGGCCTGTTTTCACATCATTACTGTACCAAGCTGACCCAGAACAGATAGCAGTGCACCGCCACAGTATGGATGGGGGGTGGGGGGAAGGTTTCTTGGACATTTTTTGTGAGTAAAAAAAACTTCACCAAACCCCTCCTCCCCCTGGCATCCTTTTGGATGTTTAGTTTGGCATTATTTAATGACACAACACAAGTTATCCGAGCTTCTGTCTCTAGTGTTGGTTCATAATAAATATATAATGGGAAAATATTGCAAATAAATGAATTTAATCTCTTGTATTTGAATACTATGTTGTGATTGGTTAAATCACCTCTCAATCAAAAAAGTCGCATGGCAACTGTTTTGGCTCAGTTAGCCAATCAGGAATTAGGCCCGCCTCCTTGTAGCGTCAGCAGACAGCCGTTACGGAGAACTGTTCTTTTCGGGACGAGCCACTGGACGTGATAAAATCTCTCTGTTAACGTTACGTTACGTAGCTATTTAAAAAGTGAATCGGATGCTCATTTAGAACCCAGAACCAGATATATAGTGAGAATATAGTAGTTTGATAGTGAGAATAATTGATTTTGACCCTGTGTGACGAGGCTGCTAACATCAGCAACTTTTTGTTGACAAGCTACATCAGAGAGATTTTCCCCACCACTAAAAGTCCCGAGGAGCCCGTACATTGAAACGATTCCCTGGGTGAGTCTCCATGTGTAAAGATGTGATATTGGAATTGTGTCTTTTGGGTGAAAAATGATGTGCTAAGCTGCTAACTGGCCGCAGCTAAGTATGCGTGCTAACTGTCTAGCATAGCGCGTTGTGTCGTTGCACTTGGCGTGCCGTGACTGATGATTTGGCATTTTTTTCACTGTGATGTTGTGATGTGTTGATGTGTCGGTGATGCTGCTAGCTGTGTTAATTTGCCTTATGGTGAAAAGCAATATGAGCTTATAAAGCAGTGAGTTAAAGGTGCTAGCTTTACAATTATCATTCTTCCAGTAACTAAACTTTAGCTATGCTAACAACACAAAGACAATACAAATTGAATGGGTTTTGAAGTGTTTTATTTGAACAGCTTTTTAGAGTTGAAAGTGTCAATCATATTATGTTTTTACATTGTTTTAAATTACTTAAAATATGATTAATAGAAACATTAAGTGACTGAAATGTAGATGACTAAATGGAATCAATAATTAAATCAAAAGTACTTGAAAGTACAACACAAACCTGATGCAGAATTAGCTAAAGCAAATGAAACCAGGAAAAGTAAACTACTAAAACCGAAAAATACGCATGTATATACTAAACACACGCACGCACACACACACACACACACACACACACACACACACACACACACACACACACACACACACACACACACACACACACACACACACACACACACACACACACAGTTGAGTGTGTGGTCTTTGAAAGAGGGACCACATCATTTAGATAAGCGACAAGTTCCTGGTTTGTCAGTGAAGACGAAAGAGTCAGCGTGGAACCACCAGAGCCTGAAACATGAACGTCGGACACACTTTGATCTTTTTCTTCGTCCTCAGTGAGTATTACCCTTTTCTATTGTCTCTTTCTGTATGTAGAAGCTGTAGATAAACCTCATAGCATATCTTAAAGTTTTTAAATTGGACAGTGTGAGAGTTACTTAAAAATGTCAATAATTTTGAGTACTATTTATCTCTTCTAAATATAAACCTCCTCAAACCACGGACTGTGTAGTCACTCAAATATGAGTGTGTATTGTGAAGACTAGGTTAGGCAACGGGTCAGCAACCTTTACTATCAAAAGAGACATTTTGTCCGCTGTTCGGACAAATTAAATTGGTCTGGAAACACAAAACATATTTGATAGCACAGCTTATACAGTTTAAAATATAGTTATATAGTGTTTCCCATAGATTTTGGGAGACTGTAGGCCGGGGGTACCCTTGTTCTAGGGGGGTCTCGGGGCATGCCCCCCTGTAAGAAAAATGTGTAACTTATTCTAAAGTAAATGCATCAAACTGGTGCACTTTGAGAGGAAAATTAGGAGGTTAAATCAACTCTGTCCTATGTGAGCTGTTTAGTACTATTTTCTGTAATAATGTGTAGACACTCGGTTACATAACATGGAAGCTATTAAAGAATAAGTTATTGTTTTTTATCAAACTATTTGTGGGCTATTACATAGTATCAATCAAACTTGAGTGTGAACCCAATTCAGTTACCTTCTTTTATCCTAATCTTGATTAATAGCATTTGACCCATTTAGCATGGAGGTATTGAAATAGTGTTTGTGAAAACGTGACAGTGTTTTCTCGACGTTAAGTCAGTGGTCAGTGTTCCGTTACGTGCAAGGGCTGGTGTGTGTGTGTTAATTAACCGTTCTCCTGCTGCGTACTGCCGGTGATACTAGTAAACTTCGCTGATGAATGTCTGTTGAACCAATCCAACTTGAAACCAACTTCACCGCGGTAATTAACGTTTAGTTACTTATACTTGATTAGTGGACAATGGTTTTAAATGTATGTGTCTAGAGCCGTTTCGAGCCTGGAGAGCGTGTGTGCGCAGGGGGACGGGCTGATTGACTCAGGGTGAAAGGAGACTGAAAGGGAGATTCTTTGCTTAAGCGATTGAACAACGGCGTTATATATTATCCCTGCAGGGAAAGGCACTGGGCCATAGTCGTTGGATCTGACGAATATCTTAGTTGACGCAAATATACAGAAAATGTATAGACTCTGCCACCGCAGAGGGTCTATAAAGCCGCATGCAGCTTTTTAAATACACTCATATGAAATGGGTTTCCTGAGCTACGATAGCAAGAGGAAGCCCTGGGGTCAGTTTCATAGTGATGCTTTAAGATGTGGTCTAAAGCAGACCTGTCATTGTCACGTACACAGCTTCTTGTATATATGGTGATACGTATTGACACTTCTCACCTTCTGTACTGGGCGTCTCAACTAAATTAAAAACAAATCTCTAGCAGATGCATGTTTTTAATTGTTACTTCCTCTTGGTACTTCCATAGCAAAGGTCACATAGCAAAATATATTTAATAGTCTAATAAGAATTCTTATTTAAATTAAACCTATATAATATGATACTTTCTGCCACAGTACTTTTGCAAACTTGTTTGAGCCATACATCTTTTTGACTGCATTATCTTATAGGACAGTAACTATTGATTGTTCATCTTTTCAACAGCGCTGGGAGATGGAGACACTGTATTCTTGGTCCATTCAGGGACTGAAGGAGAAAACTTCACAGTTGAGTGTTTCTTCCATGTGCATGGAGGCAGGAAGCTCTTCTGTAAAGACAAATGTAAAGGAAAAGGCATTCTCATTAACACAGTAAAGGACAGAGCTGAACTAGGCAGATACAGCATTGAATATAAAGCACGATCTGCATTTTCCTCTGATATTCTGTATGTCAGCATCACAAACCTGACGAAGTCTGACTCCGGACGGTACACGTGTGGTTTGGAGAACAGAGGTTGGGTTCAAGATTCATACAAGGACTTTGGGATCAGAGTTGAAGAAGGTGAGTCTCTACTGTACACTGAGAGCTGCTAATGTGTTTTCGTCTAATTCTCCTTAAAAACCAACAGATATCTGTGTTAAATATCCGATAAACTGTCACATGCATGTACACACTGTACACTTTTCATACAAGGAAATGTAACACAAAAAGCTTCATAGAATAACCCACACTCACCCAAAGTGATGTCATTGTGATTGAATAAGTAATTCATTAAAAACA
This sequence comes from Ammodytes marinus, assembly GCF_949987685.1. Taxonomy (NCBI): domain Eukaryota; kingdom Metazoa; phylum Chordata; class Actinopteri; order Uranoscopiformes; family Ammodytidae; genus Ammodytes; species Ammodytes marinus. Next base: position 3,988,226 of record NC_137211.1, on the reverse strand, counting down.
GCAACAGAACTGAAGAAACGTCATCATCAGTAAGGAAACACCAGAGGCAAGAAACTAAAAATATAATATAAAGAGATAAAATAAATAAATAAAATAAATAAATAAAATCTTTAAACAGTGGCTAATAAGAACCAGTGTTGCCAACTTAGCGATTTTGTCGCTATATTTAGCTACTTTTTGTCAGGCCAGGACCAAAAGAGGACTCAGATGCAAGGAAAAATGATATCAAACTCACTTTATTGAGTTCTAAATCTCTTCTTACAAGAAGTGTTTAAATAGACAGGCTAAAAAGTACTGTCTCTACGAAAATCTGACTAAGAACAGAATTCAAGAATATCACAACAGGGGCTTAGGAGAATGAACAAACAAAACACTTCAGCACAGGACAAAGGGAAGACGCCGACTAAATACACATGAGGATAATGGGGAACAGGTGGAAACGATTAGGGATCAGGTGAGACAATCAGACCGGTGACACATGAGGAAGGGCAAGTGACCTGAAACGAGAGGAGAGTTAGATCTTCAAAATAAAACAGGAAGTAACGAGACCAAGAACCCAAGACGAGACAACCTCACCGCGGTGTGACAGTACCCCTCCCTCTAGGGCCGACTCCTGACGGCCCAGGCTGGTCTGGGTGGTCCCTGTGAAAATCTGTGATGAGGATCTCGTCCAGGATGTGTCTAGACGGGACCCACTGTCTCTCCTCGGGACCATATCCTACCCAGTCCACCAGATACTGTTTACCACGGCCCCGGTTGCGAACTGCCAGTAACTGCTTAACCTTGTACACCGGACCACCGTCTATTACTTCTGGGGGTGGCGGCGGGGCAGCGGCTGGAACCATCGGGCTCTCCTTAGCGGGCTTGACTCGGCTCACATGGAAGGTCGGGTGGACACGGAGGGATCGGGGCAGGCGAAGGCGAACTGCTGCAGGACCGATGAGCTTGGTAATAGGAAACGGACCCACGAACCGCGGCGCCAGCTTTCTGGATGGAACTTTTAGGTGCAGATCCTTGGCGGAGAGCCACACTCTCTGTCCTGGCTGGTAGGCAGGAGCGGGCCGTCTCTTGCGGTCCGCCGTCTTCTTGACCCGGTCCCCTTGGCGAATTAACACTTGCTTGGCGGCTGCCCAGATGCGGTGGCAGCGGCGAACCATGGCATGGGCGGAGGGTACAGACACCTCCAGCTCGTTGTCTGCGAACACAGGGGGCTGATAACCAAACACACACTTGAATGGTGAAATACCTGTGGCCGAGGTGGGCAGAGTATTATGGGCATACTCGACCCAGACCAGGTGTTTGCTCCATGTTGAGGGATTCTGAGAGACCAGACACCGGAGGCCGGTCTCCAGTTGCTGGTTTAGGCGTTCGGTCTGGCCGTTGGCCTCCGGGTGATAACCCGAAGTCAGGCTGGTCTTTGCTCCGATGAGCCGACAGAACTCCCTCCAGAACCGGGAGATGAACTGGGGGCCCCGGTCTGAAACAATGTCCTTGGGAAATCCGTGAATCTTGAAAACATTGTTCATCATTATCTCCGCCGTTTCTTTGGCGGAGGGCAGTTTAGGTAAAGCAATGAATCTAGTCATTTTGGAAAATCTGTCCACCACCGTGAGGACAGTGGTGTTACCTTGTGAGACCGGGAGCCCCGTGACGAAGTCCACCGAGATGTCGGACCACGGTCTGGAGGGAATGGGAAGAGGCTGCAGGAGACCCATACGTGACCCGGAGGACGTCTTGTTGCGAGCGCAGACCGAACATGCCCCTACGTACTCCCGGACCTCCGGCTCCATGGAGGGCCACCAGAACCTCCGGGCGATAGCGAACATAGTTCTACGAACACCCGGATGACAGGAAAGCAGCGAGGTGTGGGCCCAGTGGATCACCTGTGGACGCAATTCAACCGGGACAAACAAACGATTCTCTGGACACTCACTAGGTGACGGAGCCTCACCATTAGCCTGCTTAACCTCATTCTCTATCTGCCAGGTCAGTGCTCCAACCACACATGATCGTGGGAGGATCGGTTCTGGGTCCTTGGCAGCAGGCTCGGGGTCGAAGAGACGGGACAGTGCGTCTGGTTTGACGTTTCGGGACCCCGGCCTGTATGAAAGAGAAAAGGAGAATCTGTTAAAAAATAGCGCCCACCTGGCCTGGCGAGAGTTGAGTCTCTTGGCTTTCTTGATGTACTCCAAATTTTTATGATCAGTCCATACGATGAATGGATGGTCAGCCCCCTCGAGCCAGTGTCTCCACTCCTCCAAGGCGAGTTTGACCGCCAGCAGCTCCCTGTTGCCAACATCATAGTTTCGCTCCGCCTTGGATAGCCGCCGGGACAGAAAAGCACAAGGATGCATCTTACCGTCCTGCTCTGATCGCTGTGAGAGAATTGCCCCGACCCCTTCGTTGGAGGCGTCCGCCTCGACCACGAACTGCCGTTGAGGATCTGGCATGGTGAGAATGGGAGCCGAGGTAAAGCGTTGCTTGAGGGTCCGGAACGCCGCATCCGCGTCTGGAGACCAGTGGAACTGCACCTGCGTGGAGGTAAGAGCATGGAGAGGAGCAGCTACTGCGCTGAAGCCTCTGATAAACCGCCTGTAAAAGTTAGCAAAACCCAGAAATTGCTGAACCTTTTTGCGGCTATCAGGTGTGGGCCAATCGAGCACAGCGCTAATTTTAGCCGGGTCCATCTGTACTCTTCCAGGGGCTACAATGAAGCCCAGGAAGGAGACAGTTTCGGCATGGAATTCACTCTTTTCAGCCTTGACATAGAGTTGATTGTCTAATAGTCTTTTTAACACCTGGGTTACGTGGTCTTGGTGTTTGGTCAGGTTCGGGGAGTAGATAAGTATGTCGTCTAAGTAAACATACACGAAGTGGTCAAGAAAGTCTCTCAATACGTCATTTATCATGGCCTGGAATACTGCAGGAGCGTTTGTGAGACCAAATGGCATGACTCGGTACTCATAGTGGCCACTGGGGGTGTTGAAACCGGTCTTCCACTCATCTCCTTCTCTGATCCGCACCAAGTGATAGGCGTTGCGAAGGTCCAACTTGGTGAATACTTTGGCCTGTTGAAGCTGGTCAAAGACAGATGACATGAGAGGAAGCGGGTAACGGTTCTTAATTGTTATGTCGTTGAGTGGGCTGTAGTCAATGCAGGGTCGTAGTGAACCATCTTTTTTCCCGACAAAGAAAACCCCGGCTCCGGCTGGGGATGATGAGTGGCGGATTAGCCCGGCTTTCAGGGAGGTCTCGATGTACTCCCGCATAGCTTCCCTCTCGGGTCCTGAGACCGCGTACAAGCGCCCTTTGGGGATGGTGGAGCCCGGAATTAACTCTATGGCACAGTCATAGGAACGGTGAGGAGGAAGTGATAGCGCTTTGGCTTTGTTAAAAACCTCTTTGAGGTGGTGGTAGCAGGACGGCACAGAGCTCAGGTCCGGGTAGTTGGGATCTGTGGTGGGGTTAACAGAGACCATATTAATGTCTGCGATTCCCCCTCCCCGAACTGAAAAGTTCATACAGTCACGCGCACAGTTCCCCCCCCATCCCACAATCTTACCCGTTCTCCAATCTATGTGGGGATTGTGACGTGAGAGCCATGGCTGTCCCAATATGAGGGTCTGAGATGGGGAAGTGAATACATAAAAACGAATGTTCTCTTGGTGATCGTTAATGCGCATTTTGAGGGGGGTTGTGATGTGGGTGATAGTAAACAACTCATGTCCATTAAGAGCTTTAGCTCTGATGGGTCTAGCTAAAAGTTCTATGTTAAGATCCAGTCTTTTAGCTAATTCCCAGTCCATCAAGCTTTCATCAGCCCCTGAGTCTATAAGTGCCTTGAGTTCAGTGGTGGCGTGGTGTGTTACCTGCACTGTGGTGAGAATACGTGAAGGGGTGTCTGTAGTCTTGAATTCACTCACCATCGTGGTCCTTTTAGCCGGGCAGGTGGAGACGAGATGCCCGGGTTCACCGCAGTAAAAACAGCGACCCTCCTGTAGTCGCCTCTGTCTTTCCTCCGGTGATAGCCTGGCTCTCCCCAGCTGCATAGGCTCTTCCTCTCCTTCCTCTCCTTCTAGGCGAGGATAAGGAGGCTGTTCTGGTGGAGGTCGCCGGGTGGTCGACCAGCCAGGTGTCTGCATGCGTGATGGTCTCAAGGTGCGCTGCTGTCTGAGTTGACGAGCTCGGTTATCCGTCCGGATCGCGAGGGCGATGAGCGAGTCAAGGTCCGGGGGAAGATCCAGAGGAACCAGAAGATCCTGAATAGGAGCCGCCAATCCCTTTAAGAACACGTCGTATAGAGCCGTAGTATTCCAGCCAATCTCGGCCGACAATGTGCGAAATTGGATGGCATAGTCACACACAGAGTTGTTACCCTGTTTCAGTCCGCTCAGCTCCCGAGCCTTTTCCCGGTTGGTAGTTACTGGGTCGAAGATCTTTCGCAGCGCCGTCTCAAATCCGGTGAGTGATCTGCAAACAGGAGAATCTTGGGCCCACTCTGCTGAGGCCCAGGCTTTGGCTCTGCCGGCAAGGTGGGAAATCATGAAGGCAATCTTTGATCGGTCAGTGGAAAAAGCGTGGGGATTTAGCTCATAGTGTATGGAGCAGTCTATGAGGAAAGCTTTACATAAGCCCAGTTCACCAGAGAATCGTGTAGGTGAAGCCAACTTACATGTAGCTCCCATGATGGTCATAGTAGTAACGGGATTTACTGGTAGAGTGGCGGCCACTGCCAGAGGCGCGGGTGCTGTATCCGTCTGCACTAGATGATCGTGCAGGCCCTGGAGTTGAGAGGAAAGAAGCCCCATCTGGGAGGTCATGGCGGTCTGGAACTCCTCCTGACGAGAGAGTCGGGCTTCTTGGGTTCGCAGGGCATCAGTGAGTTGATCTATCCCTGCTGAGTCCATACTGGCTGAAGTGTAATGTCAGGCCAGGACCAAAAGAGGACTCAGATGCAAGGAAAAATGATATCAAACTCACTTTATTGAGTTCTAAATCTCTTCTTACAAGAAGTGTTTAAATAGACAGGCTAAAAAGTACTGTCTCTACGAAAATCTGACTAAGAACAGAATTCAAGAATATCACAACAGGGGCTTAGGAGAATGAACAAACAAAACACTTCAGCACAGGACAAAGGGAAGACGCCGACTAAATACACATGAGGATAATGGGGAACAGGTGGAAACGATTAGGGATCAGGTGAGACAATCAGACCGGTGACACATGAGGAAGGGCAAGTGACCTGAAACGAGAGGAGAGTTAGATCTTCAAAATAAAACAGGAAGTAACGAGACCAAGAACCCAAGACGAGACAACCTCACCGCGGTGTGACACTTTTCAGCCCCCTTGGCGACTTTTTTTTCAAAACAGCGACAAGCGACAAATCTAGCTTTTTTTCTGGTGTAATTGGTGACTTTTTCGCCGAAGCAAATATCACTTTTAACGCTTCTCAACGAGCAGCGGGAGCCTCCCGGCCCGTCCCCCGTCACAGAGCACTGACAGACGGCCCGGTCCTCGCGCAGCAGCCCCTCCCAGCTGCGGTCAGAGCAGTTGATACACCTCTCCGCTCGTGTTCCGTTAGCATCACTATTAGCAGTTAGCAGCTTTTCCCACCTCTTCTACAGTCTACGAGTAGTTCAATTCAAAATGTTATGCAGTGCTTTTTTAAACCATGAGCATGTATGATTACTGCTAGACTTAACATTACCACGTTGGTTGTTTATGCGATTGTCACGTTCATAACACTAGAACCTCATCTATTCAAATATTACTGTATAAAACCCCTGTCTACAAATATGCAAATTAGGCGATGACGTCATCTACAAATGTGCAAATTAGGCGATGACGTCATCTGGCGACTTCTAGCGACTTTTTGGACAGCCAATAGCTACTTTCCTTACTGAAGAGTTGGCAACACTGATAAGAACATAAACTGTAGATCAGAGTGGGTCAGTGCGGTTCAGCTCGCTTACGCTAGATCTGGGTAGCGTTTCCACCGCCGACTTTATCCTTTAGGTAGTTGGGGTTTATAGCTGCCGCCAGAATATGGCGGTGGAACGACTGCGCTTAAGCCAGCCGTCTCTCATTTTTGCTTGGTCAAACCAGCCGCTCTTGTTTTTATTCCCCCGTGTTGTGAGCGTATTACGCCGGTAAATGCACAGAGGCGGCTTGGGGCGAGCTGACAGGCACAGTGGGCGAACAGAGCTGGCCTGTGGAAAGGAGGCATACTACTTATTTGTATCTGTACAATCAGAATGTGATCATGTTTCACAGCTCCAATCAAACCAAAACCAAACTGGACTCCCCGACCTCTTCCTACATCAACAACTACACCACAGAGTTTAAACTCCACGCCTCCATCAACTTCCTCTGACGCCACCAAGCAGAATCAACTGAAACCACCTACAGGTCCAGGTACATTTACATAGTTCAAAGGTATTTTAACAGTTTATAACTTAAGTCTCCTACTTGATTTAATCAAACTATAGAGTATTGTTACTGCCCCCTGTAATACATGTGAAAGATTCCCAAAACTGATATATACTATATATATATTTTTTTCAAACAAACACAGGTTTGCAGCTGTATGTGCGTCTGACTCTGTTCGCCTTGATCATCGTGTCCTCAGCGGTGGCTTTGCTGATATTCTTCAGGAAGAGGAACAGGGCAGCTGCAGGTGAAGCTTCAGGAAACATACACACTATCAAAGATTACTTGCTTCACTGTGGTCATATTACCATTATTAATCTGACATAGTCACATATGAATACATTACCTCATGGCCATGCATCCTGCTGTCTATCTTTCACTCGCTTCCTAAACAAATGCACACATCGCCGGCACACGCTAGCAAGGATCTTTAGGACAGCAGGCACTGGTGACGTGACAACACTACTGCTTTTTTCCAAAGGGGGCTCTAGAATCAATAAAAACTGACATTTCTTACACATATAACAGAACTTTTGGCCTTAAAGTGTGTATGTGTTTCTGGCCCTAATCTAAACTGCATGTTTTTCAGAACCTCGTGTGGACAGTGACTATGTGAACGTCCCGGGGGTGAGTGTGTCTCAGTAACATCTCAGCATCATCAGTGATTGGGACACCAACTGATATTTATAAAAACCAAACCGCTCTTCTCTTCCTGCAGGTCGACACAGTGTATGAGGAGGTCGGACAGAAGCAAACATCTACAGTTTAAACTTTCCACTGCAGCCAGTACAGAAAGAACTGTGGTGGAATTTTAGCTTTGGGTTCAGGAATCATCATCTCAAGAATTAATTCAAGGAAATTCCCTAAGAATCCTTCGAAATTTAGCATCAGTTTATATCTACTGAAACCAGAACCTGATCCAATTTGTTCTCAATTTATTGTTGTTCAAGAAGGAAGCAGTGTGTAAGTGTGTGAAGATGCAGTACCACCAGCGACCACTAGAGACCGACAGCAACAACCTCTGACTCTGTAACAAACTTATATAAAAGTGAACAGTTTTCTCTCTAAATATTTAATTTTATGTATTTGAATATGTGTCTCAATGAAAATTAATTTGTATATTAACAAAATAAGTCAATGACAGGTGTCTCAGCCAATCACTGTCAGTGGATGTTGCATTCTGTAACGTAACAAAAAAAAAAAATTAAGGTGATTAAATTGCATCTGCATTGATAAATGATCAAGTGATCTGATACATTTGAAATTGGTTTTATTAAAACAGTTTTGATGTCAATAAATTAGTCATTTCTATTGAACATTCATCATTAAAGCTGGGGTATATGATAAGTTAACATGAGCTGTACACTTTGACCAATCAGAGCGAGGCTCCGATTCTCTGTTCTTATTGGCTGTTGGGACTGTCCATTCACTTTGGCATGACTTTGTTGGTGTAGAGCGTGTCAGGGAGGGACCATAGGGGAGGGACCAAAGAGAACAAGTGGAGCGGTTGACGTATTTGGATTCAAATCTCTATCCCAACTGCCATTTTCTCCCCAAATCCCCCACCCCAGCTTTAACATGTCACAATGATTATATTCAAACAAAAATGACTTGAGCCATGAATGAGATTTAACTTACAAACAAGAAAAGTTTTCATGTAAAATGGTCAACAAACTTGTAGATAGTGGAACAGAAAAAGACATATAGAGGGGAGGAGAGTTAAGTGTGATGTGTTTGAAGGAGGGACGACATCATTTAGAGAAGAGACAAGTTCCTTATTCGTCAGTTACTAAGAAAGAGTCGGCGTGAAACCACCAGAGCCTGAAACATGAACGTCGGACACACTTTGATCTGTTTCTTCGTCCTCGGTGAGTACTACTCTCAATTTTATATTTCTATCGATTTCCCTCTCTATTTCTCTCTCTCTCTCTTTCAATATATTGTCTATTAAAGCGATATTTCAGTATTATTGAAGTGTGGTTGTATGAGGTACTTCTGCATCCAATCATCTTAGGGGAAAAACAATCATTATCCATCCCATAAATAGCTGATTAACGATCCGGTCGCCAATCGAAACAAGCCTTATTTGCAATGTGCAAGTGGTACATTCATTTGAATACTATTATTTATTTTTTACAAAACAGATGTTTAAAAAATATATGTTCATATAGCCTACTGCTATAACTTTTAAAGCCACTTCCTAACTTAGAACCTTATCATTTTTCTCTCAAAGTTTACCAGACTGATGCATTTGAACGTTAACATGTACAACACCCTCCCCCCCCCCACCACCTCCTTGCACCCCCTAATGTCACGTCCTAAAACTCCTATGCTTGCAGCCAATACAGTGTGTCTTGTTTGTCACGTCTTTCAGGCCGGACTTCACTTTTTCTTCACCACAGCTCATGCAGGTTGTTTCACATGTTGGTTTCTGTGGTTGAACATGAAGTTCTGCTATGACTCATTTTAAAGCTGAAAATCTAAGGTGCACTGCAGTTTCAGAGGAGGGGGATTTGTTTACATATGCAGAGCCTGAGTGAGGCCTGTTTCAGGAAGTGGGTTTTGAGGCATCTTAGGGCGCACTCACACTAGTGCCGTTTGCCTGTTCCGTGCTCAGCACGATTCAGCACGATTCCCCCCCCTCCCCACTCCCCCCGCAGGCCCGTGCTCACACTGCTCGTGGCCTGGGCACACTTGCACCTTGCCTACGTCACCGTGCGTGTTTAGGATTTGGAGCGTAGTCTTGTAGGCTATACGACTGTTTGTGAATATTTTCATCCGGCCAAATTTGCATCAAATATTCCACTTCCACATTAGAGCAACGAGAATCCTTAAGCTATTGTTTTTTTTTAATGTAGCCTTGACGTAATAGGTCGCGGTGGACAGTCTCATATTTGTGCAGCACGCTGTTTATTATTAATATAACGGCCCGTCATCAGACCATATGTATCCGGATGGTTTTGTACACATCGATCGCTCCATCAAATCCAAGTCAGAACTTTTTGTATGGGCAGAGATCGTTTTTTTAAGTGTCTTTATAAAGTTTCTTGTTAAACCTTAGTGTAGGCTACTGTTTCCTTATCACCGGGCCGCGGTGTGTTGTTTTGGGTGCGTCTCCACCGCCATGCGTAAATGCAGTTATGACAGCTGACGGGAGGAAAAAGAAAAAAAATCATCTGACGAACGTGAGTAAACACGAAAACCTTTTTGCTGTGCTTTCTGAGCCGACCTAATTAGCTCTCTCCCTCATTTATTAGCCCACACCTAGGCTTACACACACGTTAATTCTCACACATTATAGCTACAAGTCCAAGTGTTGGGCAATTCTGGTGCCGACTAGTAAGGCAGCGGACGTTAACGGACAATGCATCCTTAATAAATTCACGTCAGGAACGCCGCCTGTGCGCTTGCTTGTGCGCGTGTCATCTCATTAGCATCTGTACTTTGGCCACGGCACACCTCTCCCAGGTGTGCCGTGGCCAAGGGGCTGTTCCGTGCTGGAATACGGATGGCGTGGTCACACTAGCCAAACGTTCTAGACTTTAGTATGCTAATGAGCTTTGGCACGGGGCCGCGGCCCTAGTGTGAGTGGCCCCTCAGAGTATATTCGCTTACTGAAACCTGAACTATTGATTGTTCATCTTTCAACAGTGCTGGGAGATGGAGACACTGGTCTCAGCAATGCAGAAGGCTTCGTCTATACAGGGACTGAAGGAGAAACCATCACAGTTCAATGCTCCTTCAGTTCCACTGCTGACAGGAGGCTCTTCTGTAAAGACGACTGTGGAGAAAAAGACATTCTCATTGGCACATATGAGGACAGCGCTCAACGTGGCAGATACAGCATTAATTATAAAGAAGGAATTTATCCACTATATTCTACATTTCTGCTTGTGAGGATCACAAACCTGACTATGTCGGACTCAGGACGGTACTGGTGTGTTTTGGACAGAAAATGGAGTATAGATTCATACTTGGAATTTGGGATCAGAGTCATTGAAGGTGTGTTTCTACTGAGAGCTGAGAGCTGCTGATGTTCCAAATAACTGAAGATGTTTAGTCTAATGCTGCTTAAAACCAAGAGATTAGTGTGTTCAATATCAGATAAACTGTCACATGATGTACACACGGCTAGCCGCGGACCCGACCGTTATCCACCGGGAGGGTATGTCACAATAAGAACATAAACTGCAGATTGTTAAAAACAATCCGTAAAATACAAATCGACATAATTGAATTACCCGCTGTACGATCAGGAAGACATTGATCCACTGACTGTTAACACTGAGTTCTCTACTTCTTTGTATCTGTACAATCAGTATCTGATCATGTTTCACAGCTCCAATCAAACCAAAACCAAACTGGACTCCACTACCTCTTCCTACAACATTCCCATCTCCATCAAGCGAGCAGAGCCAACTGAAACCTCCTTCAGGTCCAGGTACATTTACATAGTTCAAATGTATTCACCAGACCATCTACATACAGTATCTGTACGATCACTATCTGATCATGTTTCTCAGCTCCAATCACTTCAAAACCACAGTGGACTCTCCGACCTCTTCCTACATCAACAAAGACACCACAGAGTTTCAGCTCCACACCTCCATCATCCTCCTCTGATGTTACCAAGCAGAGTCTAGGTACATTAACATGGTTCAAATATATTTTAATGGTTTATAACTTTAGGTTTTCCACACCACAGAAACATGTAGGTGTTCTACTTAATTTGACCACACTATAGAGTTGTGTTAGTGCCACCTGGAATAAATGTGACATGCCCTGTAATGCCATACAAGACACACACAGGGTTCTGCACAGTATCTTAACTTAACATTATCTGTTCTTAGGATGGTTCTCTTCTGGACATAGTTTTCGGATGTCCCAACTTGGCGGTTACAGCCCAGAGTGCTCCGTTTATCACTGAAAACACTGTTGTCTGTTTTATTTCTGTACACTTATCTCATCAATCCTTTTTTAAATGTACTTGTTTGGAATTGATACTTTAACAAAAACTAGTGTATGATGAAACAGGAAGTGTAAACAAACTAATGTACTTCTCAAACAAACACAGGTTTGCAGCTGTATGTGCGTCTGACTCTGTTCACCTTGATCATCGTGTCCTCAGCGGTGGCTTTGCTGATATTCTTCAGGAAGAGGAACAGGGCAGCTGCAGGTGAAGCTTCAGGAAACACACTGAACATCTAAAATGTCACATTTCATAAAAAATACTGAACTTTTTGGTCTCAAAGTGTGTGTCTCTCTCTCTGGCCCTAATCTTCTGAACTGCATGTTTTTCAGAACCTCGTGTGGACAGTGACTTTGTGAACGTCCCGGGGGTGAGTGTGTCTCTGTAACATCTCAGCATCATTAGTGTTTGGGACACAAACTGATATTTATAAAAAACAAACCCCACTTCTCTTCCTGCAGGCCTACGCAGTGTATGAGGAGGTCGGACGGAAGAAAACATCTATAGTTTAAACTTTTCACTGCAGCCAGTACAGTAAAAATAGTGGTAGGATTTTAGCTTTGGGTTCAGAAACCAGCGTCTTTTGGATTAATTTAGTAAAATAATTTGAATCACTTCATTGGCAGAAAACAGCCAAGATTCGGGACATTGTCATTTAAAACTTTCACGTCAGCTTATATTCCCGAGTAACGTGCCATTTATTATCTATCTACCACTAACCAAAGATGTTTGGTTATTTTAAGTGTCTTTATAGACAGTTAACATGCAAGCAATGTAGTGTTTGTGCCAAACATGTATTGTATATCCATAAAATATATATTTTCTAGTTTGTTTTATTCTCTTTAAATATAAGTTGAGTCTTATTAGAAGCTGTTTAAAGTGGCAGATTTTGCCAATTGTTTTCACTAAACAAGATTCAATCAAGAACAAAAATTAATGAGATTTAAGTTACAAACATGCACATTTTTCATGTAAATTGGTCAACAAACTTGCACATAATGGAACAGAAAAAGAAATCTAATAAAAAGGGGAGGAAAGTGTAGTGTGTGGTGTTTGAAGGAGGGACGACATCATATAGAGAAGTGTCAAGTTCCTGGTTTGTCAGTTACTAAGAAAGAGTCAGCGTGAAACCACCAGAGCCTGAAACATGAACGTTGGACACACTTTGATCTGTTTCTCTGTCCTCAGTGAGTACTACTCTCAATTTACTATTTCTATTCTCTCTCTCTCTCTCTCTCTCTCTCTCTCTCTCTCTCTCTCTCTTTTTCTATTTTCTATCATTCTTATTTCTTATTAAAGGGATATTTCAGTATTTTTGAAGTGGGGTTGTATGGGGTACTTTTGGATTAGCAGACTTCAGTATTGTACTGTTGCAGAGGGGGCCAGCAGAAAAAAAGCCTTTTTGCCACATTTATATAGCCTTACCTTCAAACACTTGTACGCAAAAGATAGGATTTTTTCACTGCTGATTTGCAGACTGATACGCTGTACTTTTAGCATTTATTTTTTATATATTAGGAGAAAAAAAGTTTTTCAGCTTCTGCTACAGTGAAATCTCTGCCAAACTCCTCAAAGCACTGACCACCATCTCCATAAGGACTGACTAACAAATGCATTAATACCTCATACAACCACACTTCAAAAATACTGACCTATCCCTTTAAGTTACTTTTTTTTATTTAAAGTTTAACTTTGCAGTTGGGGGGAAATTTTATTGTGTCTAGACGTGTTTTCTTTCACCACATCGCATGCCAGTTTATTCACATGTCGGTTTCTGAGGTTAAACATGAAGTTCTGCTTTTACTAATTTTGAAATATGTTGTTCCTTAAAGGGGCACTGTGTAACATTTTAAGTAATTTATTAGCTTAAATCAGTCCCTTAAAAAAACTAGTGATGTAATATTTTATACCAAATAAACACACAGAAATAAACTTACAGAAAGCCTGTAGCTTTTGATTGCGTTTGCGTTCTAGTTCTTCTTTCTAATGATCCCTTTCTGAGAAAAGGCTTTCACATGACGCACAAGTATGAGCACTTGGGTCCTAATAGCTTTGTCCTTTTCTGACTATACTTCCTTTTAACCTGGTACAGAATAGACGTCATTGAAACGGTAATTACGTAGCCAATCAAATGTTCTTTATCCGCTGTGTACTTTCACAATCTGACTCTAATAAGACTGTAAAAGGCTCCTGTAGGTGTATTCCATTGCGTATAGGTGCCTATAGTTTTATACAAAGGTCGAAAAACAGCCCGGCTCAAATGTAAGGGTAATTATTAGGGCTGTCAAATTAACGCGTTAATTTCGATTAATTAATCACAGAAAAATTTACGCGATTAAAAAAATTAACGCAGATTAATCGCACTTCTATAATGCCCTTTGACCCGGTGCAAAAGTGGTGCATAGCTGCACCGAGCTGCACCTGAAGCAGACACAGCCCGCGCGGGTGAAAGGGAGAAAAGTAAAGAGAGAAGCAGGGGGCCGAGGGCTCTATAGACGGTTTAATAAGCATGAAGGTAGGAAGACATCTTACTTTATTCTCCGCAGCCAGTGTCTGTGCATTATTGATTTAGTGGGTGCAACAATGTAGGCTAGGTTCAAAACAGTATCTCTCAATCTTTCTCCCTGTGTCTCAATTTTGTTTGCTAGCTGTCTCGTCGTCCGCGTAAACGTGTGTGTGTGTGTGTGTGTGTGTGTGTGTGCGTGTGTGCGTGTGTGTGTCTCTCAATATTTTTGCCTATGAGTACGACGATGGTGAATGAATCGGCATAAGCATCTGTGGCAGTGCAGCGCTGTCTGTTGTGGAGACAGAAGTTACGAGAGACGGAGAGAGAGAGAGTGAGAGTGAGAGAGAGAGAGAGAGAGCGAGAGAGAGAAACAAACTGTAGTAGGCTATACAGTTGTTTATAAACAGGTATAAAAGCGTCATAAAAGTATGCGATTAATTTAGATTAATTAATCACAGAGCCTGTAATTAATTAGATTAATTTTTTTAATCGCTTGACAGCCCTAGTAATTATATATAGTGAATCACCAATTTCAATGCATTTGTCAATAGGCCACGTGACACAGAGAGAGCAGATTATATGTCTCTGGCTCTCACTACACAACCTGTTGTTAGATAAAGCACTTTGACAAAACAGTTTGTAATAAGTGTACTAATGTGCGTACGTCAGAAATATTTTTTTATTTGTTCAAAGGGATTGTGGCAAATACATTTAGTTTTACAGTATATCCCCCCCTTGCTTCACTTGTATATCGTTATGAAAAAAAATAAAAATTCTGGCTATGCTCTTTCATGTGCACTTTTGTACTGTATAAGGGACCTTCAAGTTCTTAGAAGCATTTTAATTTAGTATTCTCAATATAAGGCATTTAAAGTCTACATTTTTTAATTGCGCTTTCGTAGGATAAATTCAATCGTAAATAAACGTCAGACACATGTTTTCCAGGTAAGGCCATGGAGACGGGTTGTTATAGTAATTATTGATTGTTCATCTTTTCAACAGCACTTGGAGATGGAGACACTGGTATCAGCAATGCAGAAATCACCGTCCATACAGGGACTGAAGGAAGAAACATCGACGTTGCATGTTCATTCTCTGTCTCTGGGAGCAGGAATTTCTTCTGTAAAGACAAATGTGAAGGAAAAGGCGTTCTCATTGAAACAGATGATGACAAAGCTCAACGAGGCAGATACAGAATTCATTATAAAGTAGGAACTGATATTGATATTATGTCTGTGACCATCACTAACCTGACTAAGTCTGACGCGGGACGGTACCGGTGTGCTTTAGACAGAGGGTTGGCTCCAGATTCATACGAGGACTTTGAGATCAGAGTTAAAGAAGGTGAGTTTGTTCACAAATACCTCAACATGTTAAGTAGAATGCTCCTTAAAACCAGCATTGTTTGTAAAATATCTGATAAACTGTCACATGAATGTACACACTTAAGTTGATTTGAATATGTATCGACACTGACACATTGATCCATCGACTTGTACCACTGATCATGTTTCTCAGCTCCAGTCAAACCAAAACCAAACTGGACTCCCCGACCTCTTCCTACATCAACAACGACACCACAGAGTTTCAGCTCCACGCCTCCATCAACCTCCTCTGACGCCACCAAGCAGAGTCAACCGCCACCACCTACAGGTCCAGGTACATTTACATAATTCAAAGGTATTTTAACAGTTTATAACTTCTGTTTTCCACAGGTCTCCTACTTAATTGAATCAAACTATAGAGTAATGTTACTGCCACCTGTAATACATGTGAAAGATTCCCAAAACTGATCTATACTATATATATATATTTTTTTCAAACAAACACAGGTTTGCAGCTGTATGTGCATCTGACTCTGGTCGCCTTGATCATCGTGTCCTCAGCGGTGGCTTTGCTGATATTCTGCAGGAAGAGGAACAGGGCAGCTGCAGGTGAAGCTTCAGGAAACATACACACTATCAAAACTTCTATCTAACTATCAAAGATTACTTTGCTTCACCATCGTCATATTACCATTATTAATCTGACATAGTCACATATAAATACATTACCTCATGGCCATGCATCCTGCTGTCTCTCTTTCACTCGCTTCCTAAACAAATGCACATACCACCGGCACGTGCTAGCAAAGATATTTAGGACAGCAGGCACTGGTTTTGTAAAAGCACTACTGCTTTTGTCCAAAGGGGACGCCAGAATCAACAATAACAGAACTTGTTGGTCTCAAAGTGTGTGTGTCTCTCTCTGGCCCTAATCTTCTGAACTGCATGTTTTTCAGAACCTTGTGTGGACAGTGACTATGTGAACGTCCCGGGGGTGAGTGTGTCTCAGTAACATCTCAGCATCAGTGACTGTGAGGGATCGTGTCTGTGTTCCCACAGCCCGATGGTCCTACATTTCTAAGTAATCTAACTATATAACAGAGAATAGTATGTCTGCCTGTCTGTCTATCTGTGTGTGTCAGTCAAACTCCTATTCTAACCTCTCCCTGTCCCTGTGTGTGTGTGTGTGTGTGTGTGTAGTAACCCTAACCACCCAGCTGTGATGCCTGAATCTAATCGCACATTTCTGGACCATAGGGCTGTGGGAACATAAGGATGTTTGGGACACCAACTGATATTCATAAAAACCAAACCGCTCTTCTCTTCCTGCAGGTCGACACAGTGTATGATGACGTCGGACAGGAACACACATCTATAGTTTAAACTTTCCACTGCAGCCAGTACAGTAAAAATAGTGGTAGGATTTTAGCTTTGGGTTCAGAAAACAGCGTCTTTTGGATTCATTTAGTAAAATAAGTTGAACCACTTCATTGGCAGAAAACAGCCAAGATTCTGGACATTGTCATTTAAAACTTTCACATCAGTTTATGTTCCCGAGTAACGAGCCATTTATCATCTATCTACCACTAACTTTGTTTGTTTTGAGAAGGAAGTCCTAAGAAAGATGTTTGGTTATTTTAAGTGGCTTTATAGACTGCTAACATGCAAGCAATGTAGTGTTTGTGCCAAAAATGTAAATCCATAAAATAACTTGTTAACTCACTGTAACATGAGCCTGCACCAAAGCAGTGTGGCAGTGTGATGATGCAGTACCACCAGCGGCCACTAGAGACCGACAGCAACAACCTCTGACTGTAACAAACTTATATAAAAGTGAACAGTTTTCTCTCTTAATATTTAACTTTATGTGTTTGAATATGTGTCTCAATAAAAATGAATTTGTATATTTACAAAATAAGTCAATGATTGACAGGTGTCTCAGCCAATCACTATCAGTGGATGTTGCATTCTGTAACAACAAAAATAAAGTGATAACATGGAGGTGATGAAATTGCATCTGAATTGATAAAAACAAGTGTTAGAATTGAATTTGAAATGGAAATGGATTGATACATGATCAAGTGATCTGATACATTTGAAATTGGTTTTATTAAAACAGTTTTGATGTCAATAAATTAGAGTTTTGTTTTTGGTATTTCTATTGAACATTTAACATTGACACTAATTATATTCAAACGAAAATTACTTGAGCCATGAATGAGATTTAAGTTACAAACAAGAAAAGTTTTTATGTAAAATCATCAACAAACTTGCAGATAATGGCACAGAAAAAGACGTAAAGAGGGGAGGAGAGTTAAGGTGTTTGAAGGAGGGACGACATCATAAAGGGAAGTGACAAGTTCCTGCTTTGTCAGTTACTTGGAAAGAATCCCCGTGAAACCACCAGAGCCTGAAACATGAACGTCAGACACACTTTGATCTGTTTCTTCGTCCTCAGTGAGTACTACTCTTAATTTACTATTTCTATTCTCTCTCTCCCTATCTCTCTCTCTCTCTCTCCGTCTTTCTCTCTCTCTCTCTTTCAATCTAATGTCTTACTAACCTTCAGTGCATCTCAAAAAAACACTCGCACTCTACCTCCTTCGGCGCTTAAGGTGTCACTTTGAATTGATATGTAGATAAAAATAACATGAATGTATTTTTCCACCAATTTTTTTTTATAACTTTATTTTTCAACTCGAGTCCTCACCATACAAACCATATTCATCTTTATTTTAAGGATTTTAACCTTTTTAAATTCCAGTTGTTTTAGAAAAAGACACTAGTTTTTTTTAATGAAAAAACACAAAAAATCAATTAAAAGCTAAATAATTAGTCTAAATTGGATTTTTTTGAGTGGGATTAGAAGAGTGTGATAGATGTCAAGAATTAACAACAATATTGAATTGGATGCATTTCTATTCTTTTTGCTATTTAAGGGCCATTAAGGGCCATTGTACGGCACACAGAATTCTATTAAAACCACACTTTTTGACCCTGCTGCCAAAAGATGAGAGAAACTGATTTGTTTTATTATTCTTTTGGTTCCTTGTACTAATATCTTGACATTTTCCATTTTTTGTGTTTTTTACTAGTTGTTGCTAATTTCACACAAATGCCAGTGTTTCAACTATAGGCTAACATTTAAATTTGCACTCCCTTGCTACTTAGGCCACTGCAGGCCACATGAATAAATTATTTAAGATAACATGCTCTGTCTGGGTTCTTCATAATAGCATAGAGTAGTGTATATGTGTATTTCAACAAATATGTATTTGTGAATATGTGTGCCTGTGTGTGTATCCAATAACAGATAGTGAAATTCACATAGAAATACAGCTCAATGTAAATCCATGAAAACAGCATGTTTCGATCCCATGGTTAATTGAGGATATATTTGTGAATATGGTAATATTACACATTCATTCTGCTTTTATAACTTGAAATTTAATATTTTTATGATTTTTTCAGATGTTTTATGAATTAAGTCCTGCCTATAGCCTTTACAACTAATAACAATACAAAATGAATCACAGTTCCCTCGTTTCCACTAGGGGTATCTTTGCTCTTCAGGCTATAGGCCTGGATGAAATTCACGCATCAGCTGTAAAATAGTAAAAATGTAAAATGTCAAGGTATAAGCACAGGATGAATGTCTAATATTACCAAATTCATGTATTTAACCTCAATTGACCATGGGATCAAAACATGCAGTTTTTATGGATTTACACTGAACTGTTTTTCTCTATGTGAATTTGAGTGTCCGTGTTTGGAAACACACACAGACACACACACACACTTATTTGTCGAAAAACACATCTATACTATACTATGCCATCACTAAGAATACAGAGAGAGCATTTTAGCTGAAACAATTTATTCATGTGGCCTGCAGTGGCTAGTAGCAGAGGAGAGCAATATTAAATCTCAGCCTGTAATTAAAACCAATGGTATATGAGAGAAAACCGATGCAATTTAAAAAAAAATACAAAAAATTTAAATTTTCAAGACATTATTGCAAGGAAATAAAACAAAACAAAAAAATCTGGTTTCTATCAGCTATTGGCAGCAGGGTCAAAAAATGTCGTTTGAATGGGAGTCAATGAGGCGCTTATTTGGCCAAGGAGGCTGAGTGTGAGGAAAATTAATATACAGTGCATTATAGTGTAAATCAATGAATTGAGGTTAAAATTCATAAATTGGTCTGAAAACATTAGACTTTAGACTTTATTGTCCCCAAGGGGAAATTCTTTTCCACTTCACATTACATTTAAGGGCCGCATGCCGGCAGACAAGACAGATGGACAACAAACACGACAAAATAAACATGCATACAGAATATATAAACAGAGTGGGACTGGGGTGTTTTATCTTGGCCTTTTGTTGAGGGCTGCTATGGCTGCAGGTACCAGGCTTTTGCCATAGCGAGCCCTCTGGCACAACAGGGACCTGTACCTGCGTCCGGAGGGCATAATGGTGAAGTGGCAGTTGAGTGGGTGTGTGTTGTCCTGTGCTATTGTAAATGCGATGCGTGCGATGGCCTTGACATTGAGCTCTGACAGTGTGGGTGTGGGGAGACCGATTAATTTGGCAGCTATGTTTGTGACACGTGTAAGCTTGACCCGGTTTTTGACAGTGAGCATGTTAAAGAAGCAGGTGGAACAGTAGAGCAGGATGGGCTGGACAATGGTTTGATATAATAGAAGGAGGAGATGGGGTGCAACATAGAGTCCTTTGAGTTTGCGTATGGCATACAGCCTTGACCAAATATGAAGCCATTTGCATGAACACAGCCTCAGCAGTTGTGAAATGAAAAACCAAAATGTACCTAAAAAGGCCTAAGATGCACTGAAGGTTAAAGGGATATGTCAGTATTATTGAAGTGTGGTTGATACACTGCTTTTTATCATTTCAGCATTTCTTTTTTAGGTAGGCATTTATACTGTCTATGTAGAGAAAAAACCTTTTTCAACTGGCTTATTACATGACTGTGCTGATCACCAGCTCCATTAACACTAACTATGCACAAGTACTACCTCACATCAAAAATACTGAACTATCCCTTTAAGTAACTTTTTTTTTCATCAAAGTTAAAATTTTCAGTTGGTGGAAAAAGTTTGTCTTCGTCTTTTCTTAAACCACATCTCACACCATTTTATTCACACGTTGGTTTCTGAGGTTAAACAGGAAGTTCTGCTTTTACTCGCTTTAGTTTTTATTTCCCTAAAAGAAATAGTGATGTTATATTTTAGTTTCTTAAAATAACTAATGATCTAGTATTTCAGACTTAACACAAAGTGCATTTTTGCCGAGTGTCATTTGTACTGATCGGATGCTGCATAGTTTGTCTTAATTCATCCCAAACAGCTCTTGTTGTTAGGGAAATTAAAGTAAAAAAAAAAAAATGCACTGTTAGTACAAAGCTTATCTGGCATTTTGCTAGCTATAGTGGCTTCCCTTGGTTTACATACCTGTTTACAGGGCCGATGGTGGATAAATACATTTGTCTGAATCTGACTATTTAGGGGAACCACAGATAATAACTGATACTTGATTCTAGTTTCTAACCGTGTAACCCATAATAGGTTTATTTTCACCGGAATGGAGTAATTAACAACTATAGCAACTTTACCCATCAAGTCACAGAGTGGTGGAACTAGACTGTTATTAGTATGACTCTAAATGTGAAGCAAATCAGACTGCAGTATCTTACAGAAAGACAGTAACTATTGATTGTTCATCTGTTCAACAGCGCTGGGAGATGGAAACACTGGTCTCAGCAATGCAGAATTCACTGTCTATACAGGGACTGAAGGAGGAAACATTAGAGTTAAATGCTCCTTCTATTACTCTGGAAGAAGGAGGCTCTTCTGTAAAGGCAAATGTGAAGGAAACGGCATTCTCATTGAAACAGATAAGAACAGAGCTCAACGTGGCAGATACAGCATTGAATATGAAAGTAATGGTATGATAGCTTCTGATATTCTGTCTGTGAGCATCACTAACCTGACTAAGTCTGACTCAGGACAGTACACGTGTGGTTTAGAGAACAGACTGTTGGTTCAAGATTCATACAAGGACTTTGAGATCAGAGTTGAAGAAGGTGAGTTTGTTCACAAATAACTCAAAATGTTTATTCTAATTCTTCTTAAAAACCAACAGATAACGTGTAAAATATCTGTCACATGACTGGACACTGAAGTTGATTTGAATAGCGATATGATATTGACACATTGATCCATCGACTCTTACCCACTGATCATGTTTCACTGCTCCAGTCAAACCAACACCAAGCCAGACTCCCCAACCTCTTCCTATATCAACAACAACACCACAGAGTTTCAGCTCCACACCTCCATCAACCTCCTCTGACGTGAACAAACAGAATCAACAGCCTCCAGCTACAGTTCCAGGTATATTTATATAGTTCAAAGGTATTTTAACAGTTTCTTACTTCAGTTTTCCACAGCAACAAAACATGTTGGTATTCTGCTTAATACACTCAACAAAAATATAAACGCAACACTTTTGTTTTTGCTCCCATTTTTCATGAGATGGACTTAAAGATCTAAAATTTATTCCAGATACACAATTGTACCATTTCTCTCAAACATTGTTCACAAATCTGTCTAAATGTGTGATAGTGAGCACTTCTGCTTTGCTGAGATAATCCATCCCACCTCACAGGTGTGCCACATCAAGATGCTGATCTGACATCATGATTAGTGCACAGGTGTACCTTAGACTGTCCACAATAAAAGGCCACTCTGAAATGTGCATTTTTTTGCTTTATTGGGGTTCTGGGGACTCAGAACCAGTCAGTATCTGGTGTGACCACCATTTGCCTCATGCAGTGCAACACATGTTCTTCGCATAGAGTTTATCAGATTGTCAATTGTGGCCTGTGGAATGTTGGTCCACTCCTCTTCAATGGCTGTGCGAAGTTGCTGGAGACGGCTTATGGTGGAGAAATGAACATTCAATGCACGAGCAACAGATCTGGTTGACATTCCTGCTGTCAGCATGCCAATTGCACGCTCCCTCAATGCTTGTGGCATCTGTGGCATTTTGCTGTGAGACAAAACTGCACATTTCAGGGTGGCCTTTTATTGTGGACAGTCTAAGGCACACCTGTGCACTAATCACGATGTCAGATCAGCATCTTGATGTGGCACACGTGAGGTGGGATGGATTATCTCAGCAAAGCAGAAGTGCTCACTATCACACATTTAGACAGATTTGTGAACAATGTTTGAGAGAAATGGTACAATTGTGTATCTGGAATGAATTTTAGATCTTTAAGTCCATCTCATGAAAAATGGGAGCAAAAACAAAAGTGTTGCGTTTATATTTTTGTTGAGTGTAATTTGAACCAAACTACAGTTTTGTTTTCATGACATTAAAGACACATGGATTTTCTCCAACGTTAATCTGAAAAGCGTGTATCAAAGTTATTCCTGATTACCAAAACTGAGGTGATGACCAGTGCTTATATTAGGGATGGGCATAATTAATCGATGATCGATCATTGATCGTTAAGAATTTAGTCGATCACGTGAAATTGTTATGATCATATAGCCGTTGTGTTGCGCAGTGTGAGTCCCGATCCAAGGCAATGAGTTTCACTATGTGGCAGCACCAAAGACTGTATGGGCAGCAATTAAACATCCTACCAGCAGGGGGAGATGCTTAACTAGTAGTAGGAGACAACAGAACAGGCTCAGGCAGCAGCCTGCGAGCTGCCGTAGATGTCAAAACATAAACAGGAAGAAGTCAAGGCGAAGTTTGGCATCGGATAGTTTTAGAACCAAAAATAATCAAGTTCGTCAAACATTGCTACAAGTTCATAACCACGACAACCCAAATGATGTACCACTTGTACATTGAAGCCTACATCCGATCTGACCCTGTTTAACGTGTCACGTTAGCCCCGCTAGCATTAGCAGCTAACTTTAGCGTCTATGCTTTCCTACTTCGCCTTCATCAGGGATCTTAATTGCACATTTTGTTTTGTTTGGCATTTTGCTAGCTATAGTGGCTTCCCTTGGTTTACATACCTGTTTACAGGGCCGATGGTGGATAAATACATGTGTCTGAATCTGAATATTTAGGGGAACCACAGATACTAACTTATACTTGATTCTAGTTTCTAACCGTGTAACCCATAATAGGTTTAGTTTCACCGGAATGGAGTAATTAACAACTATAGCAACTTTACCCATCAAGTCACAGAGTGGTGGAACTAGACTGTTCTTAGTATGACTCTAAATGTGAAGCAAATCAGACTGCAGTATCTTACAGATAGACAGTAACTATTGATTGTTCATCTGTTCAACAGCGCTGGGAGATGGAAACACTGGTCTCAGCAATGCAGAAGGCGACGTCTATACAGGGACTGAAGGAGGAACCATTAGAGTTAAATGCTCCTTCTATTACTCTGGAAGCAGGAGGCTCTTCTGTAAAGGCAAATGTGAAGGAAACGGCATTCTCATTGAAACAGATAAGAACAGAGCTCAACGTGGCAGATACAGCATTGAATATGAAAGTAATGGTATAATAGCTGATGATATTCTGTCTGTGAGCATCACTAACCTGACTAAGTCGGACTCAGGACGGTACACGTGTGGTTTAGAGAACAGACTGTTGGCTCCAGATTCATACCAGGACTTTGGGATCAGAGTTGAAGAAGGTGAGTTTGTTCACAAATAACTGTTAATAGAATGCTCCTTAAAACCAGCAGATCATGTGTAAAATATCTGATAAACTGTCACATGACTGGACATTGAAGTTGATTTAAATATGTATCGACACTGACACATCGATCTTTCGACTTGTACCACTGATCATGTTTCTCAGCTCCAGTCAAACCAAAACCAAATTGGACTCTCCGACCTCTTAACATCAGTTTTCCACAGGTCTGCTACTGCCACCTGTAATACATGTGAAAGATTCCCAAAACTGATGTGTATATATATATATTTTTTTTCAAACAAACACAGATTTACCTCTTCCTGCATCATTCCAGCTGTATGTGCGTCTGACTCTGGTCGCCTTGATCATCGTGTCCTCAGCGGTGGCTTTGATGATATTCTGCAGGAAGAGGAACAGGGCAGCTGCAGGTGAGGCTTCAGGAAACACACACACTATCAAAACTTCTATCTAACTATCAAAATGTACTTTGCTTCACCATCGTCATATTACCATTAATAATCTGACATAGTCACATATAAAACAGTGATTTTTGAGAACCGGGACAAAAGGCTGTCTGCCATATGTAACTGCTGTTATCTTTAAAAATACAAATATTTAAAATTGTAGATGTTATTAGGGATTAAGAATAGAATGTCTGGAGCACAATTATCAGTTTAAATTTAATTTCATCAATATTATGTCAAATATTTGACACTTGTTATCTTCTCATGACGTCCAAAACTGTCTCCACAGAGAGGGTTTCAATCTTTCATATGCAATAAAACGTACTTTAATGATTAAAAAGTGTTTTTTTTCATCATAAGCAACACTAAATAATCTCTCATATCAATAAACACTGTTTTCCTTCAACACATTCATGTTTTATATGGTTTCAAAGTGGTGGGACACTTTTTGTCACCTCCGTCAGACAATCCATTAAAATGTAAGAAAATCAGCCAAAATAAGGGGCAGCTGTCACTATGAAGGACCTCTTGTCACATTCTACCTCTGCAGAGTACATTAGAGTCAGACAGGCTCTGATAAGTGTTGTGGTTTTAGAATATTTTACATTCCAAACCTTGAAAGTCATGCGTCACAACCATGATACGTCAACACCGACTTAAAATTTCTGAAGAAGTTATTTGAATAATTTTATATTCCTGGAGTAGTTCATACTAGATTTTTATCATCAACAGAAAAAACAAATGGCTAACTAGATTAATTCCATTTGTTTTGTTTAAGAAACGTTAAATATGTCAACACCGTCAGATGTCAACTCCGTCAGATTTCCTGTCTGACGGTGGTGACAGGCCAATGACGGAGTTGACATTCAATGAGAAGGCATCATATTTGGGTGGTTTTCAAGTTATTATAATTATATTAAATACAGAAATAGGGTTTAGTTTTTCTAATACTGTATTTATGGAAACTCTCACAATCTTCTTTTGTCATGGATGATTCATAAAAAAGTACAGGATGATATACACAATGAGGCGATTTGGTCTGAGTCTTTTAGAGCAAGTCTGATTGAAAGACTGTAATGTGAATCTTGAATTAACGCTCAACCAATAATATGCTGTTATAAAATCACTGTTATTGATTATTCTACGTATTTGATAGTTATCTGGGTTTTTGTCACCACCGTCCGATAAGTCAAATTTATAAGATATACTTGTCAACTCCGTCAGATTTATATTATTATGATAAAAATACATAATGATATTTCATAGTTGTTGAGGAATGGTTGGTCATATGTGAACATCTAACCAGTCACCTAACATGAGAATGTGTTTTGAAATTTGAAACACATCTTGATTGCTACTAATTTTAAAGTAAACATTCTATTACACAGTTCAACTGAAGAACATAGAGGAAAATCGATATAAAATATCTATAGTCATATACATTTTGAAAATATGTTTTGAGGTCTCTGTCAGTCTAGGTGAATACTTGGGTCTAGCATAAATTGGGGGGAAATTAATTTGTGTTTGGTGTCTGACGGTGTTGACACAAAATAAGGAATGGCAAGGTAAAAAGGATAAAAGCTGGGAGGTTGTATCAAAGTGTAGCTCAAAAGCTTAGTATATGTTGAAAACATACATGTAATTTAATTTGCCTAAACATAGGGTTTGTATTTTTTCAACATTGCACCCTGTTTTGTCCCACTTCTCAATAATCACTGAAATACGTCACCTCATGGTGGCCATGCATCCTGCTGTCTCTCTTTCACTCTCTTCCTAAACAAATCCACGTGCTAGCAAGGATCTTTAGGACAGCGGGCATTGGTGACGTGACAACAAAGGGGTCGCTAGAATCAACAAAAAATGAAAGATCCTCGTAGAACGGTTTGATCTTAAAGTGTGTATGTGTCTGTGGCCCTAATCTTCTGAACTGCATGTTTTTCAGAACCTCGTGTGGACAGTGACTATGTGAACGTCCCGGGGGTGAGTGTGTCTCAGTAACATCTCAGCATCATCAGTGAGGGAGCGTGTCTATGTCCCCACAGCCCGATGGTCCTACATTTCTAAGTAGTATAACTATATAATAGAGAATAGTATGTCTGTCTGTCTGTGTCTTTCTGTCTATCCGTATGTGTCTGTGTGTGTGTGTCGGTCTCACTCCTATTCTAACCTCTCCCTGTCCCCTTACCCTAACCCTGTGTGTGTGTGTGTGTGTGTGTGTGTGTGTGTGTGTGTGTGTGTGTGTGTGTGTGTGTGTGTGTGTGTGTGTGTGTGTGTGTGTGTGTGTGTGTGTGTGTGTGTGTGTGTGTGTGTGTGTGTGTAAAGTAACCCTAACCACCCAGCTGTGATGCCTGAAGCTAATCGCACATTTCAGGACCATCGGGCTGTGGGAACATAAGGATGTTTGTGACACCAACTGATATTTATAAAAACCAAACCGCTCTTCTCTTCCTGCAGGTCGACACAGTGTATGAGGAGGTCGGACAGGAGCAAACATCTACAGTTTAAACTTTCCACTGCAGCCAGTACAGAAAGAACTGTGGTGGGATTTTAGCTTTGGGTTCAGATCTTCACATCTTTGGAATTAATTGAGTAAAATTCCTTAAATTACTTAATTGGCCGAATAGAGGCAAGATTGTGAACTTGTCCTTTAAAATTTCAGTTTATATCTATTGGAACCTGATCCTGATTTATTATCTACATTCCATTAAAGGATTAGTTCAACATTTTAGAGCCCCAGAGTCCCAGTAAGCACACAGGAGCGTTTAATGACGTTGTAAAGTTTATCTTTTGACCTGCTCCCGTTGACTACCAGTGTTTGAGCTATGCTAACCTGAATGATCGACCTAGGCCTATTTGTATTTAAAGAAATGCACGCACAGTTACAGGAACGGTTTCTGTCGCCTTTTTGTGAGCTGGAGATTGAGGCAAAAAGCTAAAAATACTTCGGTAAAAACTTTGGTTGTTTGAAAAGGATGAGCTAAGAGAAATGTTAATATTTGTATATTTTGAGTGGCTTTATAGACTCTTAAAGCTATACTGCGTAACTTCTGTCGCCCCCTTGAGGAATTCTAAGTAGTTAGAACAACACTGTCTGCACATCTACATGAGGTAAGCCTTTCGATAATTGTGCATGGATTTTATACCTTCTTCTGTACGTCCAGGTTTTTTCTTAGCTGTAGAATCAACAACTGAAACATTTCTTGGGCTCTTCTTGAGCTCCTGCACCAGTGTCAGGGGGGGGACACCAGTTTGTAAACGCTGCCATACTGAGAAATACAGAGAGAGTTTTGTGGAGCTGATAGCCTTTATCAACTTTGTCAACTCATCTGGTGATGGCTTGAATGCAAATGTTATTCATTGATGTGTAAAATGTACACACTATAGCTTTAACACACAAGCAATGTAGTGAGTGAGATATTTTCTTAGGGAACCATGGGAGGGGGTAATATTGACAGAAAAAAATAAAGAATTTTGATAATAAAGTTGGGATAATTTTACCATAAAACATTTCTTGCAGAGAAAAAAATAGAATACTTTCAGAGATTCTGAGGTAAATTCATACATTTGCAAGTTATTGCTTATATTTGGGTTGAAGTTCGGGGTTCACACAGAATTTTCATTGGTAAAATTAACAGTAAATGGTTAATCTAGCAAAAATCAACAATAATTCTTATTTGTGAATTGTGACTGATTTTAAAATTGGTTTTATAGTGTGATTTAACATTGTGTGTCACCAAACAGCTTTGAATGTTAAGAGTGAATATGAAACATTCCTTTGTGTTTATTGCATCTACACAAATGTACATATTTAGTTTTTGCAGTATATTTCTGTATTTTTCTTAAAACTATAGTTTGTTTGTTTGGATGGTGAATTCTGTTAAATGATTTATCTCAAGCATTAATACCAAATGAAAATAGTGGCGTAAGTATTAAGATCCTTTATTTAAAGGTGGAGTCAGTGATTCTGGAGAACGCTTGTTGTCAAAATAACTTTTTGGCGCAAAATCAGTGAATATCTCCTACTGATCCGCTACCTGTCCGTACTGTTTGTGCGCTGGAAAAAAATCTGGTGTTAATACACAACCTAGGCTCTGTAAACGGGTATGTAAACAAAGGGGGTATGCAATCAAATGGCTGCCCATCGTAGCTAGCAACATGCCCATTTGGCTTTCTACAGAATCACTGACTCCACCTTTAAGTAAAAGTTCTAGCACCACACTGTAAAAAATACTCTGTTACAGGTAAACGTTGCAAGTAAACATGTGTAAGTATAATCATGAAAATGTTCTTAAAGTGTTTATTATATTAATATATATATATATATATATATATATATATATTAATATATATATATATATATATATATATATATATATATATAATAAAGATAAAATTGTATTGTAACAAACGTTTACGAAAAATGTATGAAATATTTATTTGGAATGGTTAAAAAAAAATTATTAAAAAAATTAAAAGTCAATTTCAACACAATAAACTCTAGACCTGCTCGAATAGGTGTTTGAAAGAAGCCTGGGTTCATCAAGTCCTTCCCTCATTCTCCCCCATAGAAAAGTATAAAATCCAATTTTTCCATTAAGAAAAAAATAACAAAAAACAAGCCGATTAATCTGTGAGATTTACATTTTCCTTCCTAATTTCTGTACTTTGAAAATATATATCTTTTGTACATTTGAAAATGATGTATGTATTATATCTATACATTGATTGAAACCATTCTACAACAGTTCTTAAATTTAAAGTGAAACAAAACAACTGATGAAAGAATGAACGAGAAGAGAACCAGTGATTTAAATATTTTTAATGAAAATAAACTTGACATGAGTTGAAACGTTGGCAGTTTAAACAGTATATGGTCTTTACCTTTTACAAAACATTCCAATAAATATTTTCAGCCAATCACATCCTCTGATTTTGCGTGTGACATCACACTGTTCCGTTTAGATCGTTCACAATCTCTCCAGCGAGTTCGTAAACTTAAGGGTATACAAAAAAATATCAACAATTCTTTTCACAAGTGCTTTTTGTTTTCGGTGTGTTTCTCTACATGTGCTGTGGACACAAAGGCAACGACAGCCAAAAACCCAAAACAACATAAATTATATTTCCACCGATTTAAAGGTGGAGTCAGTGATTCTGGAGAACGCTTGTTGTCAAAATCACTTTGTCAAAATCAGTGAATATCTCCTCATGATTTGCTACCTGTCCGTACTCTGTGTATGCTCTGAAAACCTGCTAAAAATAGTTATACACAACGGGATTGTTGCTAGCTATTATGGGCCTTGTTTGTTTGTATAGCCTTTGTTTACACAGCCGTTTACTGAGGCTAGGTGGTGTATTAACATTTAATTTTTTGTCATGAGGAGATATTCACTGATTATGACAAAGTGATTTCGACAACCAGCATTCTACAGAATTGCTAACTCCACCTTTAACTCCCCGTGATGCCTCGATGCAAAGCACAAAAACACAATAAAAAAAAAAAATTAATTTAACATAAAATGTATAAACAATAAGAAACAGTACGACAAACACGTATATATTTCCCTTTACATCCCGACACAGTGCACAGAGAATAATAAAATTAAATAATAATAATAATTGTTCGATACAAAACACAAAATAAACACAACAGGTTTGAGGGTGAAGTGAAGGCGGTGGCACGTCACAGGTTAACACAAGGAGGAGGGTGAAAAGCTGCATAGAGTCAACATCACAAATCTCTAATGTAGAGACCACGACTTAGGACGATCGTGTGCCGTGTGCGCTCTGGTTAAGAGACTTATATTTACCACTCTGGTGTCCTGCTGCTTTTAATGTCTTATACATTTCATCATCAACTTAAAAATGAAGGAAGCGTAGCTGGTTATTGGCATATATTATTATATATATGATATAATATATATATTCTCCAGAGCATAACCCAATTTCCGTAAAGTTTATCAAACTTAAATGACAAACATGAAACTAACTCCCCAAATTACATAGAAGGATTTTTTAGCTTTAGGGTTTACAGAGGCTTTATAGATATTTGGCCTTCAACTTTATTTTGCAACACAGCTTAGATTTTGACCACAACATATTTGTATTTTCAATTCAGTCAATAATGGAAAATCATCCAAACACTAAGCAGGTAATGAAATGGCCACATACATCTAGTATTAACGGTAGTATTAGGATAACATTTCTGCAGGAATCAGTTAGTTTTTATTACACACACACACACGCACACGCACACACACACACACACACAAACACGCACAAGCACGCACAAGCACACACAAGCACACACACACACACAAACACGCACAAGCACACACAAGCGCACACACACACACACAGACACACAGACACGCACGCATGCACGCACGCACACACACACGCAGGGGAGGAGAGTTCAGTGTGTGGTGTTTGAAGGAGGGACCACATCATAAAGGGAAGTGACAAGTTCCTGGTTTGTCAGTTACTGAGAAAGAGTCAGCGTGAAACATGAACGTCAGACACACTTTGATCTGTTTCTTCGTCCTCAGTGAGTAGCCTTCTCTAAATTTAATATTTCTATCGATATATTGTCTAATTAAGTCACTTTTTGTCCTTTAAAGCCCTTGCAAAATCAAATCGACAATCTTTCTAACTATGTAATTTGGGAGTCAAACGGTCTGGACAGTAAAAAAAGCATTTTTCAAACAGATATTTGTAAAAGCTTATTAAGTAACTTTGAAATCCTACTGTATATTTATATTAACTGTTTTAGAACAGGTTCACAGGGGCTTTATAGTTAAACTTTCAGCCGATGGGAAACAGTGTCTCAGTTTATCGTGGCCGAACTTGTCTTTTGTTTCACCACATCTCACTCCAGTTTGTTCCACATGTCGGTTTCTGTGGTTAAACATGAAGTTCTGCTATGAACTAACTACTACTAAACTACTCACTTTACAGTAGTTTGTAGCTCCTTAAAGGAAATGATGTAATGACAAGCTTTATTAGATAGTACAGAGTTGAAATGGGGAGACAGAGAGAGAGAGAGAGAGAGAGAGAGAGAGGGGGATGACCTGCAGTTAAGCTCAACAGGTCAGACTTGAACCCGCGACCACTGCAACGAAGGCCAGAGCCAATATGGTACACGCTCTATCCACTACGCCACCGGAGCGCCCTGTTAAAATGTATTTTTTTAGACAAGTTTACCCAGAATAAGTTTAATTTCACTGGGGGAGAGTTGGGGTAAGCTGTCACTAGCAATTTTACCCATCAAGTAAATATTCACAGACTAGTTGAACTGGACAGTTCTTAGTATGACTCTGTACATGTGAAACATATCAGGAAGACGGTAACTATTGATTCTTCATCTTTTCAACAGCGCTGGGAGACGGAAACACTGGTCTCATCAATGCAGAAGGCGCCGTCTTTACAAGGACTGAAGGAGAAACCATTAGAGTTCCATGTTCCTTCTCTTACTTTGGAAGAAGGAGGCTCTTCTGTAAAGGCGACTGTGAAGGAAACGGCATTCTCATTGACACAAATGAGGACAAAGCTCAAAGTGGCAGATACAGTATTGAATTTAAAGGAGATCTATTTTTTTCTTATACTCTGTACGTGAGCATCACAAACCTGACTAAGTCTGATTCAGGACGGTACACGTGTGGTTTGGACAGACTGTCGGTTCTAGATTCATACGAGGACTTTGAGATCAGAGTTGAAAACGGTGAGTTTGTTCACAAATACCTCAAAATGTTTTTAGCCTAATGCTTCTTAAAAACCAACAGATCATGTGTAAAATATCTGATAAATTCACACGACTGATACGCTAAAGTTGATTTGAATATGTATTGACACTGACACATTGATCCATCGGCTTGTACCACTGATCATGTTTCTCAGCTCCAGTCAAACCAACACCAAGCCAGACTACTCAACCTCTTCCTACATCAGTCCCACCAGCCTCTACATCAACAAAGACACCACAGAGTTCCAGCTCCACACCTCCATCAACCTCCTCTGACACGAACAAGCAGGATCAACCGCCACCACCTACAGGTCCAGGTACATTTACATATATTTTAACAGTTTATAACTTCAGTTTTCCACAGGTCTCCTACTTAATTGAACCAAACTATAGAGTAATGTTACTGCCCCCTGTAATCATACCTGCAAACACGTCGCTTTTCGGCGAAAATCGCCGTTTAGAATCAAAATATATGACCCACGTGAATCGTATAGATCCGAAGAGTTTTTGTTTTTGGGAGGGGGGGGGGGTAGCGGCAGCTGCCAGAGAAGTCAGCCAGCGCTTCCCAGACTGGACTGTGTGGGCGAGTTACCGTAGTGTGAGACAAGGGAATATAGTTATCTTGGCAATAAAACATCTTTGGTAGACGTCATGAGTATTGTCCAATCAGCGTTAAGATCGGGCACAAGCATCACTGCTGCCGCTGTGTGTTCAGACTTTAGAATTGGCTAAAAGTCTCAATCAAAGCCCTTTTGATAATAAAAAATTAGAGGCTTTGATTAAACACTGTCAATGCTTCAGAGGTTAATGTAACAGCCTACTGAAACGGAAACTATACGGAGGGACGCAGCTCACTACAGTCCCTTTATTTAGTCGCGCTGTCAGTTTGCCGACATGGCTCTCTGTTAGACTCGAGACATAGAAAAAGATCGCGGAAGCCGTTCCCGTAGACAAAGTTAACGGGCAGGATATCCCCGACTGATTTCATCCATCAAACCACAGAGTTTTTTCTGAGCGGCGTCTCACTCGCTCACTGGGTCTCCCGGGTCCCGGTGATTTTCACCGTCACAGCGATCGACTCGCTGCTTTGCTGGGGCGGAGACTTTGTGTGAAGGTGATTTAACATCACGGTCGTAGACGAATGTTGTAACTTTATGCTGCATAGTTTGCACTGCACTGTTGACCCACACAGGAGTCTTGAAGCTGACAGTTTAATGAGCGCAGTGTCTGCAATGCGCTCACAATCAGAGCCGACCGACAGGCCCCCCCCCCCCCCCCCCAATTTATTTTTATTTTTATTTTTTAGTTTGTGTGTTTGATATTAACATCATATTATTATATCATACAAAAAAATGAATACAATGTTTTGATCTAGATAGCCTAGTTAATAGCCCAATAATTTAATCAGTTCATCTGGGAGGTAATCCAAGTTTAACTGATCATGTCACGTTCACGTCCAGTGTGTATTGAGTTTATTTAAAAACATTTGGAAATGGGGCTCA
The DNA here is from genome assembly GCF_949987685.1 of Ammodytes marinus. Lineage (NCBI taxonomy): Eukaryota > Metazoa > Chordata > Actinopteri > Uranoscopiformes > Ammodytidae > Ammodytes > Ammodytes marinus. Next base: position 3,954,599 of record NC_137211.1, on the reverse strand, counting down.
GATGCCCATGCACTGTATAACCTATTTCAGCCTCGTCTGTGGAAAAAAAGATAGCTGGACAACAGAGTTCTTCTGCTTCATTCCTCTCACTGCATTTAAATGTATTCATTATATTACAGAGAAATATGTCGCATAAAAGAAAAAGAGCACCAAGCCCAACCCAGAGGACCCTGCATAATATTTTATTTTAAATGAACATTTTAATGGAAAATCCAAGAAGCTTCTAATTCATCCGACCCAGTGTCTCCAAATTATTTGTTCACACAAAATTCCTCAGATTTAGCCTCTTAATTTCCCTCTCAAAGTGCACCAGAATCATGCATTTCACTTTAAAAAGTTAAAAAAAAATCTCCCGGGGGGGCATACCCCCGGACCCCCCTAGGAGGGTCAGGATCTCAGCTGGCTATTATTTTCACCCAGCTGGACATTGGAGGCAATAGTGGAGAACTCTGGTTGTGTGAATGATATTTAACAATAGCCAATCGTTTGGACAGCGAAAAACACCCGACCCCCCTAGAAGGGACGGGTGTTTGTCACCTTTTTCACCTCCTATGAGTTTGCAGGTCTGTGTAATACATGTGAAAGATTCCCAAAACTGATATATACTATATATTTTTTTTTTCAAACAAACACAGGTTTCCCGCTGTATGTGCGTCTGACTCTGGTCGCCTTGATCATCATGTCCTCAGCGGTGGCTTTGCTGATATTCTTCAGGAAGAGGAACAGGGCAGCTGAAGGTGAAGCTTCAGGAAACACACACACTATCAAAGATTACTTTGCTTCACCATCGTCATATCAGCATTATTAATCTGACATAGTTACATAATAAATACATCACCTCATGGCCATGCATCCTGCTGTCTCTCTTTCACTCGCTTCCTAAACAAATGCACATACCACCGGCACATGCTAGCAAAGATCTTTAGGACATTAGGCACTGGTTTTGTAAAAGCACTACTGCTTTTGTCCAAAGGGGGCTCTAGAATCAACAATAACAGAACTTTTTGATCTCAAAGTGTGTGTGTCTCTCTCTGGCCCTAATCTTCTGAACTGCATGTTTTTCAGAACCTGGTGTGGACAGTGACTATGTGAACGTCCCGGGGGTGAGTGTGTCTCAGTAACATCTCAGCATCAGTAGTGATTGTGAGGGAGTGAGTCTGTGTTCCCACAGCCCGATGGTCCTATATTTCTAAGTAATCTAACTATATAATAGAGAATAGTCTGTCTGTCTGTCTGTCTGTGTGTCAGTCTCATTCCTATTCTAACCTCTCCCTGTCCCCTTCCCCTAACCCTGTGTGTGTGTGTGTGTGTGTGTGTGTGTGTGTGTGTGTGTGTGTGTGTGTGTGTGTGTGTGTGTGTGTGTGTGTGTGTGTGTGTGTGTGTGTGTGTGTGTGTGTGTGTGTGTGTGTGTGTGTGTGTGTAAAGTAACCCTAACCACCCAGCTGTGATGCCTGAATCTAATCGCACATTTCAGGACTATAGGGCTGTGGGAACATAAGGATGTTTGTGACACCAACTGATATTTATAAAAACCAAACCGCTCTTCTCTTCCTGCAGGTCGACACAGTGTATGATGAGGTCGGACAGGAGCAAACATCAACAGTTTAAACTTTCTAATGCGGCAAGGTCTACAGTGCTGCCTGAAAGTATGTGAACCCCTTGAGCTGTTTGGAATTGTATTGAGTTCAACCATTATTAAATAATTTTTATCAATACCAGTATTTTTTATATGAAATATCAGCTGTCTGTTTATCAATTCCAAATTTTTATTTTCCAGAAATCCATTGTTTAAACAAATAAACAAATGATTTGCCAAATTTTGAATGTGTAAAAGTTTGTGAACCCTGAGCTGCATTGCTTAAATCGAGCAGGTAAACACAATCAGGTGGGCCAAATCGAGTTATGAAATGGACCAATGTAATGAGAGATCTTTAGGGAAGAAATTGGGCGTCACTAGATAAAACAGAGATAAAACCAGGTCAGTTTAGGCCCATCAAAGTAAACCCATTCAGGTCAGACATGCCAAGAGGAAAGACAATCTCAGAGGATCTCAGGAATAGAGTTGTGATGTTGCACATTTGTCTGGGGACAGCTATAAATTCATTTAAAAAAAGTTTGAGCTCCATCGGTCCACCGTGAGAGAAAACGTCGATGAAAAAATGGCCGAGAAGAGAACCAGTGATTTAAATATTTTTAATGAAAATAAACTTGACATGAGTTGAAACGTTGGCAGTTTAAACAGTATATGGTCTTAACCTTTTACAAAACATTCCAATAAATATTTTCAGCCAATCACATCCTCTGATTTTGCGTGTGACATCACACTGTTCCGTTTAGATCGTTCACAATCTCTCCAGCGAGTTCGTAAACTTAAGGGTATACAAAAAAATATCAACAATTCTTTTCACAAGTGCTTTTTGTTTTCGGTGTGTTTCTCTACATGTGCTGTGGACACAAAGGCAACGACAGCCAAAAACCCAAAACAACATCAATTATATTTCCACCGATTTAAAGGTGGAGTCAGTGATTCTGGAGAACGCTTGTTGTCAAAATCAGTGAATATCTCCTCATGATTTGCTACCTGTCAGTACTGTGTGTGTGCTCTGAAAACCTGCTAAAAATAATTATACCCAACGGGATTCCTAACCCTAACGGGATTGACAACCAGCATTCTACAGAATTGCTAACTCCACCTTTAACTCCCTGTGATGCCTCAATGCAAAGCACAAAAACACAATAAAAAAAAAAAATTAATTTAACATAAAATGTATAAACAACAAGAAACAGTACGACAAACACGTATATATTTCCCTTTACATCCCGACACAGTGCACAGAAAAGAATAAAATTAAATAATAATAATAATTGTTCGATACAAAACACAAAATAAACACAACAGGTTTGAGGGTGAAGTGAAAGCGGTGGCACATCACAGGTTAACACAAGGAGGAGGTGAAAAGCTGCATAGAGTCAACATCACAAATCTCTAATGTAGAGACCACGACTTCGGACGATCGTGTGCGCTCTCGCGCAGAGTCTTATATTTACCACTCTGGTGTTCTGCTTCTTTTAATGTCTTTAACATTTCATCATCAACTTAAAAATTAAGGAAGCGTAGCTGGTTATTGGCATATATTATTATATATATAATATAATATATATTCTCCAAAAGTCTACAAAGCGAGAGAATAACCTCAGTGGAAGAACATTGAAGTGAAACTAAATGAAGAACCAGATTTTAAATTCCGAACATTTTCTTTCAAAGAATCAGAATCAGAATCTTTTAAAGGAATAGCTATTTTATTTTAGCTTGTTGCCTCAGGAACGGGTCAAATACAAGGCCACAGAAATCGTTCATTTAACTGCACGAGAATTTTTGAAGAAGAAATGGGCAAAGGTCACTTATAGTGAATGGGAGCGTTAGCCTGGTTTTGCCGACAGTCAGAAGAAAAACTTCACTAAATGGTTCTGTGTGCTTGTTAAGACTTGATTGTTTACCACTTGTGACTTCTTTAGTTATTTTTTGTACTATATGTAATTTTAGAATCCAAAACCAACTGTTGACCTACTGACAAGCATTTCTTCAAGTATGTATTTGATTCTAAGATGACATACAGTGCAACAATATAGAGAGCAAATTAACCTGGTAAATAAACAAGTCCCAACAAGCACACAGGAGCATGGAGTGACGTTGTAAAGTTTATCTTCTGACTGTCAGCAGAGGTAGGCTAACACTCCCATTGACTACCAGTATCTGAGCTAAGCTAACTAGCGATGAGCGACATTTGCCCACGTCTTCATCAGAAATGCACAAACAGTTACAGTGATGGTTTCTGTCACCTTGTTTTGAATCTGACAGTGAGGAAACAAGCTGAAAATTAACTAAATTTAAATTTTTTAACAATTCCTTTAAACAATTTAAAACCTGATTCTTCATCTGGAAGATTTTTAGCAAAACAAAAAAACAAAAAATCAGTGACTCGGTCAGTTTTCAATATACAAGAACAAACAGACATCAGACATTTATTGTAGAAAAATATTATTATTATTATTATTACCGTCGTTACTTAGTGATAAAATAAAGATTCAGGATTGTGAAGAAAAAAAGTGCAAAAACAACAGAGGCCCCTTCAGGTCCGAGCAGCTTTCCTCCAACATGGTCGCTGGTTAACATGGTGACCAGTTTAAGAATAAAACACTCTCCCTGCGTTCCAAGTCTCATACTATTTCTTTTGTCTATTCTACATACTACATCTGACCATAAAAATAATCTAGTTAGGATGCAGTAGGCATACTATCGGGACATACTTTTACTTATTTATTTCATCATAACATTGCGCCTTGATCTTGCCTCTTGCTTTTATATCCATCGCATCGCTGGTTGTTTTGAAACGGAGGCTCCGTCAATGTGACGTCACTTCCGGTGTGCAGTGGATTTTGGGTCAGAATCGCCCAAATAGCATGCTGATTTCAACACTGAAAATCTCAACCGGATTTAGCAGACATCCGGATATTTCTAACCATACTAAATCTGGCCACAAGAAATTGGACATGCTACATCTTTTTTTCTACCATACTAAATTGCAGAAATTCTGGGGATTGGAACGCAGGGTTACTTTATCAGATACAATGTTCCAATATGGAGGAAAAAACTGTCTCGATCTTCCTGTCAGAGGCGTCCGCTTGGTTAAATATATTTGTCCCTTTATGATACAGTGAAAACAAAATAAATATAACTTTGTGTGAACTGCTTTTTCAAAAAGTTCATGAGCAGAACGTTTCTATCACAGTGTAGAGAGAGAAAGAGGAAGTCCGTTGCTATAGTGAGTCTCATCCAAGAAGCGCAAATAATGTCTCTGAAGTCCATATTAGGAAGATTCAGTGTTGGTAACGGGACGATTCTCCAGAACCCTTAAAAGAAAACTTGCTCTGATGCTTAAAAAAAAAAAAACATCAGGGCAACACCTATTATGTGCTCATCTTGTTGACCCTAATAGAAAATAAATAAAAAGCATAAAATCATGGCTTAAAAATTCAAATAATAACAATTGACTTGATCTGCAACGAACTCTTTTTTTTTTTTTTCATTATTGATTAGTCTGTTGTGCATTGTCTTGCTTGAAGGGGACATGACAGTATTATCCGGTATTCAAGTTGTGACGTAACACCCTTTCAAAATAATACACCCGCTTCAAAAAGACAATGGCGGAACCAGGGAATCTGTTTACAATAATGTCTTTCTTCAGTGAATCATCTGCAAGAGTTAAATAGGGGTAGAATTCGCGCTCACTCAAAAAATTCTGCACTCACTCACTCACTCACTCACACTCACACACTCACACACTCACTCACTCACTCACTCACTCACTCACTCACTCACTCACTCACTCACTCACTCACTCACACACACACAACAGAGAGAGGAGAAAATGGCAAAGCTTTTCTGTGTGCGACAGTATGAGTGACAGTCTGCTGATCTGTCAATCATCATGAAAGCGAGACGGAGGTGAAAATGCAAAGGAGAGCTGGAGATAATGTTCTCAGGGGAAGGCACTTAAACATCTAAACTCCTTCAGTGTCGCTTCTGACGGCCACAGACTGAAACAACGCGTGTTTTAATGTAAAGGGCGACTGTGGCTCAGTTGGTAGAGTGGGTCGGCTGATGATCAAAGGGTTGGAGGTTCGATCCCCGCCCTGCCACTTGTGTCATGGTTGTTGTGTCCTTGGGAAAGACACTTCACCCACCTTGCCTCGTGTAAAAGTCGATAGTAAGCCTGCTGCTATCGGTGTATGAATGTGTGTGTGTGAATGGAAACGTGGGAATGGGAACAGGTCTCCCTTGAAAAAGAGTCTTCGGTCTCAATGGGATTTATCTGTATAAATAAAGGTTAAAAAAAAACGGGACGATTGATGTCGATTAAAGTCAATTCAGAGCGGTGAAATCAGTTGGGGGGATTGAAAAGGTTGTAAAATAAATAGATATTGGATTAATAAGTGATAATTCAGGAGCAACAAGCTGTAAGTTAACAGAGTAACGAAAGATTTGACAACAGCAGAGGACGTGGGGAAGGGTTGACTTCTTGACAAAATGTTCAAATAGGAATCTGACTATAAGATCACAAGATACGGACAGAACTGCTGCAAAAATGAATCCTTCACGCCTGAATTTAACGCCTCAAATTGAATTTCACTATTTAAGTTTAAGTACAAAAATATGAAAATATAATTCAGGATGCTTAAAAAAAAAAAATAAATAAAAAAAAGCTTATCATGATTGTCGAATGCTCCAAACTAAATTTTTTGTAATTTCAACAAATTTCTTCATTATTAGTTTCAGCGACTTTGGCCCACGGTTGCTACGGAGACAGTGAACTCCAAACCTGATGAAATGAGGAAATTGACAACAGGGACGAAAAAATAAATAAAACATAATTTCTTTTGGTTAAAAAAATATATGATGGGACGCTCCGGTGGCGTAGTGGATAGAGCGCGTACCATATTGGCTCCGGCCTTCGTTGCAGTGGTTGCGGGTTCAAATCCGACCCGTGGACCTTTACTGCAGGTCATCCCCCTCTCTCTCTCTCTCTCTCTCTCTCTGTCTCCCCGTTTCAACTCTGTACTAATAAAGCTTGAAAATGCCAAAAAATAATCTTAAAAAAAGAAAAACAAACATGATTTTGGAGGGTTGTTGTGATGACTTTGAGCTTCAGTATCTGTCGTGGTCTCGTTCACAGTGTTTTGTCTCTTTGGTGTTTAAAGGATGAGAGAGAAGGCGAAGATGTTGCTCTCTGTATTGCTCTGGTGTGTGTGTGTGTGTGTGTGTGTGTGTGTGTGTGTGTGTGTGTGTGTGTGTGTGTGTGTGTGTGTGTGTGTGTGTGTGTGTGTATCTACCCTGTGTGTGTGTGTGTTGTGCTAACATCAAAGTGTGGAGGAACTTTGGTGTCTGCGTCATGAGCATAGGAGTAGTGCCTTTGAGCCTGGCATCACAGCACAGATCCGTCCGTCACAGTTTTCCCCTTTGACAAAACCCATAGAGTCTCAGTCCTCTTCACAGCAGACCAGGGTTAGAATCCAGCCCGGGTCGTTCTCTGCATGTCATTCCCCCTCTCAGACACATTTCATCTCTGTCTCTACAAAACTGTCTAATAAAGGAAAAATGCCAATAAAGAAATTCCCAAAAAATTAAATAAAAAAAGTAAAGAAAAGTGGTTCGTAATAGGTTCCCAAGTTGAACCAACACAAGCACCGGCCCCGGAACTGGAACTTGGTTTGCGTTGATGGAAAAAGCGTGTGGAGCTAGAAGGTGCTTAGATTCCCCACAGTAAGGGAAGTGTGTGTGTCTCTCTCTCTGTCTCTGTGTGTGTGTGTGTGTGTCTGTGTGTGTGTGTGTGTGTGTGTGTGTTATAACGGCGCCTGCTGCTGTAGCCGTCTGTAGTGAGGCATGACTTTGCTGTCGGGCAGGTAGAGCGCCATCTCCAGGGCAACCAGGATGGTGAACTCAAAGGTGATCAGCTCCTTCCGCCCGATCCTGAAACGCTCCTCAAGCTTCTGCAGGAAGAAAACCAAAAGACAAGAAAGAATTAGTGATCAAATAGGTAAGTTCACTTTTATTACTATTTATAGGGTGGATTTATTTTGCAGCGATATGATTACATTGTGGCCTCCAATCACAAAACAATCTACAAGATTAAATAGCACAACCTGCTCAAACAAGATTAAAAAAAAAGTACTCAGCGTTCCATGAAATATAAGTATGTGATGGATACACTGTCTCTAAATTACCTTAAATTACCTTAAACATTTCCGTGCTAACGTTTAATCTGGTATAAGCTGAAGTTGTCTAATGTCTCTACTGCGAGTAAGAGGAGAGTTAGCTGAGAATGACAGAAAGTGTCTCCTGCTTTACAAACACCTGAGCAAATATAAAGTAGGTAAGTTACTTAGGAACTAGCTGTTAAAATACACAATGTTTATTTACATATATTACAAACCTATAATGACATGAGTTTTTCTCATAAGACGTATTAAGTAATAACTCAAAACTAAAACGTTATCAAAACAAATACAAAAACATAACTGTGCTGACATTTTATAGGTTGTAAGCCAACATTGTCTGATGGTTTGATGTCCTCTCTCAGTGTGTGTGTGTTTGTGTGTGTGTGTGTGTGCGTGTGTGTTTGTGTGTGTGACTGTGTGTGTGTGTGAGGTGAGTTAACTGAGAAGGACAGACAGCGTTTCCACCTGCTTCACAAACACCTGAGCAAGAGAAACATGATCCAACTGACAAGCGGAAGGATCCACCATGATCCTACTGTGTGTGTGTGTGTGTGTGTGTGTGTGTGTGAGAGAGAGAGAGCATGGTTGTGTGTGTGTGTGTGTGTGTGTGAGAGAGAGAGAGAGAGAGAGCATGGTTGTGTGTGTGTGAGTGTGTGAGACTTACATCAATGAGGTGTTTGACCTCTTGCTTCTTGAGGTCACTGCTGATCTTAGCAGCCAATAGGATGCAGGCAGCCGACACCAACTTCCTGTAAAATAAACAACAAACAGTGTAAGTGGTCGGACGGCTTTCTACAGAATTAACATACTGTACGTTCACATCAGCACCAAAATCATTCTTGGCTTTTCACAACACTGGGTGCCCCCCCCTCTCCTAAATTACAGAGTGGCCCAAATTCACTGCAAGGGCACAATTTTCCACTCTCAAAAGCACTTGTACCTTTTGATTTTCAGCCTCATTTAATAACATCTTCCATAATTATAGCTTTCGTAAAATAACCACAAATTCCTACCACTACAAATGACTTGT